>NC_050460.1:57147071-57497071 GCF_903995425.1 Onychomys torridus | reverse complement strand
TCTCCAGCCCACAGATTTGCACTCTTAAGGCTCATAGGATTTGATGGTCTACACCTCTATGGATACAGCCTCTCTAAAGTTCCCCCTTATCTCACTGATGCTTCGTAGAAAAACCTCAAGGAAGTTAAGGCTCCAGGCTGTTGAGAAAGCACACACCCCATCTTGTGACCTTGTCACCCCAATCGTATCAAGTGACCTCTGACAGCCCCACTGTCAGGGGGCATCAAACTCACGGAGATTTGGATGGCCACCATGATGAAGAGGGAGAGGACCGATAGGTAGATCTGGAGCCTCTTCCCACCAAACCGCTTCCTGAGGTATTCTGGCATGGTCATCACCTGCAGAGACAGACATCAACGGGAATTCACCTCAGAGCCTAAGTCTGCTAAGCACCTATGGACAGTGAAGTACTATGTATGGTATCTTGGGAATAATCAACTGGGAAGGATGGTAGAATCACAAGGTGAATCACAGGGAGGTCATTTCACAATTGCTTCCTGACATTTACTAGATGTATTGACCCTTGAAAAATAGTTTTAAATATCTTGTTATTATCTGTGAATCTCTGACAAGGTAGGCTACCTGTGTTCTCCTTCCCCTCCCCCATTCTAGTCCCTCCAGGGTATTTCTAACCCTTCCAACTCATGCCTTCTGTTCAGACAATCTCCACTCCCTTAGGACTCACTGACACTTGTGGCTGGACCCAGGATACCCCTTGTTCTGCCTCTGCTGTCCTCTATGGAGCCAGACCCTACACCCTACTTAAGACACTTCCAGCATCAGTCCCTTCCCCTTCTTGCTAGACAATTACCCACACCACCCATTGCCCTGGTCTGGGACTGTTTAGAGTCTGACCTCAGAGTTCCAACCAAAAGGTCAGATCTGGGACCTGTCAGAATCTGAAACCTGAAACCCAGAGTGGTCCAAAGACTGAAAACAGATCATCACTCTGCTGGTCAACAACCTGTCAGTTTGGAGTAACAGAAACCAAATAACCAAATACCCACCCAATAAAAGCGAGACCAAATATCCACACCAAGAAATACTATGACTGTCATAACTTCAGATGCTTAAATCCCAGAACAAAAACACAAATATGAGCAACCAAAACAACATTCCTATTCCAGAAGCCAGCACCACTATTGCAAAATTCCCCAAGAAAAGCAATCTATTAGAAGCACAAGTCAATGGGTTCAAAACAGCAATTATGAATTTGTTCAAGGACCTTAACAAGGATATGAACAAATATCATATGAAGACCATGAAAGCTCAAACAGTTGAATGAAATAATAAAAACGATTCAAGACATGGAAACAGAACTTAACAAAGAAATAAAGTTACTAGAGAAGAGCCAAACAGAAATAAACCTCAAAATGGAAAATTCAGGAACTCAAACACAGAGCTCAGAGGAAAACCATATCAACAGACTAAATGAAATGGAAGATGAACATTAGATCTTGAAGACAAGGTAGAAGAAACCGATAGCTCAGTCAAATAAAATGTTCAATCTAAAAAGAAAAATCCAGGCACAAGGTATCCAGGAAACCGGGGACACCATGAAAAGACCAAATCTATGAATAACAGGAATAGAGGAAGGAGAAGAAACCCAGGGCAATGGCACAGAAAATATTCTTTTCAATGATAGAAGAATTTTCAAGTAATAGAAGCAAGAGGTATCTACAAGGTGCAAAAGGCACACTGAACCAAACAATACAGGGCCAGAAAAGAAACTCTCCACAATGCATAATCATCAAAACATTAAATGTGCAAAACAACAACAACAAAAAAAAAAAGGACAAAAGCTGGGCCTGGAGAGATGGCTCAGATGGTTAAGAGTACTGGCTGCTCTTCCCGAGGTCCTGAGTTCAATTCCCAGTAACCACATGGTGGCTCACAACCATCTGTAATGAGATCTGGTGCCCTCTTCTGGTGTGCAGGCCTGTAGGCAGGCAGAACACTGTATACATAAGAAATAAATCTATATTTTAAAAAAAAGTTGCCAGGGGAAAAGACCAATTCACACATAAAGGCAGACCTATTAGAATAACATCTGGGGGTTGGGGATTTAGCTCAGTGTTAGAGCGCTTGCCTAGCAAGTGCAAGGCCCTGGGTTTGGTCCTCAGCTCCGACAAAAAAAATAAAAAATAAAATAAAAAAATAACATCTGACCTTTCAACAGAGATTCTGAAAACCAGAAAGGCTTAGATGGATGTTCTATAAGACTGAAGATGCCTGCTCAGTCTACTAGACCCAGAGAAAACTATCTCCCACAATTGAAGGAGAAAGAAAAAAGTATACAATAAAAACATATTTAACCAATTTTGTCCACTGATACAGCTCTACAAAAGACACCAGAAGGAAATTTTCAAGCCTGAAATGAAGGTTAGCTGTACCCAAGACGACACAAGGAATAAATAATCCCAGAACAGTTAACCAAAGGAAGTAAAAGCAACAACATAACAAGAATTAAACACTGATAAATAATAACCCTCAATATTAACTGTCTCATTTAAAAGACACAAACTAACAGATTAGATTAGAAAACAGGATCCATCTTCCTGCTGCATCCAAGAAACATAAATAACCATCAAGGATAGAAAACACCTTAGGGCAAAAGCGTGATGAATGTTATTGAAAGCAAATGGAACCAAGTAGCAATCTGGTGTAGCTATTTTAATATTAGATAAAATAGCTTCAAGTGAAGACTAATCAGAGAAGATAGGGAAGGACACTATCTACTCATTAAAAGAAAAACCTACCAAGAAGATATTAATGCCCCAAACATTTGTGCACCAAACACAAGGACACACAATTTCATAAAAGAAACACTACTACATCAAAAATCATATACTGACCTTGACACATGAGAGTTAGTAACACCAATTCCCCACTCTTACCAAAAGACAGATTATCCAGACAAAAACAAACAGATAGCACAAGCACTAAGATCAACAATTTATAAATGGGACCATTGAACAGAAAAGCTTCTTGCTGCAAAGGACACTGTCATTCAGACAAAGCAGCAGCCTACAGAATGGGAAAAGACCTTTACCAACCCCATATCTAAAAGACAATTAGTATCTAAAATACATAAGGAATTTTTAAAACTGAACATTGAGGAAACAAATAGCCCAATGTAAAAATGGGGTACAGAAATAAGCAGAGTTCTCAAAAGATAAAACACAAATGGCTGAGGAACACTGAAAGAAAGGTTCAGTGCCCAAAGCCATCAGGAAAATGCAAATCAAAACTACAGCCACTGTGGAAGTCTTTGTGGTGGTTCCTCAGGAATCTTGGAATAGATCTATCTCAAGATCCAGCTATACCAACCACTCTTGGGCATATATGCCAAGGCTTCCTTCTACGCCCTACCACAGAGATCCTTGCTCATCATATTCATTGATTCTCTATTCATAACAGTAAGAACTGGGAAACAGCCTAGGTGTCCATCAACTGGTGGATGGATAATGAAAATATATTATATTTACATGATGGGATATTATTGAGCTATAAGAAAAATGAAATTTGCAGATAAATGGAGCTAGAAAAAAAAAATCATCCTGAAGTAACCCAGACCCCAAAAGACAAATATTGGGTGTTTTTTTTTTTTCTTATATGTGGATGGTAGCTTTTTAAGCTTTTGAAATGTGGGGCACAATTCAAATAACTACAGAGGTTGGGTACCAAGTAAAGGATTTAGGGAGGGAGGGTTTCCTAAGGAAGGAAAAGGTGGATATATTGTTATGGAGAAACTAGGGGGATTAACTAGGGAGGGAAATGGAAAAGAAGGGGAGGAGGGAATGTGAGGAGGGAAAACTACCACTAGAAGCCATTTGAAAAAACATATGGAAACCAACTACTGTAGAAACTGCCTAAAATGTGTACATAAATGAACGCAACCTAAATGGAGTCACCAAATAATGCTCCACTGGATATCTTATGTCACCAAGTAAAATCTCCAGTGCCAGGGATGAGTTACATCTGGTTGAATCATTGACAAGGGGGCTCATGTAAACCCCCAAACACCACAGGCTATTGCCAAGTTACTGGTTATTCTCCACAACCTGATGGCATGTCCTATTGCTGAAGACAACATTTACTTATGTCATGGAGAAGTCAAGCTGATGCCTAACTAGAAATTTCACCCCCCACTAACTAGCATTCATGGTACTGCAGAGTCCACTGCATGCCACTGGAGGAGAAAGGTAGTTATCAAAATCACCCAGCTACAAACCCTATGACCTACATCAGTGACCTGCTTATAAGACATTCTGGTGCAATAGTGACTCAAAGGTTATGGGAGTAACCAAACACTTTGTGATCAGATTTTTAAGGCCCACTCCATGAAATGGAATCCACACCTGACAGTGCTAAAGAGGCCAAGAACCTGAGTAGGTAGGCAACAGGCCTAAGGGGAAACCTAATACTGGTATTCCCATAAAGTAACATAGCAATAAAATGACTCCCAATGACCTATTGCTATACCTGTAGATCAGTCCCTCACCCAACTCACTTTAGAGAAGCTTTAAACCTATGAAATTGCCTCTTTACAACTGTCTTCCTTGTGTACCAATACCCTAACTAGGCATCATATCCTACCAAATAAAACCCCCAGTACTAGAAATGAGTTATATCTTTTTGAGTCACTGGCCAATGGGTTCCCAAACCCCACTCCAAATATTACAGACTATTGTCAACGCTACTGGTTACCTTCCACAGCCTAATGGTAAGATCTTATTGTTGAAGTTATTGCATACTTACGTCACTGAACCAAGCAAGTAGAGTTGGTGCTCAACTAGAAGCTTCACCCCTACTGAGTAGTGTTTAAAAACTAACGAGAGGGCCGCAGAGGCAGGCAGGCCCGGATCGGGGTTGGGGGGGGCTAGATGCAATTATAATAAAAACCAGGAGCTGAGCTGCCATCCAATGAGGAGTTGATGAAAACAAGCTCCTGATCAAAAGCTTGGAACAAGGATGCCTTTAATACCAACACCTGGGGAAGGAGCTGACTCTGTGGGAGGAGACCAGAACGGATCTGAACACTGTCTGAGGCCAACCCAGGGCCCAGCTGCTGATCCTGTGAAACCCAACAACTTGGAGGTGTTACTGAGACTACCCTGCTCAGCTGAAATCCATCTGGAAGAGGAATCAGAAACCTACAGTCTGCAGTCTGAGGAAACAAGAATAGCTGAGGGGTTCACGAAAGAGCAAAACGTGACCTGAGCACACAAAAGAAGGCAACACCCAACCACCGAACCAGATCACCAGAATCAGACCAACAGCACCAATTTAACAAAGAAATCCTAGTGAACCAAGACTAACAATTAGAACAAGAGAGGCACCTTCAGATACAGACACTGCCTGCAATGAACATAGGAAGAGATGAGTAGACGCCAGTGCAAAAACACAGGTAGCAACATGAAGACCTATATGACAACATCACAAACTAGTGATTCTACATCTATAAGACCTGAACATACCAAGGCAGAAGAAACAGAAGAAATCAACCCTAAAAATGACTTTAAGAAGATGATAGAGGCCCTTAAAGAGGAAATGAAAAACTCCCTTAAAGAGGAAATAAATAATTCCCTTAAAGAGGAAATGAAAAATTCCATTAAAGAGGAAGTGAAAAACTCCCTTAAAGAGTAAATAAAAAATTCCCTTAAGGAGGAAATGAAAAACTCCATTAAAGAAGAAATAAAAATTTCCCTTAAAGAGGAAGTGAAAAACTCCCTTAGAGAGGAAACAAAAACATCCCTTAAAGAAATGGAAGAAAAAACAAACAAAAAAATGGAAGAAATCAAAGAAAGCCAAGAAAAAGTAATTAAACAAAGGAAGGAAACAATCCGAGATCTGAAAAATAAAATTGAGACAATAAAGAAAACACAAACTGAGAGAATGCTGGAAATAGAAATCCTGACTAAACGAACAGGAACTCCAGAAACAAGCATAACCAACCGAATGCAAGAGATGGAACAGAGAATCTCAGACACTGAAGACACAACAGAGAAAATAGATGTGTCACTCAAAGAAAACACTAAAGACAAAAAAGTCATAACACAAAACTTCCAAGAAATATGGGACACCATGAAAAGACCAAACCTAAGAATAATAGGGATAGAAGGAGAAGAATACCAACTCAAAGGCACAGAAAATATATTCAACAAAATCGTAGAAAAAAACTTTCCTAACCTAAAGAAAGAAATATCTATGAAGATACAAGAAGCTTACAGAACACCAAATAGGCTGGATCCAAAAAAAAAAAAAAAAAGTCCCCTCGCCACATAATAATCAAAACACTAAACATACAGAACAAAGAAAAAATATTAAGAGCCACAAAGGAAAAATACCAAGTAACATATAAAGGCAGACCCATCAGAATAACACCAGACTTCTCAATAGAGACTATGAAAACTAGAAGGTCCTGGACAAATGTTATGAAGACACTAAGGAACCACAGATGCCGACCCAGACTATTATACCCAGCAAAACTCTCAATCACCAAGAAGGAGTAAACAAAATATTCCATGATAAAACCAAATTTAAACAATACTTGTCCACAAACCCAGCCCTACAGAAAGCACTAGAAGGAAAAATCCAACCTAAAGAAGCTAAATACGCCTATGAAAACTCAGGCAATAGATAATTCCACACCAACAAACACCAAAGAAGGACAACACAACACGACCACAAAAATAGCAGGAACCAACAATCACTGGTCATTAATATCCATCAATATCAATGGTCTCAACTCACCTACAAAAAGACACAGACTAACAGAATGGATAAGAAAACAGGATCCATCCTTCTGCTGCATACAAGAAACACACCTCAACTTTAAAGACAGACACTTCCTCAGAGTAAAGGGCTGGGAAAAGGGTTGTCCAAACAAATGGACCTAAGAAACAAACTGGTGTAGCTATCCTTATATCTAATAAAATAGACTTCAAACTAAAATCAATCAAAAGAGATCAAGATGGACATTACGTATTAATCACAGGAAAAATACACCAAGATGAAGTCTCGATCCTGAACATTTATGCCCCAAATACAAAGGCACCCACATTCATAAAAGAAACACTACTAAAGCTTAAAACGCACATCAAACCCCACACATTAGTAGTGGGAGATTTCAACACACCACTCTCACCAAAAGATAGATCTACCAGACTGAAACTCAACAAAGAAATAGAGGATCTAACAGATGTTATGACTCAAATGGACTTAATAGATATCTACAGAACATTTCATCCTAACACAAAAGGATATACCTTCTTCTCAGCACCCCATGGAACCTTCTCAAAAATTGACCACATGCTTGGTCACAAAACAAATCTCAACAGATACAAAAACATAGGAAAAACCCCCTGTATCTTATTGGACCACCATGCCTTAAAGTTAGACTTCAACAACAACAAAAATTATAGAAAACCTACAATCTCATGGAAACTGAATAATGCTCACCTGAAACATCAATGGGTCAAGAAAGAACTAAAGAAAGAAATTAAAGATTTCCTAGAATTCAATGAAAATGAAAGTACAACATACCCAAACTTATGGGACACTATGAAAGCAATACTAAGAGGAAAATGCATGGCCCTGAACGCACACATAAAGAAGATGGAGAAATCTCATACCAATGAATTAACAGCACAACTGAAAGCACTAGAACAAAAAGAAACAACCTCACCCAGGAGAAATAGATGCCAGTAAATAATCAAATTGAAATCAACGAAATAGAAACCAAGAGAACAATACAAAAAACTCAATGAAACAAAGAGTTGGTTCTTTGAAAAAATCAACAAGATAGACAAATCCCTAGCCAAATTAACCAAAAGGCAAAGAGAGAGCACCCAAATTAACAAAATCATAAATGAAAAGGGAAACATAACAGACAACCAGGAAATCCAGAGACTCATCAGGTCATACTTCAAAAACATGTACTCCACAAAATTGGAAAATCTGGAAGAAATGGACAATTTTCTAGATAGATACCACATACCAAAGTTAAATCAAGACTAGAGAAAACATTTAAATGGGCCAATAACCCCTAAAGAAATAGAAACAGTCATCAAAAATCTTCCAACCAAAAAAAGCCCAGGACCAGATGGTTTCAGTGCAGAATTCTACCAGAATTTCAAAGAAGAACTAATACCAATACTCTTCAAATTGTTCCACACAATAGAAACAAAAGGAACACTACCAAACTCTTTCTATGAAGTTACAATTACCCTGATACCCAAACCAAACAAAGATACAACAAAGAAAGAGAATTACAGACCAGTCTCCCTCATGAACATTGATGCAAAAATACTCAACAAAATATTGGCAAACCAAATCCAGGAATACATCAAAAAAATTATCCATCATCCCAGGGATGCAAGGATGGTTCAACATACGAAAATCTGTCAATGTAATACACCATATAAACAAACTGAAAGAAAAAAAACACATGATCATCTCATTAGATGCTGAAAAAGCATTTGACAAAATCCAACACGCCTTCATGATAAAGGTCTTAGAGAGACCAGGAATACAAGGAACATTCCTAAACATAATAAAGGCAATTTACAGCAAGCCAGCAGCCACTATCAAGTTAAATGGAGAGAAACTCAAACTGATACCACTAAAATCAGAAACAAGACAAGGCTGTCCACTCTCCCTATATTTATTCAATATAGTACTAGAAGTTCTAGCCAGAGCAATAAAACAACAAAAAGAGATCAAGGGGATACAAATTGGAAAGGAAGAAGTTAAACTTTCACTATTTGCAGATATGATAGTATACATAAGTGACCCCAAAAATTCTACCAGGGAACTCTTACAGCTGATAAACTCCTTCAGTAAAGAGGCAGGATGCAAGATCAACTCAAAAAAATCAGTAGCCCTCCTATACACAAATGATAAAAGTCAGAGAAACATCACCCTTTACAATAGCCACAAATAATATAAAATACCTTGGGATAACACTAACTAAACAAGTGAAGGACCTTTTTGATAAAAACTTTAAATCTCTAAAGAAAGAAATTATAGAAGATATCAGAAAGTGGAAGGATCTCCCATACTCATGGATAGGTAGGATTAACATAGTAAAAATAGCAATCTTACCAAAAGCAATCTCCAGATTCAATGCAATCCCCATCAAAATACCAACACAATTCTTCACAGACTTGGAAAGAACAATACTCAACTTCATATGGAAAAACAAAAGACCCAGGATAGCTAAAAGAATCCTGTACAATAAAGTAACCTCTGGAGGCATCACTGTCCCTGACCTCAAGCTCTACTATAGAGCTATAGTAATAAAAACAGCCTGGTACTGGTATAAAAACCAACATATGGACCAATGGAATCGAATTGAAGACCCTGACATTAATCCACACACATATGAACCCCTGATTTTTGACAAAGAAGCCAAAACCATACAATGGAAAAAAGAAAATATCTTCAAGAAATGGTGCTGGTATAACTGGATGTCAATATGTAAAAGATTACAAATAGATCCATATCTGTCACCATGCACAAAACTCAAGTCCAAGTGGATCAAAGACCTCAATATAAATCCTGTTACACTAAACTTAATAGAAGAGAAAGTAGGAAGTAGTCTTGAACACATTGGCACTGGAGAGCACTTCCTAAATATAACACCAGCAGCATAGACACTGAGCACAACAATTAATAAATGGGACCTCTTGAAACTGAGAAGCTTTTGCAGGGCAAAAAATGCAGTCAATAAGACAAAAAGACAGCCTACAAAGTGGGAAAAGGTCTTCACCAGCCCCACATCTGACAGAGGACTGATCTCCACAGTATATAAAGAACTCAAGAAATTAGACATCAAAATACCGAACAATCCAATTGAAAAATGGGCTAAAGAGCTAAACAGAGAATTCACAAAACAAGAAACACAAATGGCTGAAAGACATTTAAAGAAATGCTCAACGTCCTTAATCATCAGAGAAATGCAAATCAAAACGACTCTGAGATACCACCTTACACATGTCAGAATGGCTATGATCAAAAACACTAATGACAGTCAATGTTGGAGAGGATGTGGAGCAATGGGAACACTACTCCACTCTTGGTGGGAATGCGAACTTGTACAACCACTGTGGAAGTCAGTATGGTGGTTTCTCAGAAAATTGGGAATTGAACTACCTCAAGACCCAGCCATACCACTCTTGAGCATATACCCAAGGAATGCTCAACCACAAAGATACATGCTCAGCTATGTTCATAGCAACATTATTCGTAATAGCCAGAACCTGGAAACAACCTAGATGCCCATCAACTGAAGAATGGATTAAGAAAATGTGGTACATATACACAATGGAGTACTACTCAGCAGAGAAAAACAATGACAGCATGAAATTTGCAGGCAAATGGATGGAACTAGAAAATATCATCCTGAATGAGGTAACCCAAACCCAGAAGGACAAACATGGTATGTACTCACTCATAAGTGGATTCTAGATAGAAAGCAAAGAACAATCAGACTGCAACCCACAGAACCATAAGGATATATATATATATATATGACATGGAGGACCCTAGGATGACTGTTGCTTATAATAAGATCTGGTTTTACTCAATTACTGAGCAACCCTCAATGAAACATCACAATAGTAAGAGCTGCCAGCTTGGGTCATGCTGGATCAAGAATAATGGGCCTTAGCAGTTCATGTTCTTGGAGTTGCGTCCATGCCAATGGATACCCACATGCTCCAAAAGAGAATTTGACATCACTGCTGCCAGTGTTGCTGGTATAACAGTGGTGACCACTGCTATTACTGTTTCGGGGATTGCCGTTTCAATTAGTTACTACACCTAGCACAGTGGGGACCCTGGCAGCAAAAGTAGCTACCACAGTTAACTAATCTTTCATTCTATTGGGCGTGACAAATTGAAATCAATAGTTATATACATTTCAATTGGCCTTGAAAGCTATAAATTTACAAACTCAAGTTCCACATGCTCTCAGGACACCATCTTACAAGGTCTCCAATTTGCAGTAAAACTCATTAAGGAAGGGAAAGGCTCAGTTGCCTTTAACCTACTGGCTATGGATGGATTAAAACTTCTGTTGGTCTTTTCTGTGTCGAACACAGAGATTGCAAGCCCAGTGCCACTTAGAGATCTTAGGCAACAGTCAACTATACAGCTCTCACACAATTGAGCCTGTATAATAATGAGTATTCAGAGACAGGTAATACCTGGGTGGCGCTCACCAACTTAAGACAGAACACCTGTGTGGCCTTAGACAGGTGTCTCCATGACAGGTAAGGTGACCTGCTGACGTCCCATGCAACCTAAGTCAGAAGCTCATTTTTTATTAAAAGGGGGGACCTATAGGTCCCTGGCCCCTGTTTTGGGTAACTGTTGTCTTGCTTGCTGACTTTGACCTTGATATCCTCCCTATGCTAATTCCCTGCAAGATTCCACCCTCCTGAATTCTTAAGGGAAGCTCCTCATCTGTGAATCCAGCATATTGGGCTTTAACTACTTAGATACAAGATTGTAAAACATCAGGAGTGGGGGTGCGGATTTAGCTCAATGGTAGAGCACTAGCCTAGCAAGCGCAAGGCCTGGGGTTCGATCCTCAGCTCAAAACAAAACAAACAAACAAAAAAAAAAAAACCACATCAGAAGCAAACTTCTGCCAACTGGGGTTCCCCCTTTGTGCTGTAAGTCTATATTCAAGACCTCCTCCCTCCTTCAATAAATGACGTTTGACATTCCAAAAAAAAGAAGAAGAAGAAGAAGGAGGAGGAGGAGGAGGAGGAGGAGGAGGAGGAGGAGGGATCAAGAACATGATGGGGAAACCCCACAGAGACAGCTGACCGGTGCTAGTTGGAGCTCACTGAATCTAGACTGACAGCTCAGGAACCTACATGGGAACGAACTAGGCCCACTGAATGTGAGTGACAGCTATGTGACTCGATCTGTTTGTGGGGTCCCTGGCAGCAGGACCAGGACTTATCCCAGGTGCATGAACTGGCTTTTTGGAGCCCATTCCCTGCGGTGGGATACCTTGCTCAGCCTTGATACAATGAAGAGGGGCTAGGCTCTCCTTCAACTTGGTATGCCAGACTTTGTTGACTACCATGGGAGGTCTTACCCACTCTGAGGAGTGGATGGAGATAGAGTGGGAGGGAGGGGAGGAGGCAGGAGAAAGGGAGGAAGGGGGAACTGGGGTTGGTATGTAAATTGGAAAAATAATTTAATTTAAAAAATACATGAAAAAGAAACTAATGAGAGAGGAAATTAATCACCAATCTCACTCACCTCCAAACCCTGTGAGCTATAATAGTAACCTGCTGCAAGATATATCCATGGTGCAATAGGGGCAAAAATGATGTGGGAGTAACCAACCAATGTTAGATTGGATTTAAGCCCTGTTCCAAGAGATGGGTCCATAACTGACATTGTTACTGAAGGTAAGAACCTGAGATAAGACCGATTATATGCCATAGGGGGAAACCTTCTACTATTAGTCTGCCAAATGAACAAAGCAATAAAATGTCTCCTAGTGACATATGCTATATCCAAAGATCAGTGCATCACTCAACCTTCATCAGAGAGGCCTCTTTTTGCCAGAGATCCAGAAGCGGTCCATGTGCAGAGAATAAAAGACTTTGGAGCACTCAGCACTAAATGGGAGGTCTTTATCACATTCCTCATCTTAAATCTCAGTGATTGGGAGGTATGGTCTTATTGGAGGAAGTGTGACACTGTGTGTGGGTTTTGAGTTTTTCAAAGTCCATGTCAAGACCAGAATCTCTCTCAGCCTATGGATCAGGATATAGCTCTCAGCTACTTCTCCAGTACCATACTTGCTTGCTGCCATGCTCCCTGCCATAACGACAATGGATTAAATCTCTGAAACTGTGAGCAAGGCTCCAGTTAAATGCTTTCTTTTATAACAACTGTCTTGGTCATGGTGTCTCTTCACAGCAATGGAATACCGACTAAGACAGTGATCTATTCAGACCTACACAGGAAGAGTATAAGAGCCTGGAGATGGTGGACCACTCCAAAGAAACAGCATTTTTAGCCAAACGGGGCTGAGGAACATATGAACTCACAGAGATTGTGACAGCGTGTTCATGACCCGCACACATTCAATCCAGACACTATCTCAGCACAGAGAAGCAGAAGAGGGCACAAAGTCCCTCCCCTAACAAAGAAGTTATTTGCAACAGACAGCTGCTGAGAAAGGGAAAATCAATCTTCTCTAGTTGAGTATCAAGGTATATCAAACACACTCCAGGGCAGAGCCTCATGCTCAGAGGTAGTTGGCAAACACAAAATGGATCCCATGTTTTTTGTTTGTTTGGGTTTTGTTGTTAGTGTTTTGGTTTGGTTTAGTATTTTTTTTCTTTCTTTTTTTATTAGAAGGAAAAAACATGAAGTGTGTGTAGTAATGGAGAGAGGATCTAGGAGTAGTTAGAAGAATGGAAAGAATAATACATTATGTGAAAAGAATTTAGAGAAAAAAATTAAAGAAAAATACAATGAATGAAATACACTCAAAGTCTATCTGAAAAGAAATTTTTAATGTTCTGATGTGATTTTTTTTATTGATAGGAAATGTCAGCCTCTATAGGTAAGCTTATTTCTCCATCTTGAAATGTAAATGTTATCTTATTCTCACAATAGCATTTTATCTTGACAGCAGATAAATTTGTTTGTTTTTAGTTTCTAAGTCTACAGCCTCCCAGTTAAGCGTTTTTCCCAAGTGTCAGATAAGAATTTGAATTTGGACTTTTGAGCCGTTTCTAAGATGATCTCAGACCTTGGAATCATTGCTCTAGTTTGAGTGTGTGTGTGTGTGTGTGTGTGTGTGTGTGTTATGATGAGGAAGACATGCTCTTTGGAGACCAGGGACAGGATTCTGACTTGAATCATTCTTTTCCTTAAGGTTTCATGAGGTTCAAATCTGGTGCTACACATGACAGTGTTGGGCTTGGGCAATCTGTACAAGGTAGGGCTAGTGGGAACACAGTAGGCAATGGGAGCTCTGCCACCAAAGATGGATTGTGCTGTTCTCACAGGAGTGAGTGAGTTCTTTAGAGGTGGGTGGTTATAAAGCAAGTACACGGCACTTTTCCCCAAGCAATCATTCCTTTTCCATCTCTTCTCTATATTTTGGTGAGGCAGCAGCCAAAGTGTTTCAGGTACCATGTGGTTTGATCTCCCTGACTGTGAGCTAAATAAATTCGTTTTCTCTACAAAGTATTTGACAGCTGGCCTTTTGATAGACACATGAAATTAACTAAAACAGAGACACAGTCTCCACCACCTCCAATTGGACCAAGAGCCCCAGTTTCAGGCGAGCAGGCAAGATTCCTGCAGGCATGCCTGACCACCACAACCCCCCATCAGACCCCGTAACCTACAAGATCCACTCCACCCCACAAACCCACCCATGGAGACTGCAGCTGCTCCCTGAGACAGAGACTCCTCCAGCTCTGATTGGACCAAGAAGTGAGTCTTCATTCTCCTAACTGCTCACCCCAGCCTCTATGCCTTAGGCCCAGAGGCACAACCCGTGCCCCTATACTCCTATTCATTGCAGCCCCAGTTGCAGGCCAGCAGGCAAGAATCCTGAGGGCAGACCTTCAAATCCCCCCATTGGACCCTGCATTCTACAAGCCCCACGCTGTCCCCCAAACTCACCCATCCACCTGAGGCCCCAGCAACTTCCTGAGACACAAACACTGCCATTGTCAATTCAACCAAGAGTGGCTCCCTTGTCCGGGTGGTGGTGGCACATGCCTTCAATCCCAGCACTTGGGAGGCAGAGGCAGGTGGATCTCTGTGAGTTCAAGGCCAGCCTGGGCTACAGAGTGAGATCCAGGACAAGCTCCAAAACTACAAGGAGAAACCCTGTCTCAAAAAAAAAAGAGTGGCTCCCTGAGACACAGACACCTTTTGCACTGATTAGAGGAAAGAGATGGGTAGACGCCAGTGCAAGAATACATTCAACAACATGAAGAGCAACATGGCACCACCATCACCTAATGGTTCTACTACAGCAAGAGCTGAACATGCCAACCTAGAAGAAGCAAAAGAAAATGACCTTAAAATGACTTTATGTATGAAAATGATAAAGGCCTTTAAAGAGGAAATGAAAAAAAAAATCCCTTAAAGAAATGGAGGAAAAGACAAACAAAAAATTGGAAGAAATCAATAAATCCCTTAAAGAAAGTCAAGAAAGCCAAGAAAAAGCAATTAACGGGTGAAGGAAACAGTTCAATACTAGAAAACTGAAAAAGAGGCAACAAAGAAGACACAAACTGAGGGAATGCTGGGAATGGAAAATCTAAGTAAATGAACAGGAACTACAAATACAAGCATAACCAACAGAATACAAGAGATGGAAGAGAGAATCTCTGGCATTGAAGATACAATAGAGAAAATAGATTTATTGGTCAAAGAAAATATTAAAGCCAACAAAGTCATATCACAAAACATCCAGGAAGTCTGGGACAACATGAAAAGACCAAGCCTAAGATTAAGAGGTATAGAAGGAGAAAAATACCAGCTCAAAGGCACAGAGAATACATTCAATGAAATCATAGAAGAAAACTTTCCCAACCTAAAAAAGGAAATGCCTAGGAAGATACAAGAAGCTTACAAAACAACAAATAGACTGGACCCACAAAAAAGTCCCCTCACCAAATAATAATCAAGCAATTAAGCATACAGAATAAAGAAAAAATATTAAGAGCTGCAAAGGAAAAAGGCCAAATAACATATAAAGGCAGACCCATCAGAATAATACCTGACTTCTCAGTGGAGACTCTGAAAGCCAGAAAGTCTTGGGAAGACATTAGGCAAACTAAGAGATCATAGATACTAGCCCAGACTATTATACCCAGCAAAACTCTCAATCACCATAGACAAAGTAAACAAGATATCCCATGATAAAACCAGATTTAAACAATAACTTTCCACAAATCCAGCCCTATAGAAGGCACTAGATGGAAAAATCCAACATAAGGAAGTTAGATGCATCCATGAAAACAGAGACAATAGATAATCCCACACCAACAAATCCCAAAGGAGGGAAAACTACCACCAAAAAATAACAAAAATTAACAATCATTGGTCATTAATATCCCTTAATATAAATAGACTCAAATCACCTATAAAAAGACACAGGCTAACAGAATGGACATGAAAACAGGATCCATCCTTCTGTTGCATACAAGAAACACACCTCAACTTCAAAGACAGACACTACCTCAGAGTAAAGGGCTGGGAAAAGTCTTTCCAGTCAAATGTACTGTTTTGTTTTGTTTTTTTTTTTTGAGCTGAGGAGCGAACTCAGGGCCTTGTGCTTGCTAGGCAAGTGCTCTACCACTGAGCTAAATCCCCAACCCCAGTCAAATGTACTTAAGGAGCAAGCTGATGTAGCTATCCTAATATCTAACAAAATAGATTTCAAACTAAAATTAATCAAAAGAGATTGAGAAGGACATATTCATCACAGGAAAAATCCATCAAGATGAAGTCTCAATTCTGAACACTTATATCCCAAATACAAGGGCACCAACATTTGTAAAAGAAACATTGCTAAAGCTTAAATTGCACATCAAACACCACATACTAGTAGTGGGAGACTTCAACACCCCACTCTCACCAATGGGCAAGTCTACCAGATATAAACTTAACAGAGAAATAAGGGAACTAACAGACATGACTCAAATGGACTTAATAGATATCTACAGAACATTTCACCCAAACACAAAAGAATATACCTTCTTCTCAGCATCCCACAGTACCTTCTCTAAAATTGACCACACACTCTGTCATAAAGCAAATCTCAACAGATACCAAAAAAAAAAAAAAAAATTGGAATAACCTCCTGTATTTTATTGGACCATCATGGCTTAAAGCTAGAATTCAACAACAATAACACAAATTACAGAAAGCCTATGAACTCATAGTAACTGAATAATGCTCAACTGAATCACCAATGGGTCAAGAAAGAAATAAGAGAGAAATTAAAGACTTCCTAGAATTCAATGAGAATGAATCCACAACATACCCAAACTTATGGGACACTATGAATGCAGTACTAAGAGGAAAGTTCATAACTCTAAATGCCTACATAAAGAAGTTGGATGGCGCACGAGATGGTGGCACACGCTCTTAATTCCAGCACTTGGGAGGTAGAGGCAGGCGGATCTCTGTGTGTTCCAGGCCAGCCTGGTCTCCAAAGTGAGTTCCAGGAAAGGTGCAAAGCTACACAGAGAAACCCTGTCTCAAAAAACCAAAAGAAGAAGAAAAGGAGGAGGAGGAGGAGGAGGAGGAAGAGGAGGAGAAGAAGGAGGAGAAGGAGGAGAAAAGAAGAAGAAGAAGTAGTTGGAGAAAGCTCACACTAGCAACTTAACATCACACCTGAAAGTTCTAGAACAAAAAGAAGCAAACTCACCCAGGAGAAATAGATGCCAGGAAATAATCAAATTGAGGGCTGAAATCAATAAAATAGAAACAAAGAGAACAGCAAAAAGAATCAATGAAACAAAGAGTTGGTTCTTTGAGAAAATCAACAAGATAGACAAACTCTTCTCCAAACTAACCAAAAGGCAGACAGAGAATATCCAAATTAACAAAATCAGAAGTAAAAAAGGGAAACATAACAATACAATGAGGAAACTCAGAGAATCATTAAGTCATACTTCAAAAACCTGTACTCCACAAAATTGGAAAATCTAAAAGAAATGGACAATTTTCTGGATAGGTACCACATACCCAAATTAAATCAAGACCAAATAAACAATTTAAATAGACATATAACTCCTATGGAAATAGGAGCAGTCATTAAAAGTCACCCAAACAAAAAAGGGCCAGATGGTTTCACTGAAGAATTCTACCAGAATTTCAAAGAAGAGCTGATACTGATACTCCTTAAGTTGTTCCACACAATAGAAACAGAAAGAATATTGCCAAACTCTTTCTATGAGGCTACAGTTACCCTGATATCCAAGCCACACAAAGATGCAACAAAGAAAGAGAATTACAGACCAATCTCCCTCATGAACATAGATGCAAAAATACTTAATAAAATACTGGCAAACCAAATCCAAGAACACATCAAAAGTATCATACACCATGATCAAGTAGGCTTCATCCCAGGAATGCAGGGATGGTTCAACATATGAAAATCTGTCAATGTAATCCACCATATAAACAAACTGAAAGAAAAAAAAACACATGATCATTTCATTAGATGCTGAAAAGGTCTTGGACAAAAATCCCACATCCCTTCATGATAAAGGTCTTGGAGAGATCAGTAACACAAGGAACATACCTAAACATAATAAAAGCAATTTACAGCAAGCTGACAGCCAACATCAAACTAAATGGAGAGAAACTCAAAGTGATTCCACTAAAATCAGGAACAGGATAAGGCTGTCCACTCTCCCTATATCTCTTCAACATAGTACTTGAAGTTCTTGCTAGAGCAATAAGACAACTAAAGGAGATCAAGGGGATACAAATTGGAAAGGAAGAAGTCAAACTTTCACTATTTGAAGATGCTATGACAGTATACATGAGTGACCCCTAAAATTCTACCAGGGAACTCCAACAACTGATAAACACTTTCAGTAATGTGGCAGGATACAAGATTAAATAAAAAAAGAAATCAGGGTTGGGGGTTTAGCACAGTGGTAGAGCACTTGCCTAGCAAGCGCAAGGCCCTGGGTTCAATCCTCAGCTCAAAAAAAAAAAAACAAAAACAAAAAAAAACAACAAAAAACCAGTAGCCCTCCTATATACAAATGATAAATGAGCCAAGAAAGAAATCAGAGAAACATCACCCCTTACAATAGCCACAAATAATATAAAATACCTGGGGGTAACTCTAACCAAGCAAGTGAAAGACCTGTATGACAAGAACTTTAAGTCCTCGAATAAAGAAATTAAAGAAGATGTCAGAAAATGGAAATGTCATACTCATGGATAGGTAGAACCAAAATAATAAAAATGGCAATCTTATCAAAAGCAATCAACAGATTCAATGCAATCCCCATCCAAATCCCAACACAATTCTTCACAGGCCTCAAAAGAACAATACTCAACTTCATATGGAAAAACAAAAAAACTAGGATAGCTAAAACAATCCTTTGTAATAAAGCAACTTCTGAAGGCATCATCATCCCTGACTTCAAGCTCTACAGTAGAGCTATAGTAATAAAAACTGGCATGTGGACCAATGAAATTGAATTGAAGGTCCTGACATTTATCCACACACCTATGAACACCTGATTTTTGACAAAGAAGCCAAGACCATAAAATGGAAAAGAGAAAGCATCTTCAACAAACGGTGCTGGCATAACTGGATATCAACATGTAGAAGATTGCAAGTAGATCTATGTCTATTGCCATGTACAAAACTCAAGTCCAAGTGGATCAAAGATCTCAACATAAATCCAGCTACACTGAACCTGATAGAAAAGAAAGTGGGAAGTAGACTAATGCATTGGCACAGGAGAGCACTTCCTAAATATAACACCAGTAGCACAGACACTGAGAACAACAATTAATAAATGGGACCTCCTGAAACTGAGAAGCTTCTGTAAGGCAAAGGACACAGTAAAATAAGACAAAACAACAGCCTACAAGTGGGAAAAAATCTTCACCACACTTCCTGTACATGCTCTCTATTTTTTTTAACTGACCTCCAAATAATGCAAGATGTTTCATGATGTTTAGCTTCTGTATGTTTTCTCTAGTACTTTAGGGTCTGACTTTTCCTGCCTACAAAGGAGATGCCCCTCAGGGTAACACCAGATCATTTCTGATTCCTTCTGATAAACATCTCTTAAAGCACATGGGTGGTCCTAGACTCGGGTTCCCACACCAGGTAAAGATGACCACAGTGGTCATGACACAGGGCATTACAGATTTCTCACCAGTCTGAGGCCACATTCGGCACTGATCCCTTCCAGGAAAGGAATGGGATTTTTGTCACCCACATATTTTTAGCAGTAGACCAGGAGAAGGTTGAGTATTAAGTTTCACTCCAAAGATGTTAGTGAAGAAAAGTATTCTGGAGATTACTTCTGGAATGCTCATTTGTAGATGTGTGGATACTCACCCCTGCCTTGATGTAGATGGGGACGAACACCCACCCAAGAACTAGCACCATAAGGAGGGCCTGTAAGAAACCAAGGAAAGAGTGTGAAATTAAAGAGCTACTGCTTGGGAGGAATAGACCACTGAATAGGAAACCAGAAAAAGACATTTCATTATATTTTGTCTTAATGAACACTTGAGATCCTTGGACAACTGTTACTCCTTTTCCTCTGTGATTCAGAGGCTAACACTTGCCCAGTGGTGATAGTGCATGTCTTTAATCCCAGGGCTTGGGAGGCAGAGCCAGGCGGATCTCTGTGAGTTTGAGGTCAGCCTGGTCTACAGAGCGAGATCCAGGAAGATACAAAGCTGCACAGAGAAACCCTGTCTCAAAAAACCACACACACACACACAAAAAAAAAAAAATAGAGGCCAACATTTTCTGAGACATGGGATGTGACCCAAGATGTGAGATGAAAGATGATCAGACAACATGGCAGGGTGGGGCCTAGTTGGGCCATTGGAAAAGCATAAAATCTTATCACAAAGTATTGCCCTTGAATGGTAGGCAGTGGGCATGATATTCTTGAATGGATAAAGCAATCAAAAGGAAATCTGGAGCTACATCAAGATTCTGGGTGCTAATCATACCCCCCAAGACAAAACAATAGCAAAGACACAACCGATTGTTAGCACATGGCATTTGTATGTTCTTGACAGATGTATCCATGTCGCTCACTTCAGCTACTTTAAGCAGTTATCCTTATGGAGGTGGAAACTGCACCTTGTAGAGATTAGACAAGCATAATGTCACAGGCTAAAGGAGGACAGCTGAGTTATTTGCAGCCCATGGGTCACACCGAGGGCCATCTGAACATGACTCTAGAGGCAAAGTCCATGGCACTATCAGAATCAAACTCTAGCCAAAGGGAGTATCTGGAGGATGGGTATATAATGGAGGCCTTTATGCTACTATTGTAAAAATTAGGAGATATACATAACAAGGGAAGAGCAAAGGTATTTATGATGATTCTCAGTCACTCCTAAGTCCATCCAGGGTTGGTCTATCTAGACTTTGTCCATGATCTGACTTTCTTCTACACCAGTGTCTTCCCCTCACAAGTATGCACACACTACACAAAATCTTTGAGGACAGAAATAAGCTCAAGCTTCTGCAGCATATGCCAAGTCCTTGACATTGTCTATGAGGGACGGTCTCCCAAAGGGTCCCTCAGTATGCTGTGCAGATTCTCCCCCAATGTTCTCAACAACACTGAGGTCATTTGGAAGCTTCTCACAAGGCAGAATCATTGCTTTTGTATTTTATGTAGTTGATTTCTAGAAATATAGGGTCCAGGAAGGAGAGAGAAAATGGAGAGTTTGTTTGGTCCTGGAGAGGTGAAAGCAGATGTGGAGTCATAGGACATCTTTTGACATCACTCACGTTCCATTCCACCGCTGCAGTGGCGATCCCCGAAGCTGCTCCTGTTCCAGCCAGACCCACAAAATGGTTACTGCCAATGTTACTGGCAAAGAGAGAGGCGCCCATCTGAAATGCAAAAGAAAGAGTGTGTCAGGAGTTAAAAAGATCCAAAGTAGAGTAATTGACAATAGAGGATGTTGTGTTTCAATCGCTTCTTAGAATAGGATTCTATCAACTGCAGTTCATGGTCTAAAATTGTGTGTGCACATGTGTGTGGTGTGTGTGTGTGTGTGTGTGTGTGTGAGAGAGAGAGAGAGACAGACAGACAGACAGAGACAGAGACAGAGACAAACAGATAGACAGAAAGACAGAGAGAAATTTTGGAGGAGTCCTTTTGTTTTACTGGACAAAAGACACCATCTGAGGCAGAAGAAAACCAGATGTTTACATAGGATGTATCATTGAATTTCAATGAAAAATACCCACCCTCCAATGGTTTCCTTTAAACATTGCCTTACAGGGACTGGAGAGATGGATCAGTGGATAAAGGCACTTTTGGTGCAAGGTTGAGGTCTGTACTTAAGACCCCAGAATCAGTAAATCCAAGCAGTTGTGTCAGCAACCTAAATCTCAGGACTCAAGGGTAGAAACTGGGGCTCTCTGGGTCAAGCTGATTCTTGCTAGAAGTGGTGAGCTCCAGGTTCAGGGAGAGACTTGTCTAAATCAATGAAGTGGAAAGTGGTCCAGGGAGAAACAGTGTCAACTTTAGGCCTCCACATGAGTGTATACTCATACAAATGCACAGCTCCATACACACATACACCCACACACATGCAGACATGCATCCACACACATACCAAATACCACACACATACACAGGGTAAAACAATTACTTTGCATGCTGGGTGTGGTGGCACATACATGAAAACGTAGCAGATGGGAGGCTGAAGTAAAAGGATCACAAGTTCAAAGCTAGCCTCTGCTGTACGCTAAGATCCTACTTCACAAAAACCAAAGCAAACAGCAGGTTGCTCTGCCATGTAGAGCACTGCATACCTATGATTCCAGTACTCGACTGGTGGAGCCAGAAGAACTGAGTCTGAGGCCAGCCTGGGAATTAGTTCCAGAGACCCTGTCTCAAATTTTAAAAAAAATTTTAAAGCAAAATACCTCTTTTGAAGAAAGAGGAGGAGGAGGAGGAGGAGGAGGAGGAGGAGGAGGAGGAGGTGGAGATGAAGAAGAAGGAGGAAGAGGAGGAGAAGGAGAAGAAGAAAAGGAGAAGAAGGAGGAGAAACACTAACCACCCAATCTCTAAAGCATGTTTTCCTTCTTGACTAGTCCTAAAGACTCCATTGGTCCACTGACTGCTTATTCTCATAGGAACTGAGTTTCTTTTCACACCAATTTAACATATAACCACAACAACCGTATTTCTGCTTAAGTGATTTACTTCTTCTTGTTTTAGTCTTGGTAGGTTATATCTATCTAGAATTCACTTTTTTTCTAGATTTTCCAGTGTGTGGAATTCTTATGATTCTTTAGAATAGCCTATCTGTTTTTGGTAAGACTGGCTTTGGATTCTCATCTGTGATCTGTTTTGGTGAAAGCTCCATGGGCTGCTGTGTAGGTGGAATTTTCTTTAGACAGCTCTTAGGTTCATTGAATTATGGTATCATTTAACTGTAGAGTTTCCAAGGTTTTCCCTGTCAGCTGCCTATTGGTGAGGACGCATTCTTGCATGACACAGAGCAAACCTAACCCTTCATCTACACAACAGAGTGCAACTTGAGGATTTTGTATGGCTCCAGAGTGATGACATTTTGGGGAAAGTGAAAATAAAGGTAAATTCCTTTTCTGTAAACAGTTTTGTTGGAAGATAACCAAGATCACTGGTTTAACACATTGACTATGGGCACCTTTTGTGCTGCATTGGCAGGACTTTGTTGTTGAAGGTTATACAGCCCATGGACCCTAACACGTTTATAATTTTGCCTCCCAGAAAAGCTTTTCGAGCACCACCTTGAGGTACTTTGATGTTTCTGCCAATATACATTTAAATTAGCCTCTTTGGCCCACTGCCAGGCCCTCAAGAGAGTTTTATGATTTAAACCAATCGTAAGGACTTCATACTCCAGAATGAGGGAATTCCTCTCCAACCTCCAAGCCTAGGACATTCGTTTTAGTCACCTTCCTTTCTGTACTGTTAGCTGCTGTTCTTAAGCCTCAAATGCCAAGGGTGGTCTTATGAGAGGCCATGGATGAGTACCAAACCTTATTCAGCAAAATTGGTATTTGGGAACCTCAGAGTGCTGCATCTACTCCCACACTTTCAGTCCTCTACACATTGCTTTTTCTGTTCAGCTAACTGGATGAAATTGAGATACATTGCAGCTTTGGGGTAGGCAATGCCTGACTACATGTCCAAAGTGAAAGTCTATTTTGTACTTGCAGCAAGGTAGGTCATTTCCCAATCCCCATTTCCTTCCAACCAATATAGACTAGTAAAACAGATTTTTGATAGAGTCATTTCCTGAGAGCCTAGTACACACAGAATCCAACTCCAACACTTTCTAGGGTCAGAAAGATGCAGCTTCTTACAATGGACATCTAGCCAAAATAGTTACACATTAAAACACAGAAAGGAAAATGCCCAAGAGGCAAGAGTTGAAGAAGATGGCCATAAATACCATCACAAGGGTACAAAAGACTATCAGAGAGACTACACACAACAAAAGAGTTAGCCAGAAATACCTAACAGGGCTGGAATGATCAGGGACTTATCTGGACATTGAAAGAAAAGCAGAGTCAGACTAACCTGGACACAGGGCAGAATTAGCTCAGGATTGGGAACAAAGGAAGAGTGTGTGGAGCTAGTAAGAAGCCAAGACAGAAGGTTCTTTTTTTTTGAAGCTGAGGATCAAACCCAGGGTCTTGCAGTCTACCACTGAGCTAAATCCCCAACCCTTTTTTGTTTGTTTGTTTGATTGTTTTTTGTTTTTCAAGACAGGGTTTCTCTGTGTAGCTTTGCACCTTTCCTGGAACTCACTCTGTAGCCCAGGCTGGCCTCCAACTCACAGAGATCCGCCTGGCTCTGCCTCCCGAGTGCTGAGATTAAAGGAGTGTGCCACCACCACCCAGCTGGCAGAAGGTTCTTGATAATACTTCTGGGGAAAGTACAGGAGTAGAGCTCAACTGAGGCCTCCTGAAGGCAAGGCTGAGCCTCTCGATTGGTGGCACTCCAGCTTCTCTATAATCAGCCATAACCATGAAGTCAAGGATTTCAGAAAGGAGCCGCCAGCACATCATTAATGATTAATATTCCCAATGTAAACACAGAGAATGAATGAATAAATGAATTCATCTCCAGAAATCTCTGTCCCACTTACCGGCCACCAGGACACATCTCGACCAGCTAGGAAGAAGCCTCCAACAGTGCCTCTGTTGCTTTTCACCATTGCCTGAGCAGGAAGGAAGAGGAGAGAGGGGTAAAGAGCAGCAGGTGCAGTGCTCCAGTGCCACTGGCCACGGGGCAGCAGTCGTGGGTTTTCAGCACTGTTGCATGGACCAGTTCTCGGTGGAATTTAAGGACCAGGAGGATTTTAAGAAACCATTCTCTCTGAGGAGCAGCCATTTACTGTGAGCTGCGAAAACAGTACGAGGTGCTGTGCTAGGTAAAATATTTGCACCATAGAATTCAATACTGAAAAGTGAATGAAGAGAACACTAATGATTTCAGTGGTCAACTCACTAAGTCAGAAATTCAGTCAATAAGGAGAAATAAAGAAGAGATAGTATGTCTTCCCCCCCCCCCCCGCTTTTTTTTTTACAGATGCTGGAGATGTAAACAGAGTAAGTCTGCTGCTCTCAGTCTTACCTCTCTATTCAAATAATTGGGTTGCCTTAAAAATGAGCCCATCCAGCACTACCACATACCAGAAAATGATTCATATAGAAAGACAATGACATTAGTAACAATCTATTGTTGTGTCGGTTTACCCTGACACACCTCTTCCATTCTAAGACACTGTCCCCCGAGCCTGTTGCCCACCCAAAAGCCTGCATGGTTCCCACATACCCACAGCCCCACAGCCAGCACAAGTATGAAGTAGATGATAATAACAGAGATGTCAGCGGCATTTTGAATGCGCGCTGACATTGCAGGAGGCCCTTCGGTCTGAGCTGTAGTACCGGGACTTAATGTGCTAGCCATGGCTTCAGGCCGTTATGTTTCCTTCCTACAGATGACTTCTATCTTTATGTAGGCATGGGGTTAATGATCAATCCTCAGGCAAATGGAGCAAGATATCAGAGATGATCTTGGACATATGGACCTTAAACTTCTCCCATGTGTCCAGGTTTGGGGACCTTGGCCCCTTCAGCAGTCAATATACTTGGTAGTGTGTAAGAGTCAGTGATAAAAGTGAGAAATGGGGTACAAACTGGAAGTGATGAGCAGAGTGTTCGTTGATGGAAAAGACAGCACATTCACGACTGGACAGGTTCAGCTGCAGACTAGGGAGAGAGGAAGAGAGCCAAAGAGGTGACAGAGCAGAACGGAGGAAGGGCTGGGGAAAGGTTCCTTTTAAAGCACATAGTATTATCTATGGTGAAAACGGTATCCCTTGAAAACAAGGTTAATTCTTTATTTATTTCAAAGTTTCCAAAGCCCTGTATTTCTTTGGGGCTTATAATTTGGATGAAATTTACGTCACAGTTCAAGACTATGGGTACTGTGGGATCCTGACAGAGTTCTGGATGGGACTCTAAGGCTTCCCTGTGGAACACGTTTTATTTATGCTAACACACTGGGCAGAGGCCCTGCTCAAAAGAACCAAATGACAAGAACAGCATAATAGGGCTTTCTAAATGTGATTTTCTGCTATTTCATCTCCCATACCTGATAACTTATCATTTTATGGGTTCTTGTAAAACTTCAAGGTGTGATTCTATAGGTGACCTGGATGTGGAGGAAGAGGGGGCTACTTGGGCAATGTAGCAAGGTCTCACATAAGCCTTTTGGCAGAGACTAAGGTGCATAGCAGCTGTGTTTTCCTTCTTTCAAGGACTCTGGAAAGGCTTACCATGGTAGTTTGAATAAAAATGGCCCCCATAGGCTCATAGGGAGTGGCAATATGAAGAGATGTGGCCTTGTTGGAGTAGGTGTGGCTTTGTTAGAGGTAGTGTGTCACTGGGGGGTGGGCTTTGAGGTCTCAGAAGCTCAAGCCCAGGTTTAGTGCTTACCATCACTGGAAGACCTGCTGCCTGCAGATCAAGATGTAGAACTCTCAACTCCTCCTCCAGCACCATGTCTGCCTCCATGCCTCCCTGCACACCACCATGCTTCCTGCCATGACAATAATAAACTAAACCTCTGAAACTGTAAGCCAGCCCCAATTAAATGTTTTCCTTTATAAGAGTTGCTGTGATCATAGTGTCTCCTCATAGCAATAAAACCCAAACTAAGACAGAGGTTGTTACCAGGGACTGAAGTATTGTTATGATAGGCCTGACCATGCTTCTGTATGAAGGAATACAGACTTTGGGACTTTGAGTTAGAAAAACAGTTGAACACTATAAGTGGGCCTTAATTGGCCATCCCAGTAGGAACATGGGAGACACTGGTGTTGAGTGTGATTTGTACTGTGAGAGTCTCGCTCAATGTTAGTATGTGGCCTAGAGATCTTTCTTATGATATTCTGGCCAAGAATGTGGCTGTTTTTGCCCTTGTCAGAAAAGTTTTCCTGAGGCTAAATTGAAGAGTTTTAGATCCGTTGTGTTGACATAGGTGTTATTTATTAAGCAATGCTGTGTTATTCATTAAGCAGTGCAGTTTACTGTGTGAGAAAAGCCACGAGGTATGACAAAACCCATTATAAGAGTTTATTAGGGGAAGGGAACAGAAGGGGGTGTTTAGGCCTATGGAATAAAAGATCATGCAGGAAGAGAGGAGAGGGATAGATGGAACCCGCTTTTTATAGGTTCCCTATACACACACACATGGGCTTATGTAGCTATGCCATGCATGCATATAGATTGTATGATCATGCTGCATGCAAATTATGTGATCACGCAGTGCACAGATTACATAGGACATAAGGTCCTCAGATGACTAAGCCTCTTGCTTGGCCACTGGACAGCACATGTACAGGCATGTACCTGGGGGAGTGGCTAGGAACTCTGACATTCCAGACTCTTGGTTTATTATTAAAATAGCAGAATGGGAATGGGGGCTCGGTGTCTCCCAAAACTTCTTCCAGCTGACTCAGTGGGCATCAATTAACTTTTGAGGGTACTAAACGGGGCTTTTGGGGTAGCTGGACGTCCCAAGGCAGTGGATTGCCCTCCACTGCTTTGAGAATCATCCATCGCCTTCTGCTGCTTCAGGCTCTGTGACTGTTTGGGTCTGACAAGGTGCTGGTGATGAATGATGCCCAGATAGAAAGTTTCTTGGGAGTATGGAGAGGGCCAAAAGAAATACCATGGGTGACCAAAAAACCCTTGCACACAAGACTAAAGTATAAAATGAAAAGAAAAAAAGGCAAAGTATTCCTTAGGGGTTGGGTTATCTTGGAGAGAAAGTGAAGTTAGATGTGTAACTGATGTGAAGTCTTGATTAATAGATTCATGGAAGTCCTTGTTGAGTTCTGATTGCTGAGAAACACCTAACACAGAACTCCAGTCCAAGAGGAAATTATTCAGAGAAAGGAGAAGCAATTGAAACCTCCGTTACAGGTGGTAGAGAGTCTTATTGGTTACTGGAGTGTAAGAAACTTCTATCACATGGGGTTAAAGCTCTGAGAGATTACACATATGATGCCAGGATGGGAAACAATTAGCTAAAACGATCTAAAGGAATGGGTCCCCCCAAACAGGGCTTAACCAAATCCTCTTACCAGGCTGGAACTCTTCTAATACGTTCAGTATTTATAGAGCCACCTGATCTCATGCCACACAGTGCCTTATGAACACAGATGCATAAATTCTCAATAAAATATTAGCAAACCAAATCTGAGAACACATCAAAAGATCATCCAACATGAACAACTGGGCCTTATCCCAGAGATGAAGGGATAAATCAACAATAAATAAATAAATTATTTTTTTTATAAAAGCTGCACTGCATTAAGCTGGAAAACCTAAAAGAAATGGAAAAATTTCTAGTTTCAGCCAAACCACCAAAACTAAACCAAGAAGTCAGCAGCCTAAACAGACTCTAACAAATGAGGAGACTGAAATATTAAGAAAGGCTTTCCAGAAAACAAACAAAAACACACAGATTCACACCATAATTCCACCCGTTCACAATTCCAGATCTTAAGATGTACTATATAGAAAAAATAGTTTATTTACATCTGTATAAAGATATCATTAAATATTGCCATGGGTATTTAGGATGGACTCATGTCCTTCTACTGTTTAAAAATTAAAATATGTATTACAAAGTCGTAATAATTAAGACAATATGATATTGGCACCAAAACAGACACGTAGACCCATGGAACAAAAGAGCCAAAAATGGATACCTGTAACTTCATCCATTTAATATTTGACAAAGATGCCAAAAACATGAGCTGGAGAAAATAAAATATCTTCAACAAATGGTGCTGTGAAAACTGGGTGCCCACATGTAGAAGTGAAACCAGACTTGTATCTATCACCTTGCACACCAAATGAATCAAAGACTTAAATGTGAAACTGCTAGAAGAAAACATAGGCAGTACCCTGATATTTTATTTGTGCACCCCAATAAAGCTTATCTAGGGATCAGAGGAAAACCCCAGCCACTATATTAAATATAGAGGTCAGGCTGTGGTAGCACATACCTTTAATCCTAGCATTCAGGAGGCAGAAATTCATCCAGATCTCTGTGAATTCAAGGCTACACTGGGAACAGAACCAGGCACGGTGGCACATGCCTTTAATCCCAGTGCCTTTAATAGAGGTCTGGAGGTCTGTACAGACAGACAGGAAGTGATAGAGCTAGACAGAAAGAGGAAGTGATATAGCTGGGCAGAGAGAAGAAGTAAGATTGCAGAATACAGAAAGGTATAAAGGTGTGAGTATACAGAAAGTAGCTCTCTCTGGAGGCTGAGGAGTTGGTAAGGTGAAGTTTGCTGTGGCTTGTCCTATGCCTCTGATCTCTCAGATTTCACACCAATATCTGGCTCCATGTTTTTTATTAATAGGACAGTTTAGCAATTGGTCTTACAGTACCCTACATGATATCAGTGTAGGAGAGAACTTACTGGTTAGGACTCCATTTGTCCATTAAGGCCAACAATTGATTGACAAGTGGACCTCAGAAAATTAAAAACCTTCTGCACCACTAAAGAAACAGCTAACTGGGTGAAGAGGAAGCCCACAGAATGAGAGAGAATCTGTGCCAGTTATACATCTGACAGAGGACTGAATATTTAAAGAACTAAAAAGAAAAAAAAAAAGGAATCAAAAAAGCAATCCATTCTCCTTTCAGAAAATGGATCTAGAACCTGAACAGAGTTCCCAAAAGAAGAAAAAGATGGGTAAGAAATATCTCAAATAATGTTCATTGTCCCTAGCAATTAAAAAAAAAAAGCAAAACAATGTAACTTCGAGATTTCATCTTTCCCCAGTCAAAATGGCAAAAAAAAAAAAAAAAAAAAAAAAAAAACCGAACAGGACAAGCCACAACAAATGCTGGAAGAGATGCAGAGGAAAGGGGACCCTCGTTCACTGCTGATGGGATTGAAAACTGGTGCAGCCACTATGGTATCTGTGTGGAGAACCCTAAAGGGTTAAAAATGAATCTATCATGACTCAGGCATACCATTCCTTAGCATATTCCCCAGGGACTTCACATGCTACTCCACAGGTGCTGCTCTTCATAATAGCTAGGAAAGGGAAACAACTTCAACGTCTTACAAACAATAAATGGATAGTAAAAATGTGGTACTGCCAGTAGCCACAGTGGGGTGGCAACAGGTGATGATTAAGATTCAGGGTGTTAGCCCACCAGGAGGCAACTGCCTCGTGGATAATGCTCAGGTAGGCAAGCCCCACCCCCCAAGACTACAGACCCAGGAATGTCTTTTGCTTCTGCTGTGCCTTTGCATGCTGTTTTTATCTCTCTCTGATATGGTTGAATTGGGTGTGGGAGATCCCCCACTGCCTGTAAGGTAATGTGTTTATCTCATGGAAACTTCCCATTCTACTGGGCAGTTTTACCTGCAAATTATTATGAAGATGACTCCCTCCTAGACTGCGCTGTCTGAGAATAACAACATTAGCTTATACAGGGCCTTGATGAATAAAAGTAAATACAAGGATATGTTTCACAGTTAAGGCCCATGAGTTCCACCTGAGCTTTAGATCACAGCTCAGGTTAATGATTAAGAGAACAACAGAAATTACTCAGGAGCCAAAATGGCTCTGATTCTCTTAAAGCTGAAAAAATACAGTTACAAGTTTTTGGTGTGCATCATTTAGCTGAAACAAAGTCTTGTAATACTTCAAGTTAAATCAGACGTTTTGACAATAAACTTTGAGATGGAAAAACCACAGAGAACAACCTAATGTCCATAAGGACACATAGCTGAGGTTAAGAAATACAAAGTAGCCCAACTCTTAAGGTTGGTTGTTGATCAAAGTGATGATTAACTTCTTGTACCCATTCCTGTCCTCAATCTCCTGAGATAAGATGCTATTGATAAATGGGTATACACCCTGAAGATCTAAAGTACAGCTGACTGTCTTTTATGTAGAAAAGTTTAGGTTTGTGATTCCTTTAGGATTCCTTGTAAGATTAACTTTATAGATACACAGTAGAATTCTTTCTTGGTAGCTTCGGCATTCAGCCTGCCAGCAAGGGAGTTGGCTATGAAATGATGCTTTCTGTCTGCTCATGTTCTGTTGATCTGCAATAAGTTACTTAGATGTAAATGTATATATATGGGATATTGGGATGACTTTGTTTGTAATCATGTAAGGGACATGAAAAACTTGTTGCCTGTACTCTGTAGGTGTGGGATTACTCCATAAATCTGGGACTCAAAGAGGTGGCCAGGCTCCCCTTCTGCTTTTAGTAGCAGGTCTAAAGTGAACCAACATGAACTGGATGAACCTCTCTCTTTCTCACTCTCAGCAGCCTCTGGTAAAGTCAATTCTACTTTCTGTCAAAATGAGTTTGCCTATTCCAAGAACCGCATGCCAACAGAATATGTGATATTTGCCCTTTGGGGGTCAGCCTCTGTATGTTTCCTTTAGCACTCTGGGGTCTGACTTTTCCTGCCCCTCAGGGTAACGCCAGGTCACTTCTGATTCCTTCTGATAAGCATCTCTTAAAGCACATGGGTGGTCCTAGACTCAGGTTCCCACACCAGGCAAAGATGACCACAGTGGTCATGACACAGGGCCTTACAGATTTCTCACCAGTTTGAGGCCACATTTGGCACTGATCCCTTCCAGGAAAGGAATGGGATTTTCATCACCCATATATTTTTAGCAGTAGACCAAGAGATTGAGTATTAAGTTTTACTCCAAAGATGTTAGTGAAGAAAAGTATTCTGGAGATTACTTCTGGAATGCTGCTCATTTGTAGATGTGTGGATACTCCCCTCTGCCTTGATGTAGATGGGGTGGAAACTGCACCTCATAGAGATTAGGCAAGAACAGTGTCACAGGCTAAAGGGGAACAGCTGAGTTATCTGCAGCCCATGGGTCACACTGAAGGCCATCTAAACGTGACTCTAGAGGCAAAGTCCATGGCACTATCAGAATCAAACTCTAACCAAAGGGCATATCTGGAGGCTGGATATATAATGGAGGCCCTCACACTATTGTTGTAAAATTAGGGAATATACACACCAAGGGAAGAGCAAAGGTATTTGTGATAATTCTCAGTCACTCCTAAGTCCATCCAGGGATGATCTGTCTAGACTTAGACCATGACCTGACTTTCTTTTACACCAGTGTCTTCCCCTCACCAGTATGTACACACTACACAAAATCATTGAGGGGAGAGATAAGATCAAGCTTCTGCAGCAGGTGCCAAGTTCTTGACATTGTCTATGAGGGACTTTCTCCCAAAGGGTCCCCCAGTATGCTGTGTAGATTCTCCCCCAATGTTCTCTACACCACTGGGGTCATTTGGAAGCTTCTCACAAGGTGGAACCATTGCTTTTGTATTTTATGTAGTTGATTTCTAGAAATATAGGGTCCAGGAAGGAGAGAGAAAATTGAGAGTTCGTTTGATCATGGGGAAGTAAAAGTAGGTGTTGAGTCATAGAGACAATGATTTTGGAAGGGATAACTATAGAAGAATCGTCACAGAGTCAGTAGTGATGTAGTCAATGGTCCAGAGATGCTCAAGGGCAAAAAGATGGACTAACATAAAGAAAAGCAGAAGGAATATAGCAGAATCATTTAATGGGATAGATATTAGAATGAACAGATGTTTTTCAGAAGTACCTAGACCTTGGAGTCAGCACATGACTGAGTCATTGTTTTTTAAAATCCAGTCAATTAGTGTGTGTCTTGGAATTGGTGAGTTAAGGTGACTATGTTCACTATTATGAATGAGGAGAGTTTGCTATGGTTTGTTATTTTATTTTAGTTGTTCTGTTCAGTGGCTAATTGTTAGTTATATTCTTTTATTGTTGTAGTACTGGGTGCTTGCTGGTTTGCTATATTGGATATGACTGGCTCCTTCCCCATTCTCCTTGACTGATCTCTTGCTTTCAGGGGCTGTACCATACTCTTGTATATACGGTACCATACTATTGTATATACTGTACCATACTCTTGTATGTACTGTAGCATACTCTTGTATATACTGTACCATACTCTTATATATACTGTACCATGCTCTTGTATATACTGTACCATGCTCTTGTATATACAGTACCATACTCTTATATATACAGTACCATACTCTTGTATGTACTGTACCATACTCTTGTATATACTGTACCATGCTCTTGTATATACTGTACCATGCTCTTGTATATACTGTACCATACTCTTGTATATACAGTACCATACTCTTGTATATACGGTACCATACTATTGTATATACTGTACCATACTCTTGTATGTACTGTAGCATACTCTTGTATATACTGTACCATACTCTTATATATACTGTACCATGCTCTTGTATATACTGTACCATGCTCTTGTATATACAGTACCATACTCTTGTATATACTGTACCATACTCTTGTATATATGGTACCATACTCTTGTATGTACTGTAGCATACTCTTGTATATACTGTACCATACTCTTATATATACTGTACCATGCTCTTGTATATACTGTACCATGCTCTTGTATATACAGTACCATACTCTTATATATACTGTACCATGCTCTTGTATATACTGTACCATACTCTTGTATGTACTGTACCATACTCTTGTATATACTGTACCATACTCTTGTATATACTGTACCATGCTCTTGTATATACTGTACCATACTCTTGTATATACTGTACCATGCTCTTGTATATACTGTACCATGCTCTTGTATATACTGTACCATACTCTTGTATATACTATACCATGCTCTTGTATATACTGTACCATGCTCTTGTATATACTGTACCATACTCTTCTATGTACAGTACCATACTCTTGTATATACTGTACCATACTCTTGTATATACTGTACCATACTCTTGTATATACTATACCATACTCTTGTATATACTGTACCGTGCTCTTGTATATACTGCACCATGCTCTTGTATATACAGTACCATACTCTTGTATATACTGTACCATACTCTTGTATATACTGTACCATGCTCTTGTATATACTGTACCATACTCTTTTATATACTGTACCATACTCTTGTATATACTGTACCATACTCTTGTATATATGGTACCATACTCTTGTATATATGGTACCATGCTCTTGTATGTACTGTACCATACTCTTGTATATACTGTACCGTGCTCTTGTATATACAGTACCATACTCTTGTATATACTGTACCATACTCTTGTATGTACTGTACCGTGCTCTTGTATATACTGTACCATGCTCTTGTATGTACTGTACCATGCTCTTGTATGTACTGTACCATACTCTTGTATATACTGTACCATACTCTTGTATATACTGTACCATACTCTTGTATATACTATACCATACTCTTGTATATACTGTACCGTGCTCTTGTATATACTGCACCATGCTCTTGTATATACTGTACCATACTCTTGTATATACTGTACCATACTCTTGTATGTACAGTACCATACTCTTGTATGTACTGTACCATACTCTTGTATATACTATACCATACTCTTGTATATACTGTACCGTGCTCTTGTATATACTATACCATACTCTTGTATATACTGTACCATACTCTTGTATATACAGTACCATACTCTTGTATATATGGTACCATGCTCTTGTATGTACTGTACCATACTCTTGTATGTACTGTACCATACTCTTGTATATACTGTACCATACTCTTGTATATACTGTACCATATTCGTATGTACAACTTTCTTCTTCCTCTGTGTACAGCATTCTTTTGAGAATTTTCTGAAGTGCTGGTTTAATTGTTATGAATTGCCTTAACTTGTGTTTGTTTTGAAATACTTCAATCTCTTCATCTATTTTTATTTTATTTTATTTTATTTTATTTTATTTTATTTTATTTTATTTTATCTGGAAGTCAGCAAGATCCAGCAAACCTCCTGCCTCTGTCCTTCTCGAAGCTAGAGTCATATTGTTATAATTCAAGGAACTTTTAATACATTCATAGGGCATTTGGAGAAGGAGGATTCAGACAGGTGCCACAGTATAAAGGACAAAAAGAGTTCTGGGAGTTGGTGATTAGGCTCTGGCTTTTGTGACTCCAAATGTGAGTCTTAACCATGTTATCTAGGATTTCCCTATGTGATAAATGAGAGAGGCCATACATTTTTAACCTAAAGGAGGGAGGTTCCCACCATGATAGGGCCTAGGGTGAGCTGCTGACTTGATATATTTGCTCTGTGCCTGCCTTCCTGGTGATAGTAGCCTCAATATTTTCAGCCCATAACCAATCCTACCTCCCCATTGGTCAGCCGGGTTACAGGCTGACATCCCTGGCTTGTTCCTGGGATCCAAACTCTGATCCTCAAGATGGTGCAGAGGCGCTCTTAACCATCTCCCCAGTGCCTGAAACTCCTTGAACTATGCTGTGGCCCTCTAAACCCCTTTATGATCCATAACATACATCTATATAAGCTAGCTGTATGACATAGAAGAGTAGTAGCTATGATTTAAATCCAGTCATCTATTGTAAAAGACAATTTTGCAGGTTGTAGCCATCTATCTGACGTTGGTCTGATGTTTTAGCCTCTGTAATGGTTGTCATTTTTCCCTTACAGATTTTACAGATTTTACAGTTGTTTCTTTGAATTTTTGGTATTTTGATGGATTGTGGGGAGGTTCATCTGGTTGTGTCTATTTGGATTTTTAAACACTTTTCGTGTTTAAATGTCATGTCTCTTTGTTAAATTCACAGCTATATCAATGAAAAGCTTGGCTGAACCAATGGTCTGTATCTCACCTCTTATTCTATTCCATTGATTCTCAGATTTGGATCTCTTGAATGTATCCCAGGTTTCTTGGAGGTTTTGGCTATAATCATTTTTCCTTGTGATCTATGTCTGTATATATTATTATCTAGGGCATCCTTAATATTAGTTATTCTGCTCAGGTTTTTTTTTTTTTTTTCTGTTGACGATGCTTTATATTGGGTTATTTATTTGATTGACTGATTCTTTCATTTCCAGAATTTATATTCATTCTTTTTTTCAGTGTTTCTATTCCATTGCCAATTTTTTCCTTGATATTTTTTATTTTTTTCCTCCAGCTAACTGATCCTCTTGCCAACTTTGGTCATTGTCTTGTCTATGTCGTGAACAGATTTTACGTTGTTTTGTTTTGTTGTTTGTTTGTTTTGTCTTTTGAGACAGGGTTTCTCTGTATAACAGTCCTGGCTGTCCTGGAACTCACTCTGTAGACTGTCCTTGAACTCACAGAGATCTGCCTGTGTGTACCACCTCTGCCCAGCATAAGTTTCTTCTTTATGTCTTGAATTAAATTCATTATCTGTTTATCTGCATCCTCCAGTACTCTGGAATCTCTTTCTGGTATCCCCCACTGTTTTTGTCTTTGTCTTTGGCAGTGCTGAGAGGCAGCCAGATTGTCGTGTTTGTAGTGTTGTCTGGTGTGTTAGCAGTGTTTCCTATGTTACTTCGTCATGATATGCACATCTGTTTGAGTGTTTGCATCTTTATTTTGTAGCTTCTGTACCTTTTCTATTTTTTGTCTATGTTGTTTTATGTGAGTCTTCCTGGTGAGTTGTGTTTGTTTTTACACTCAAAGGGAAAATTGACTTCAGTAATAACTGTGATGGTCTGACAAAAGTCTCAGTGTCAACCTCATGGGGAAAATACTGTGGCTCTTGACTTGTGCCCCCTGGGAGGACTTCAGGCATGAGTACTAGGGTTCTGTTTGTCCATGTGCTGGTGAGAGGACCCAGCAGATGCCCTAACTCGGTCTTCTCTCAGAGATCAGGCCTCAATTTCAGGCAGTTTCTGAGGTCTAAGAGCCACAAAGGGCAATTAATCACTGGTGCCCCTGACAACAAAGACAAGGGAGCTAGGATGCACCAAGCCTGGGCCACTGAGCCAGCCCCCACAGCAGCTCAAGGACAAAGCCTGAGACTTGTCCAGGCCTGCACCAAAATGGATTGACTGTAGCTCTGACAAACGCCCAACTAACCCTAGCTAATTTACTAATGTCATTGCCACTTACATAAGCCAATCATATCTAAGATGAGCTAACTTCCTTAGATACTCCCCTCAGTTAGGCTTAAAAGGCGCTCACACACTTTTCTCAAGGTCTTCGCCATCTTGCCTTTGTATGGGATGGCCTGCCCCAGCATGCTGGAAGCTTTCTTGAGATAATAAATGCTCTTGTTGATTGTGTACGTGAATGGTGGTCTTTCGTGGAACTTCTCCAGGACCTTAATGCTGGGTTCCGTCTCACTTGGCATAGTTCAGCTGCTCCATGTGGCTTCCATCCCAGGACACCTGTCTACCTCAGAAGCCCCCTTCCCTACCCTCCTAAGGGCCAACCAATGCCCACCAAGTCAGCTGCAGTTTTTCCGGGAGAAACGACGCCCCTATTCCTGTTCACTCGCTTTTTTTTTTTTTTTTAATATAATCAAAAAGTCTAGAATGTTAGAACTCTGCCCTCACTCCAGCTGCATGACTCCACATGAGTTCAAGAGTTCAGCGTGCTGGTGACTATGTGCTCATGGCATGGTCATGCAGTCAGTACATACATGGTGTAGCTCTGTAGGCCCACTTGTACCTTAAAGAGCCATGACTCAGACCCACCCTCTCTCTCTCTGTTCTGTTCCGTCTCTTCCCCCCACCATCTTTCCCTCTCTGCACGTGCTCCTTTCCCAGGCCTGGTTCTTTTGTCTCCCCCCTTCCTCCTAATAAAGCTCTAAAACGGATACTGGGTTCTGTCGTTACCGTGACCTTTCTGCGCAGTAACCAGCACCACTTATTTCAAAACCCAACTGTGGAAGATAGAAAATAAAAATTAAGCTAAAATACATAATGTTCAAAGTTTAAAAAGAACAATAGAGCAAAAGGTTTTCACAAAATGCTTTATTTCTCTAATTGCTATTTGTTATAAATAACTTTGGCAACATTAATAAAATAATAACTTTTATTTGAAAAAGCAACAGACTTCACAGAGTAACAAAATAGTAATCTTGACAGATATTTAATACATGTGTAAACAAAACAAAGTGACACTGCTTTAAAAATAGAGCTATCAATATAAAACAGAAAGCTCACTATGTTTCTTTGTGTTATAGGCACAGAAATGGACGTAAGCTAGCTCACTGCTAAGACAGAACCAAAGCTCTTGCTAATGATTTCTTCCTGAAGTTCTGTGACTAAGAAACTCAGCAGGGGGGAGAAAGGTGCAGCCAGAGGTAAACTGCCTTCCAGGAGAAGGAACAAATAGGACTTTAAAAGCAGGGGAGTTTCTAGTCACTCTAAAAGTCTCGACAAGCGTAATAAACCACGTGTGAGGTAGCGAGCCATGCAGGCTTAGGGAAAGCATGGTGAGGAAGGGGCAGCCTGTGCAGCCTGTGCACCAGGAAGAAACAGGAATTTACTTGAGGAACAAGGCCAATACAATAGGTTGGAATAGTGCAGCAGCAGGGAGACACTGGGATGTGGCAGCGATGAGAGGCGTAGGTAGGCAGGAGCCAGAGCCCTGGGGCCTCCCTTAGCAGTAAACAACAATCCGTACTCCTTAGGAGCATGCTTTTATGAAATAGCAAAGTACAGCAGCGGTGCTGGAGAGACTAAGCACTTGCTAAACACAGGTCTAAGGTGGTTCTTATTTTTACCATAGACAGTACACAAGTCTGCAGTACATGTATGGTTCATTTCATACACAGTAGGACTTTCCCACCAGAGAAGTGAGACAAACAACATTTTCCACATCTAAAGGAAAGGTACAGGGTAAAAAGTTAGGTGTGCCTTGGCCCAAGAAACCTCATTGAAAAGGCCTATCAAAACAGATCAGATCACAATCAATGGATCAAGCACAGAGCAAGTAAATACAACAAAAGATACTAGCAACCTCTCATCTCCCTCAGTCTTAACAGAGGCCACGGCCTGATGACCTCTTCCCAGGTTTTCATGAAATCTAAGGAAACTTCACTAGACTGAGGAAGGAAAAATGGATAGGGACATCTTAAGGGACCCACCCCCACTACCCCTTTCTTCTTTTTGGTTATAAGAGACAGGGTCTTACTGTGTAGTTAGTTTGGCAAGGAACTCATTAAGCAGCCCAGACTGACCCTGAACTCTAGACCCTTCTGCCCCAGGCTCCCAAGAGCACTTATTACCAGTGTGTGCTACCACACCCAGCAAGATAAAGTACCTTTAAAGAAAGAACAGGAAACTAGGAGATTTTTTCCAGACCATGTTTATAACTAGCATGCATCTAGACTCCTTGAATATAAACAGAAGCAGCTGGGCACCTGGGCTAAACATGAAGGAACAGGCGGTGGCACTGGACCAGGCTCAAGGAGACAGGCCTGGAAACTTTTACAGAAACAGCTAATGCTACTGAGGTTGCTGAGGACTAATCCTCAGGGGGTGCCCTAGTCCTACAAAGAGTTGTTCCTCCTAGTGACCAGCTAAGTAGTATGATATATTAATGGGAGAAAGCAAGTCTTCATTTAGGACATAGCTTGCACACTAAAGTGCTTCAAGTAAGACCCAAGCAATATTAGTGTGATCAACTGAGAAATTATACATACAACAATGAGAGAGCTATTCATTATAATCACTCAAATATGAGGCAAGATACAAATTGTGACTAGGGATATAGTTCAGTGGCAAAGCCCTTGCCTGGTACATGTAAGGCCCTGGGCTTAATCCCTAGCACCAAGTGGGGTTGGGGGAAGCACCACATCACCAAATTGCAAGCTTCACATATTCAATAACCATAAGATACACATACACTAAAAAAAAAAAAAAAAAAAAAAAAAGTAAAAAGGCTCCATCGTGGGCCCTGGGTTATTTTTTTGTGCTATGTCCAATATCATTGGGCAAGTCCCTATTACATCATAAAAGTAGAACTAAATCAGCCCAGGCCATAAACTAGACAGATGCCATTTTTCTGAACCTTTTCAATTAAAACTAAAGTTCAATAAACTTCAAACTACAAATGCCGAGGCTTCTTGCCCCAAGAAAAGACAATGCACTTTACTGCTGTGGCCCATAAGGATGTGGCCAGTTCATTCTTCAAACACAGCTAGCCTAAAGGGGGAGAAGAGTGCCTAAGTCCAACTACCCTACGCATCAAGTGATAGGAAGTCCACGGACACTAGCTCCCACTCTACTAATTATTGCTGCTGCTTTACGTGGCACTAAGGATACACAGCTGTGCTTTTAATGCTTGTAGGGGCCCTTCATAAAACGTGGACATTTTACAAGAATGGCTTGGCCTCCTTGGATCTTCTTTTGGGTAAAGACATTTAGGCAGTACTCACTCTTTGGCTCCAAGACTGGAATGAATGTGTGCCTGTCCACTTACCCGTGCTAAACCATTTAAGAAGACAGCTCCCTCCCTCCTGTAGCAAGCATTAACTACCTCTAGATCTTCCTGGAGAGATGGGGCCTTGTGAGCCCCATCCAACTCCAAACTTTTATGTAGAAGAGCTCTCAAGCTTAGGAGTTACATAAAATACTAATAAATAGGTGTAACTTCTGTTTTCCATTCACAAGGATACAGGCACAAGCACCTTCCTTGGATTGAGCCAAACACTTAATATGAAAGCAGATATATTTTAAATAACACTCACTATTCATTCAGAAAACACTGTAGGTCAGAGAATGGGGTAGTAGAGTACTTGCTTATTATTTGTGAGGCCTTGACTCCAGCCCCAGAACTTAAACAGAACAAAACAAACCCTCACAAAATAAAAACAAACGAACAAACAAAAACCCTGCATTATCACAAAATTAAAGAAAAAAGAGTCCATTTCTTCATCAGTCTTGGGTCCTGACGAATAAGAAATGTATAGTCTGTCCTCTCATCTCTCTGAAGGGTTCTGGGTTCTGACTTAGATTTGAATTAATGGGACCTTTTTGAAGGTTTACCTTGAGATCGGGGGGAAGGCGGTTCCCAGTCAGTTGTGCTCACAGTGACCGATGCTACTTTCCCAGATTCTGACTGAACAGGATCCACCGAGACCTGGATAACAACCTTCGTCTCGGGAGGCAACCCTTCTAGCGGCTTAGGTTTCTTAAACATTTGGTGACACCGGGTCTTATGCTCCATTTTTTCCTTGAAAGTTAAAAACTGTAGCCGACATTTGGAACACTGGTGACCGTTCCTTTCCCAGTGCCCCCTATAGTGACACATGTACGGTGTTCCGGTTTTGAAAATTTTAAGACAAAATGGACACAGTAGGTTCTTAGTGTTGACATGGCACTTTCTAAAATGTGTTTCCACATCAGCAAAGACAGACGACCTGTAGTTACAGATCTGGCACACATAGGGCATTTCCCCGGGCTTATGATTGTCCTTCATGTGCTCTAGAAGAACTTGATCTGTTTCAAACGACAATTCACAGATTTTGCAGACCATGGTGGGGTCAGGGGCGATGTGCACACGGTCGACGTGGAACTCCAGCTGGATGGGAGAGGCGAACTGCCGATGGCAGTGCTGGCAGGTGGTATGGTTCTCCCAGCCGTCATTCCCCTGCCTCTCAAATTCCAAATGATGCTTGGTGTGGTTCATAAATTTGACATTTTTGAGAGCTTTCAAACAGTTGGGGCATTTGAAGATTGTGTGAGTCTTCTGTTCTGGCTGCCCATCTCCTTTATGCTGACCATAATAAAAGTCACTAAGTGACAAAGTCAAACTTCCTTTCTTGGGATCAAAGGTCCCTTGACTCGCTGGACTTGAAAAGCCCACTTTCACCAACCCATTTTCATAGCGAGGGTGTACACTTGTAGGGCTGATGTAGATAGAGTTCTCTGAGAGAGGTGCTCCATTCACAACACGGTTTACTGATTTGGGAACATCACTGGAGGGTGCACTCGGTTGAGGATTTGAGGTATGGAAAGTACCAGAAGAGGACGATGCTGAAGAATGTTCTTCTACAATTTCTATAATAAAATCAGGCTTCTGCGGGTTAATGACAGTCACCTCAGAAGTGGAATGGCGCTTCAATGCAGAAGAACTTTCGTTCCAACCTCCTACAGAAAGTGCTGCTCTTACTGGACTATGCTTTGAACTTGAGATTGTAACCAAAGGGGAACCCTTTGAAGAGCTACCAGGCACAACTTGTGGTGAATTACTTCTATAATCAGGTTCAGACAAAGGCTCAATAATAATAGGACTATCTGTCGATCTTGACTCGGCAGGAGATGCCGGCAAGACAATCACTGTCTCTGATGCGGGGGCTGCAGGGCTTGAGGGCTGTAGCCTTTCAGTAGTCACTTTTCTAAGGCTGTTTCGCTTTCTTTTTAAACGTGAACCTGGGGTGACTCTGTTCAAAATGTTCGAATTAGCAGGTTTTGAATTTGAAGTCTTTCCAACAAATATCAGTTCAGCGTCTTCATTTACATGCTCAACCCCTACAAAGATCAGCTCGGCATCCTCATCGTGGGCTCGACTGGGTTCCTGCTCTTCACTGCACAACATGAACTGCTGCTCCATTTCTAACGTTTTGGTTCCTGACAGGTGTGTTCACAGGTCCCAGTACTTCCTCTGTTCACACTGCCACCTGAGTACAAACACATCACACACCAGTAAGCACAGAAAAAGGATTTATTTTTCTCATCAAAGACTCTGAGATGATTATAAACATTAAGGGCACTCATCCAGTACCACTCTACCTCAACCTTTCAGGCTCAGACCTGGGCAGGAGGCACATCCATGGGCTCTTTTGCCTGAGACTCTCACTCAGCACCTATCTAAGCACCCTCCAGACCCAGGCAGGAGCCCCATCTGCAAGGTCTCTTAAGTAAGTCCTCTCACCCCCAGCTGCCTCCTCTCACAGTCCCAAATTCTCCAGACCACATGCCACCCACCCAGGTCCAGGTGGGGCCCACATCTTCAAGCTATCTTAGCCCAGGCCCTCTGTGTGCTCTCTTGCTGAGGTTGACCAAGTCCCTGAACCCGAGCCTGCCCTCCAGGCCCAGCCCCAGCCAGGAATCACACTAGAGGACTTTTCTGGACTTCACTCAAGCATCACACTGGTTAACAGTGAACTGGAGTTTCCCCAATCTCTCCAATAGCCAATGCTGGGTAACTCAAGGACTAACATGCTCACTCCTACTTGTCTTGAAATCAATCAAGCTCAGATGAAAGCAAAAACAGAGTCAAACTTCTACTCCACATATGCAAGTTAGAATCTCACATCAGATACAAAGAGATAAACTCCCACAGCCCTACTAGAAAACAAACAGTATGGGAGATTGAGACAACACGCGCCTCTTAAAGACTACCAGACATTTCCTACAGAAATGTCGCCAAAAGGAATTGCCAAGACTAAACTCAGGACACAGATTTTAAGGAACAATTGTAAACAATCAAAGGATTCAAAAAATCCAAAGAGGCCACAAGCAAACACCCCAATGAACTTAAAGAGGACAGAAATAAGAAAACCCCTCTGATGCCCTGAGAGCTTATCCTTGGGGAGGAGGCATCCAAGTCAGTTCTAGCTCAGCTTCAACAGGTCCTATTTCCCAAGTATGTGGTGGTAATCTATATTCTGCTGCTGTGACAGACACCATACCTAAGATGAACCTGGGGAAGGAAAGGGTTGACTTCATCTTACAACTCCCAGGTCATAATCTGCCTGATTTGTAAAACAGATTATGGGCCAGTAATTCCACATTTTCTACAGACTTAATTTGAAGAACTCTGTCCAAAACAGGAATTCTGGAGACTAAGAAATGATCTGCAGCAGTGGGCATTTTATAATATTTTCAACCAAAATGATGTATAGTAAGTTATAGGAAGCCCTTACTATACACAGTACACATAAACAATCACTGCACAAGGCATGGGTAAATATTTATAATTCCAACACAAGGGTCCAGCACAGGTTCCAGGCCAGCAAGATAAGATCCTGACACAATAAGATAAAAAGTAACAAAAAAAATTTTTTTTAAAATAAGCTGCTCAATGCCCAGGCTTAGTGGTACATATCTTTAATCCCAGCACTTGGGAGGCAGAGGCAGGAGGATCTCTGTGAATCTGAGGCCAGCCTGGTCTACAAAGCAAGTTCCAGGACAGCCAAGGCTACACAGAGAAACTCTGACACAAGGAAAAAACAAAAACAAAAACAAAAACAAAAACAAAAAAAAACAGTATGCTTCCTCTATACCAATGACAAACACTGAGGAAGAAAACAAACAAACAAGGAAACAATCTTGTTCACAATAGCCTCCAAATGAACCAAAACCTTGGAATAAACTTAATCAAGGAAGTGCACAAACTCTAAACAATGAACATTTTAAAACACTGAAGAAATTGAAGAAGACACTAGAAAATAGACGAACCTCTCATGATCATGGGTCAGAAAAGTCAGTACCATGAAAACGTCCGTCCAACCAATCTACAGTTCAATGTAATCTCCATCAAAACCCCAGCAATTCTTCACAGACACAGAAAAGTAATCTTAAGTATCGTAAGACCCAGAGAGATGAAGTAACCCTGAGCAAAAACAATACTTGTAAAGGTGTCACCATACCTGATTTCAAGCTGTACTACAAAGCCAGAGTGATAAGAATAGCATGTTACTGGCACAAACTCAGGCTAGATCAACGGAATAACACAGAGCACACAGACACAAGGCCACAGAACTTCCACCACCTGACTTTTGACAAAGCTGTCAAAAGCACACTGGAGAAAAGACAGCATCTTCGATAAACGAACGGTATGAGAAAACTGGAGGTGTGTGCAGAAGAGTAAAACTAGATTCTTATCTTGCACCGTGCACAAAAAGTCCAAGTAGACCAAGGACGCGAGACCTGAAACTCCCAGAGGAAAATGCACTGAGTTCCTTTAAGATGCAGGTAGAACTTTCTGAATATGGTATGTTTATGTCTGAACACCTGATTTCAGCTCATAAGTCAGTTTTATGTCTTGTTTGTTTGTTTTTTGTTTTTCGAGACAGGGTTTCTTTGTGCAGCTTTGCGCCTTTACCTGGAACTCACTTGGTAGCCCAGGCTGGCCTCGAACTCAGAGATCCACCTACCTGGCTCTGCCTCCCAAGTGCTGGGATTAAAGGCATGCACTACCACTGCCTTTATGTCTTTTAAGAGATACCTGTAGGTATCCAGGATACCTTACCTTCACAGCTATCGGTATAGCCTGGCTCCCAACAGTCAGGATACCTTTCTCTTCTGAGCACTTCAAGTGAGGGCACCTACCTACCAGGCCTGAACAGGAAACGTAGGTAATAACTTTCTAAATAAGACTCAAATCGCAAGCAAAATAAGACCAATAACTGACAAATTGGATTTCATGGAACTAAAGGGCTTTTATACAGCAGAAGAACTTGTCAGTTGAATGAATGGAAGAAAATCTCTGCTGGCTATATATTTGACAGGATTAATATCTAAACTACATAAAGAACCCAAGAAACTAAACATCAACAACACAATCAAATCTTAGACTATAGGACTGATCAGAAAGTTCACACACACACTCACACACACACACAATACACATGGCTAATAAACATTTTTTTTTAATATTCAACATCATTGGCCATCAGAGAAATATAAATTAAAACCACTTTGAGGTCCCATTTCACCCCAGTCATAAAAAGAAAGTGACAACAGATGCTGGTAAGAATGTAGGTCAGAGAAACACTTATCTACTGCTGGGGAGTGTTAATTGGTGCAGCCATTATGGAAATCAGCATAAAGCTGAAGAGCTAAAGACAGAAATTCCATAACGTCCCTGTTACTTACAATCAACAACACAACCAAGAGACACCTGGTAAGAGAGAGTCTCAAGTGAGCATGCCAAGGTCAGACTAACCTGGTAACAGCACAGTGGCTGGGGCTATTCTTGGGCAGGTGGTCCTGGGTTGTGTAAGAAAGCTAACTGGCTAAGTGTAAGCCCCGGGTGCCAGGAAATACCATTCCTCCACGGCTTCTATTCCACCTCCTATTTGAGTTCCTTCCCTCAATGATGGTTGTAACCTGGAAGTCTAAGATAAAACAAACCCTTTTCTATCCAAGTTGCTTTTGGATATGGTATTTACAACAGCAACCCAAAGAAAACTAAAATAGATATGACCCAGCTTTATCATCCCTGAGTACTGTACCCTACCACAGGGACATTTGTACATCCACGTTCATTGCTGCTCTGTCCACAACAGCATGAAAATGGACCAGCCTAGACATCAACCAACTGATGAATAATGAAACTATGCCATACACATCAATGGAATTTTATTCAGCTATAAAGACAAACAAAACACTTGGAAGGTGGGGCAACAGGAGGTTTGCGTCCTAGCACCTGTGACCTCTCCAACCATGGGCTTTTGACCAGGTTCAAAATTCCAGGCATGAATTATATCTTGTGAATAGGCCTCAAATCCAATGGTATGTCTTTGTAATATACCATTCTACCAATGAACCAGCAGGCACTTCCGTCAAGTTAGCAATGTAGCATGCAAAGTCCTCCACTAGACAAATCTAGAATGACTTCTCCTCCAGTGGCCTGTAGAGCAGCACCTTCCAGCACTGAAAGCCTGCCGTCAGAGGGGAGGTTTCTAGGTCAATTCCAGCATGATTTGTGTATATCCTGCTACCAGACTGTGGGGGGGCTTCAGCAGTAGGTCTTTCCATGTAGCTACGGCAAACAGTCGAGCACCAGCAGTAGCCTGTGTTGTTGGGGAGCCCTGGGGGCTTCCCACATCAATTACATGGAGCTGTTCCTACACCTAGGACTCAGGTTTTTCATTTAATAACCCATGTTTTCTAGAGGTTGTACCTGTGTAGTAGGGTACCTCTGTTTAAACTTAAACTAAACCTACATATGTATATTAAAAAGGTGCATTAATTTATTACATATGTAATGTTCTGTCTGCATGTGTGCCTGCAGGCCAGAAGAGGGCACCAGATCTCACTCTAAATGGCCGTGAGCCTCCATGTGAGTGCTGAGAATTGAACTCAGGACCTCTGGAAGAGAAGCCTGTGCACTTAACCTCTGAGTCATCTCTGACCTCTCCCAAATGCATATTTTTTAATTAGCTTACAGAGCAGTGGGTTTCCACAAGGCTTTTCCATATGTCCTTAGTTTTAATTAACATCCCTGCCACACCTTCCACTCTGCACCCTACCAATACCTTCCTTAAACTTTTAAGTCTCGGTCTGTGCCCCTCTCCTTGTATAACATATTTGCTCTACTACCCCACCTCAACCACTGGCTAAAGGCTCCCCCCCCCCCCCTCACGTGTTCTCTGTAGCCCTGATGACTTCAAATTAAATGCACAAAGTTCAAAGCTAGGATCCATCAATGGGAGAAAGGAGTGGTGACTCTCTTTCTGGGTCTGGGTTGCCTCACTCAGTATATTTTTCAGTTCTATCTATTTTCCTGAAAATTTTCAAACTGCACCTTCAAACTGTAAGCCAAAACAGACCTTACGGTGCTTTGTCGGGTATTTTGTCATAGCAACAACAAAAACTAATACAACAACCCAATTAAAAAGTGGGCAAAAGGGGGCTGGAGGGGTGGCTCAGTGCTTAAGAGCACCGGCTGCTCTTCCAGAGGACCTGGGTTCAATTCCCAGCACCCACATGGCGGCTCACAACTGTCTGTAACTCCAGGTCTAGAGGATCCAACACCCTTACACAGCCATAAAAATTTTAAAAATTGGGCAAAAGATTTTAACAGACATTTCTCCAATGATGATGTACAAATAGTCAAGAAGTATATAAAACTATGTACAACATCACAAATCAGAGAAATGCAAATTAAAATTATTAGGTATCATCTCACATCAATTAGAATAGCTATTACAAATTTAAAAGCAGGCAGTAACTCTTGGCCAGGACATGGGTCAATTGGAATCCTCAAGCTGTTGAACTGTAACATGATACAACTGCTATGGGAAAAGGTATGGAAGTTCCTGAAAAAAAAAAAAAAGTTTCAAAGAACTGTCACATGATTCAGCAGTCCAACATCTAGGTATACATGCAGAAGAAATGAAAAAGTCTTAAAGAGACAGACAGTTTTTCTACATCTCTCAAGATGATCACATTGCTTAAAATGGCACCAGAATAAACAACCTTCCTGGCAGTAGATACAATGTAACCAGATGCTTCCCTCTTGCCATCATGGCTTCCTTGACAAGACACACATTCCTTCAAGATAAAAGTCCTTTAAACAAAGTAGGACTAGAGGGAATATACCGCAACATAATAAAAGATATCTGTATGTGGAAAACCCACAGCCAACACCATCCTAAATGGAGAAAAGTTGAAGCAATACCATTGAAGTCAGGAATAAGGTGGGGATGATCACTACTTCCAATCCTTCTCAATATTGTGCTTGAAGCACTAGCTGGAGCAATAATGCATAAGAAGAAAACAGAAGAGATATAAATAGGAAAAGAGGAAGTCAAACGTGAAAGCCCATTTTCAGGTTCCTCATGGTTTTACCATGCAGGTCTGCATAGAGAGGATGATTAGGACCATGGGCCTGAGTGCAGGTGTCTGAGATGGTCTCACTTGGCTGTGCTGCGGGGGAGGTCTTTTGCTCCACCCCTTGGCGTTTCTATAAATACCCTGGGGCAGAGACAGTCGGGGGCCACTGGAAAAGGTCCAGGCCCTCTGGAGGCTATCCTTTATTTTCTATCTGTTTATCTCTACACTATAAGTCCTTCTATCTAATATTTCCTGCTGCTCTCACTCAAGAGAACTCTGGGGAGCTGTGGGGTAGGTGAGTGAACACCCCACAGAATGGCACCATGAACAGGGCTAAAGACAAAGGAAAATAGTAATAATAATAATTAGTTTTATTGCAGAGTTTTTGGTGAAAGTGAGAATAAGGTCCTGCCAGTTGAAGTGGCTGGTCCAGTGTTGAAGTCAAAATAGAGAAATTAGTAAGGGCAGGGGGTTTTATCCTTGAGAGAAAAGGAAAAACAGACTGAAAGGATGTCTGATGCTGCAGTGCAAAAATCTCCCCTACCAAAATTTCTATCTTCTATCTCTTTTGCAATTTCTATCTGTGAAAAGAAAGTATAAGGTATAGTGTAGTAGTAATATACTGTAAGAAAAACTAAGAAGTGTAAAGTAGTGTAGAAAAATTTACCTAAGATAAGTTAGACAACTAGACAGAAAAACTAAGTCTTCAATCTAACTTTGGGGGCTATGAACGCAAACTGGGGGAAAAAAATCTTTCAGTTTTACGGGTAGAAAAAAACCTTTTTTTCCCCAGCTTATTGGGCAGAAAAAAGGATTCCTATGGAAGCTTTTGGCCTGGTGACAGCTAAAATACTAAGTCCAAGTGGCAGGAGAAAGTGATTTCTCCCTGAGGCAAAAATTCGGGTGTAAGAAGCCAAAAAGTTTAAAGTTCAGAAGTTTTGGGAAAAGTTGGTCTTTCTCTCTCAGGGAAAAAATAATCTTTCTCTTAAAATAAAAGCTTTTCTTGGAAAATTTGGTAAAATCTCTCTCTAAAAAGCCTTAATCTTTCTCAAAAATAAAAGCTTTCTTAAAAAAAACTTAAAAACTAAAACCTTTCAGAACTTTCTCTCTCAGAAGGACAAAAATTAGAATCACCTGAAGATATTAGTATGGGAATCACCTGTGATTAGCTCTAAGGGATTAAGAAGTAGAAAATTGCCAGGCAGTGGTAGTGCACACCTTTAATCCCAGCACCCAGGAGGCAGAGACAGGCAGATCTCTGTGAGTTCCAAAAAACAAACAAAAAAAGTAGAAAGTTATTCTGTCTTGTTAGAGAATGTTAAAGGTGTTTGCTAAGTTAGATATATGCTAATGGTAGCCCTATATAAGTTTGTAAAATAGATCTATAGAGTTACTTTAAGAATATAAGCGTAGCGCCAGGCGGTGGTGGCAGTGGCACACGCCTTTAATCCCAGCACTTGAGAGGCAGAGCCAAGCGGATCTCTGTGAGTTTGAGGCCAGCGTGGACTACAGAGTGAGTTCCTTCACCAGGAAAGGCGCAAAGCTACACAGAGAAACCCTGTCTTTTTTTTTTTTTTTTTTTTTTTGTGGAGCTGAGGATCAAACCCAGGGCCTTGTGCTTGCTAGGCAAGCACTCTACCACTGAGCTAAATCCCCAAGCCGAGAAACCCCTTCTTGAAAAGGAAAAAAAAAAAGAATATAAGCTTGCAGGGGACTAGAGAGATGGCTCAGAGGTTAAGAGCACCACACCAACTGCTCTTCCAGAGGTCCTGAGTTTCAATTTCTAGCAACCACATGGTGGCTCATAACCACTTGGAATGAGATCTGGTGCCCTCTTCTGGCCTGCAGGCACACATGCAGGCAGAATACTGTATACATAATAAATAAATAAATCTTTAAAAATATATATATAAGCTTCCAAGAAGAATCTAGGGTAGTCCTAAGACATGTAATAATAAGCTTGTAAGAAGTAAAGATGCTAGTTGTAATTGTAAATTTAAATAAGAATATAAGATGACTTTAAGAAGGAAATAAATATATTTGCTAAGGTAGTCTTAGAGTTTCCTTAAGGATATAAGTAAATAAGAAGTATATAAATAAGTATATGTTATATGTGAGTTTGTAAAAAAAAAAAGGGTGTAAATTTTGAGTGTGAGTCTATACTTAATGTATATGGTGAAGGAACCTGAGAAACAGAAGGTAGTGTCCTAATAGACTGCAAAACAGGCAGTCTGAGTGGTTTCAAAAGCTCCAGAAACCACTAAGAAGCTAACAATGGTGGACACCCGAACCAGCACAACAAGGCATCCACAGCTGAGATCCGTGGAAAATCAACGCAACACAAAAATACCTGAGCTAACAGCAAAAACAGTGCAGTTTAAAATATTACTATAACTAATAACCTCTCTGGTTTGAGAATGAAAGTTACAGAGATGCTTGTTTGAACTAAAATTGTTAACTGAAAAAAGTTTTTGGTATGGCAGTTTCTCAGAAAATTGGGAATCAATCTACCTCAAGACCCAGTCATACCTAAGGAATGTTCAATCATACCACAAGGATACAGTTCAAGGCCAATCTGGGCTACAGAGTGAGTTCCAGGAAAGGCGCAAAGCTACACAGAGAAACCCTGTCTCAAGGGGGAAAAAAAGGAGGGGGGTGGGGGGGGGGTAATATTCCTTAGTCTATTTCATTTAAAAAATATTTTCTTGTTATTTGAGTGGATTAATGTTATGTTTCATTAGTAAGAAATGTAAATGGGTATAGTAACAGATTACTTTAAAGTATAAAGAGTTTTATTAAGAAATTATTTTTGAATGTTTTACTAAGTTTTCAAAGTGTTAATGATTAGATTGAGAACATTGCTTTTCAATATGGGTTTGTAGGAATTGTCTAAATTTGGTTTTTTCTAACTAGGTTTGAGATTTTGTTTAAAAAAATTATAAAGAAAAGGAGGAATTATGAGTGAATTAATGTTAAATGTATGTTTGCAGAAATTGTTAACCTATTGATATTAATGCACCCTGGTTTTGTGAAGTTAAGGAAATATTTAAGTTTGATGTGAATACATCAGAAGTTTTTCCTACGTCTCTTAGCAAGAAAATTCAAATGGTTCTATTAAGAGTTAAAGATGTAGGACTGAGAAAATTGTTAACTGTATACAGCACCATTTATGATAATTCAAATGGTTCTGTAAAGAGTTTGCTTTGAGATGTAAAATTGGGAGAATTGTAACTAGGTATAGCAATATTTATGTTAACCTGTTAATGGGAATGATGAAACTAAGGGATTCTTTAGGTTTGCAACTACATTAAGAGTTTTTTTTTTTGTTGTTGTTTAGAAAGGGCCGGATACAGCTAAAGACAGCTGTAGTGATCTTGGACACAATCCAAAAAAGAAATGCCATCTTTATCATCCTCTTCTTCCATACTGGGAGGTGTAACCGCTATGGAGACTGCTGTGAGCTCTTAATAATGAGTTATTCTTTACATAGTAAGAAAGGGGAACCTGTGGGAGCCCGTTTTCAGGTTCCCCGTGGCTTTACCCTGCAGGTCTGCATAGAAAGGATGGTTAGGACCACGGGCCTGAGTGCAGGTGTCTGAAATGGTCTGCAGTCAGCTGTTCTGGGGGGTGGGGGAGGTCTTTTGCTCCACTCCTTGGAATTTCTATAAATACCCTGGGGCAGAGACAGTCAGGGCCCCTTGGAAAAGGTTCCCGGCCCTCTCAAGGCTATCCTGTATTTTCTATCTGTTTATCTTCGCATTATAAATCCTTCTATCTAATATTTCCTGCTGCTCACACTCAAGACAACCCTGGGGAGCTGTGGGGTTGGTGGGTAACCGCCCTGCAGTTAAACAATTGCTATTAGCAGATAACATAATATTATACGTAAAAATCCCAAAAAGTCTAGAAAATGCTAGAAGCAATAAACAATTGCAGCACTGTGACAAGATGCAGAATTAACTTGTAAAGAAAAAAAAAAAAATCAATACTTTCTTTTTTCTTCTTTTTTTCTTTTTTTTCTTTGGTTTTTTGTTGTTGTTGTTGTTTTTCAAGACAGGGTTTCTCTGTGTAGCTTTGGAGCCTGTCCTGGAACTAACTAACTCTGCAGACCAGGCTGGCCTCGAACTCCACATGCCTGCCTCCCAAGTGCTGGGATTAAAGGAGTGTGCCACCACCACCTGGTTAAAAATCAATACTTTTTTAATAACCAAGAACAAACACAGAGGAGATTGTTACAGGAAGCCCACCACAGAAGACCACTCAAACACAGTTTATAGCCAATTGAAAGTCTTTATTCCTGCCAGCTGGGACTACACTCATGTATTTGGGACCCAAGTAGAGCACTGGACATTTAGAGTAAGGGGCTTTTAAAGGAAAAAAACAAAAAACAAAAAATGATATTCTGTTATCTGTCCGCAGCTGCAGGGGGAGGTTTTGTGCAAGCAAGCATTTAACAAAAGCTAAAATAAGCAGTTAGCTAAAGGGGAGATTTTACACAAGCAGGCAGTTTAACAGAAGTCAAGGTAAGTTAGCTGGGGCATCTTGACCTTGGCTTCGTAGAACAGAGTTGGATAATTTTACACGGGGCTTTCCATTGAGGAGACTAAATTCTAGTCAAATCTAAAATGGCCTCTGCCAGAACACAAGATGGAGGAGCCTCTGCACTGCCTTGCCCTGTCACATCATGGGTACACTCCCATCAATAATAGGCTCAAAGAAAATAAAATACATAATAAACCTAAACAAGGAAATGAAAGACGTCTGCGATGAAAAATTTAAACCTCTGAAAACTGAGATAAGAACACTAGAAAACAGAATGGAAAGACATCCCATACTCATGAATTAACAATTCTGAATTAATATCCTGAAAATGACTATTCTGCCAAAGCCATTTACAGAGTCAATGCAATCTCAAAGTTCCCATTTCACTCTTCACAAAAATAGAAAAACTATTCTAAAATTAATATATATTTTTAGAGTAAATATATACATATATATTATAGAGCCATAGCAATGAAAACAATATGGTATTGGCACAAAAACGGACACACAGACCTGTGGAACAAAACTGAATTCCCAAATGAGTATATGTAACTTCAGCCACGTAATATTTGACAAAAACATAAGCTGAAGAAAAGCAAGCAACTTGAACAAAGAGTGCTTGGGAAATTGGATATCCATAGGCAAAGAATGAAATTAGATCCATATCTAAACCCCGCACAAAAACTAACTTCAGTGGACTTCAAACAGACAAAGCTCTAAATATGAAACACTGAAACTGTAGAAAAAAACAGGCAGTATCCTACATGATTCAGGTGTCGGAAAGGACATTTTGAACAGGACTTTCATTTGTCCAGAATAAAGCCAATAATTGACAAGCGGGAAAACTAAGTAGCTTTTGCACAGCTAAAGAAACAATCAGGTGAAGAAGAAGCCCACACAATGGGGAAGAATCTTTGCCACCAGCTATACATGTGACAGAGGACTCATTCAGGATATACAGAGAACTCAAAAAGCATTAAGTAAAAAAAAAAAAAAAAAAAAAAAAAAAATTCAAAAAATGGGCTTAGGACCTGAACAGAGAATTCTCAACAAAATAAAAACAGCTAAGAAATGTCTCAAAAAAAAAAAAAAAAAAAAAAAAAAAAGTTCACTGTCTCTAGCTACTAGGAAACCGCAAACAAAAACAACTGTGGAATTTTACTTTATCACGGTCAGAATGGTAAGGATCACCAAACAGCCAACAACAACTTCTGGAGAGTATGTGGGGGAAAGGGAACCCTCATTCTCTGTTGGTAGGATTGGAAGCTAACTGAGCCACTCTGGAAATCAGTGTGAAAAACTCTCAAAAAGCTAAGAATAAATCTACCATATGACCCAGATATACCACTCTTTGGCATATGCCCAAAGGATAGCCTACTTAACAGATACTTGCTCAGCCATGTGATAAATGGATAATGAAAATATTATAAGCCGAGCGGTGGTGGTGCACCTTTAATCCCAGCACTCAGGAGGCAGAGCCAATCTATGAGTTGGAGGCCAGCCTGGGCTACAGAGTGAGTTCCAGGAAAGAGACAAAGCTACACAGAGAAACCCTGTCTTGAAAAACCAAAAAAAAAAAAGAAAAAGAAAGAAAGAAAATATTGTACATAGACAGATAAACCCCAGAGAAATAGAAACTGAAAGTCTCCCAATCAAAAAAAAAGTCCAGGCCCCAGAATGGTTCAATGCAGACCTCTACCAGACTTCCTTTTCTTGTCTTTTCTTTTCTTTTTAAACCACCAGACTTTCAAAGAATTAATGGCAATATTACTCAAACATCCATGAGGTCTCACCAATATGGCTCCCTAACCACTTCAACATGATCTCAACAAGGACAACACAAAAGACACACTGAAAGAGAGAGGAAGAGCTCCTTGAGACAATAAACCTACACAAAGAACTACAGTCAACTAAAGAATCTTCCCCAGAGAAGAACACCAAATGGTCAGACCTGAAAACATATATGTAGCATTTATAGACTAAGCAGGTTGTATTTATATATTTACGTGTGTCTCTCTGTGTGTATAATATATATATATATATGAAACAATAAAGAAACAGAGGTCATGAGCAAGGGAGGTACAGGGGAGGGCTTGGAGAGAGGAAGGAGGAGGAAATGACATAATTATATTATAATCTCAAAAAATAAAAAAACATTTTAAAAAAGAAATTTTGCAGAAAGTTAAAAGCAAGCCACTTTGTTTCCTGCTATTATTTCTTGATAGAGCAAACTGACCCTAAGGTAATACTGATGCCTTAAAATTCCTGAGTGTGTGTGGGGGGGGGGGGGGTTTCAAAAACTTTTTTTAAAAATCCAGAAGTCAGGCTTGTGCATACCTATAACCACAGCCCTTGGGAAGGGAGGACTAAAATCAGGAGTTGAAGGTAATTCTCAGCTACATAAACCAGTCTAAGATATATGAGACCCTTTCTCAAAAACCAGGGTAGAGACTAATCCAATTTAATAGTTTACTTGCATTAGCTGACTCTTAAACTATCTGTATCAACTCACTTTGCCTCCTACTATGATAAAAATCAGTCGCTTCACAGAACAGCCATAGTGTTTACTTTCTTTTTCTTTTTCAAGATTCCGGGTGAAAGGAGCACATCTACCACTTCTTCCTGTTTGAGGAAGCAACTTAAAGTTCCGGAATTACTTACTTCAAATACTTACATAAAATATATATATATATATATATATATATATATATATATATATATATATATATATATATATATATATATATATATACATACACACACACACACACACATTAAAATTCCCTCAGGAAATTCTAAACAATAATTTGTTTGTTTGTTTTTTGAGACAGGGTCTCACTATATAGTCCTGGCTGTCTTCAAATTCTGAGATGCGCCTGCCTCTGCCTCCCGGAGAGCTGGGATTAAAGCCGTGCGAGCGAATAGGAGACAGAAAACGAAAGAGAAAAGACCCTTCTTACCTCAGATACACACTGTAACTTTTAATACCTTGAAAGAGTCCAAGGGTGAAAGTCACATGCCTGAAGTAATCAGAAAAACAAAAAAATATATACATTTTTATATGTTAAAAGATTTTACTCCACTACCTACCAGTTGTTTCGTTTGCTTTGATACAAAACATGTCTAACCCTCCAGGCTCTACTTACTAAGTACTGGGTGAGCCCATTACAACCACTTTGTCAAGTTCTGGGTGGGAATCGAGCCCAGCACTCTAGCAACTAAGCTTGCCCACCCCCAACCTTGTCATTTGGATGGTTTTTTACAAGCATCTTACAGGCTACCATCCAAAATACCATACCTCCATAAACAAACAAACAAACAAAAATCTCACTTCAGCCCTGCTCCAATCAAAATTAGCCATCTAGGAGAATATATTAGGAGCCCCGAGAGCTGCCCTGGAGTTCAAGGAGGCACGTAGTCGACAGAATCCACAAACAAGACAGTGCTGTATGCGGACAGACAAACGCACGGATTTTAAAAGGCTTTAGAAGCCTCAACGGGTCTCCAAATTGGGAGTGGGGCTCCATTTACAAAACTGGCTCACAGTTGGTTTTTTTGAATAGGTCTCCCTAGGTGGTCCTTCCACCGCCTCCCTAGTGGCCGGGATTACAGGCGGGCGCCACCGCGCCCTGTAGCAGGTCTCCAGGCTTCAGGACTTTAGGTACCCGTAGGCGCCACCAGGGAGGGCCCTCCGCGATGGGGAAGGCATTTAGGGGGAGCAGGCCCGGCCCTAGGGGGGGTCGGGGGAGGCCGTAGGAGGGGGTACGCACGTGTGTGCCCGGAGGGTGGGGAGGGGGCGGCAGGCGGGATCCCCAGAGCCCGGCCTACCGGCGCTTCCTTCCCCCGGGCTCGCAGAAGGCCCTCACCCGGCGTCCCACCCCGGGATCTGCTGGCCGGCCCCTCCCGGTCGCCCCCGCAGAGATCAGCAGGGCCACACCCCTGCGCTGCCCTCCCCCGCATACCTGAGCCCCCCCGGAACGCCTTGGCCCGCGAGGCGCTGCGCGGGAATGCCGCGCACCCCGACCTGCCGGGCCCGCCGCACCGCCCGCAAAGCCCAGGCCGCTCGGCCTGGCTCGCACACTCGCCCACGGCGACCTGTGATTGGCTGCCAAGGGAGGACGCGAGGTCAGTCGCTCGGCTCCGGGCCTAGCGCCGATCTGATTGGTCCCAAGGCTCCTGGGAGCGTTCGCCTACTCTGGCACCCCTAGTGGCTAACAGCGGGCGAAGGCGCCAAACTGAGATGAACAAGGCCGAGAGGAGACACCCCTGAGCTCTTCTCCGCACCCCTGCAAGATTTGAAAGCCAAACAAAGCTGCCTCTTTCATTGCAGCCCTGAAGGCGGCTGAGGCAGGAGGATTGCAAATTAGACGTGGCTGCATAGCGAGACCCTGCTCTACTTTAGAATTACCCTGGGAGTTTTAGAGACACCACTAGCCAGTGCACTCCATCTTTCCAGAGTCTAAATGGCCACATAGCTTCCACCTGAGAAAGGGCTAGTGGTTTAGATGACAGTTCCTCTACTCACTTCCTTTGACAGGAGAAAGTCTCTCCTTTTTCCATTTTTACGGCTCTTTTTACAGTGCTCGGCCCGGGGTATACCAAGGGCACTAAACAGTGGGACAGTTTGAAAGATATTGAGACCAGGAATGCACCTCAAATGGCTGAACGATAACCATTATTATTTTTAGCATCCATCTCAGAGGAACCCAAAAGCATGAGCAGCATTACTCTAACAAAACACTGTTCCCATGGACTTTTATGTTTCTCGGCGTTTTCATTCAGAACAAATGAAATCGTGAATGGAACTGAGGCTGACCTTTGTTGTGGTGATGATATATTGGTGTATCAAATAAAGCTTGCCTGAGGATCGGAGGACAGAACAAGCCACTAGATTAAACACAGAAGCCAGGCAGTGGTGGCCACACCTTTAATCCTAGCACTCAGGAGACAGAGATCTGTCTAGATCTCTGTGAGTCCAAAGCCGCCCTGGACTACATGAGATTGATTCAGTCTAGGAGAGAAACAGAGCCAGGCAGTGGTGGCACACACCTTTAATCCCAGTACTAGGAAGGAAGTAAAATGGCTGGGCGGAGAAATGCATACAAGGCATGAGGAGACAGGAACTAGACATCATGCAGCTGAGGACTCAGAGGCTTTCAGAGGATTTGTGGAGGCAGGATCTCACCTTTCTATCATCCTGAGGATTCGGGAATGGTAAGGTTTCTCTAGTGGCTTGTTCCTTTGTCTCTCTGATCTTTCAGTATTTACACCAATATCTGGCTCCAGGTTTTTATTCCAACACCAATTAGGATTCGTGCAACACTTTTTCTTATTATTTTGCCCACAGGAGATATTAGAAATGGATGGAGGTAATTTTGATTTTTTTTTTTTTTTTTTTTTTTGGTTTTTTGAGACAGGGTTTCCCTGTGAAACAGTCCTGTCTGTCCTAAAACTTACTCTGTAGCCCAGGCTAGCCTCGAACTCACAGAGATCTGCCTGGCTCTGCCTTCTCGAGTGCTGGGATTAAAAGCGTGCACCACCACCGCCTGGCTAATTTTGATTATCTTGTCACATTAACCACTAGCAGGCAGAAGGCAAAAGATTTTATAAAACATCCTAAAAGGCACAGGATAGTTCCTTCCCACAAGACATCACCCAGCCTAAAATGTCAGAATGCACAGGTTAAGACAGAGTAGGCAAAACGGTCCCACACCTAATCTATACAGTGCCCTTGGTAAACTACTTTGATGTAGAAGTTAGCATATCTGATAAAAATCTTTAGACAGGGGGTTGGGGATTTAGCTCAGTGGTAGAGCGCTTGCCTAGCAAGCGCAAGGCCCTGGGTTCGGTCCTCAGCTCTGAAAAAAAAAAAAAAATGTTTAGACAGTTATAGGATGAACTTCAATGGGATTGAGTGGTGTGGATTATTTGAGAGACGGTCTCACTAAGTAGCCTAGACTGCTGTCTACCTCCTGATCCTGGCTCAGCCTCATGTTATCATAAATGGGAGTAAAAAAACAAAGGAAAGTCTGAAAGTATTGCATTGTGACTTATGATTTATGTTTTTTAACCAACAAAATGATTCATCTCTATTAATTTAGAGAGAGAAGTCCAAATAAGGGGTGGTCCATCTTCTAGAAGTTGAAAAATCAAACGCTTCCAAGATGAGTTAAAATTACAACTGTGTGTTTGTCAGAGCTGAGTGGTATTGGGCAGGGGAGGTCTGGGCCTTTGGAATGAGATAAGTGGGTTATGCAACTCAAGCTGAATTATTTTGTTTGGTATAATCCAAAGACTTTGACCAAAGTGGACTTTAGAAATTACAGGATGAAAGCATAAGTCTGAGGCTGGAGGATTCCTTGAGTTTAGGAGTATGAGACTAGCCTGGGCTGAATATCAAAACTATGTCTTTAACTGACCCTGATGGTACCAGCCTGTAATCCCACCTACTCAGGTAGATGAAGTAAAGGGATTAAAAATTCAGGCCTCCTGGGCAATTTGGTGGAAATTGATTCACAATGTTAAAGAAATGAAAGAAAACTTTTTAAGAGCTTGGAATATAGCTCTCCGAGGTAGAACATTTGCCCAGCATGCATGAGGCTCTAGGTTCAGTCACCAGAGCTTAACCAAACAGCAACAAAACAACCTGCCTCAGAAAAGTGTGGGGAGGAAGGGGTTGGCTCAAGAAGACACCTGCTAGAATCACCTGGCAATTCAATCTTCCCTCTCCCTGGGGGTAAAAGATTTTTCTTGCCAAAGAACCGAGATTTCAGAGAGAAATTAACTTGAGATAATAAAATGTAGAAATGTGGACTGAGGAGGGGTCAGGTGATAGTGGTTAAATTTTAAAGCAAACAGTTCTGATAGGCTCAGAGACCTGACATCTAAGAGATGAGAGCTGTGGTATTATTGGCATCTTGAAACGAGGGAGATAAATACACAGAAGTTGAATGTGTAAGTCTTTGCTAAGAGTGTACTAGATAGCATTCTGTTTAAGGGAGTGGATTGATTACTTTTCTATTGCTATAATAGACACCATGACTAAGACAATTTATAGAAGAGTTTATTGGAGCTTACAGTTTCAGAGAGTAAGTCCATGACCATCATGGCAGTATGCATGACAGCAGGCAGGCAGGCAAGCAGGCATAGCACTAGAGCAGTAATTGAGAGCTTAACGCTGATCCACAAGCAGGAGTCAGAGAGGTAGGTCGACACTAAGAATGGCATGGGTTTTGAAATATCAAAGCCTACCCCAGTGACACACCTTGTCCAACAAAGCCAAACCTCCAAATCCTTCCAAACTAGGGACCAAATATTCAAATACATGAGCCTATGGGGGTCATTCACTTTCAAACCACCACAGGGTAGGTGTAAGGACTATGTCCTTAATTATGTCATCAGCCTGTGACCGTGTCCCAGCCTAAAAAGCGGGCAGGCCCTCTGTGCCTTCCTTTTCTCTTTCTGCTCTCTTCCCTCCGCATGGTCTCTCTGTTTCTCTGGTTCTCTCTCTCTCTCTCTCTCTCTCTCTCTCTCTCTCTCTCTCTCTCCCCTTCCCCTGCCCCTTCCCCGTCTCTCCCTCTCTCCCTCTCTCTCTCAATAAAGCTCTAAAAAGGTAACTATGGCTGGTGAATCTCCTCCAGCACTCTCTTCCTGTCAGCACAGCCACTGTGGGCGGCGGCCAGCCATGAGCAGCTCCTCCATAACCAACAGTAGGTATCCTCTTCATGTTCAGAAATCCAGATAGTTCCTAAGCAAGAGATCAGGCTGGGGAAATGCCCAAAGGCCTTAACACAAACATGATTTCCAAAATCCCTTTTGCAAGGATATCTAGGGCTGATGTTAACCAGGTGAGGTAGCATAGGCCTGGACTTTGAGCACTTGAAAGACAGGTGGATTTTCAGTTCTCACCTTCAATAACTCCTCAGCTGAAAGAGAGCCAGTTCCTATCTCCTCTGGCCTTATATTGCTTTCTCTGCCCAGCCATATTACTTCCCGTCTCAACCTCAAAAAAAAAAAAAAAAATGGCTGTTTGTCTTTTAGACTAGATTAATCTCAAGTAGCCCAGGGTGGCCCTGAACTCACAGAGATCCATCTGCCTCTGCCTCCTGACTGCTGGGATTAAAGGCACAGGCCTCCCAAGTACTGGGATCAAAGGCCTGAGATCCCAAGTGCTAGGATTAAAGGTATATGCCACCACTGTCTGGCCTCTATGGTTACCCAGTGGCTAGCTCCAAGCAAGCTTCATTTGTTAGTGTACAAACAAAATATCATCACACACAATTTGAAAATGCAAACACCATTTCTCTCACAAAAATTTTTGAAGTCTTAATGCAAAAATACAACTCTCATCTCAAGGTAGTAAGAAATGTTATGTTCTGGAGCTGAATGTGGGTGAACGTAGCCTGAGAGCACAGATTCAAGCTATCCCAAAGATCATGTTCCAATACAATAACAGTTGAAAGAATTTCCTATAGTAACAAAGCAAACAAAGTCATAAGTCAGGTATTTTGAATTTAAACTGGTGAAAGCATTAGAGCAAAATGAACAAGTTTCTTTTATAGGCCTCAGATGTTAGTTGAGGCATTCTTTGCCTCTGGGCTGGTGGAAGATAGGGGTTTGTTTACTCAATCCAAAAGTGTTATTAGTAGCCGTATTAGGTCAAGCCCAGAGTCCCAACAATGAGTGACTATTATGATGCTAAAGACAGATGAAGGTAACATTCCAGCTCTCCACAATCACAGACCTTCTAATCAGTCAGTCAGCCTTGGAGAATCCTTCAAGTAGGTGTGGCTGTTTTTCTGGGAACTTTGATTCAAAGAAGAAAAAAAAAATCTGCAAACCAAGTTCAGATATGATTTCTGCATTAATTGGGGTTCTATAGAGGAACAGAACTGAACTGATAGAATGAATATATGTAACAGGGCCCCAATCCTTATTGGCCCCCAGGCCATAACACAACTGACTCCATGATGGAAGTACCATTCAGGCCATAAAACTCAGCACATAATGAAAATACAAACCTAATCCATCAAAGTCGATAGTTCTGGGAAAGTCTCTAAATGTGCGTTCCTTGCTTTCAGGCTCCTGTAGTTCCGCTTCTGGCTAAATGTTCATGCTAACTGAAGTGTGTCCACCCAGAACATGGTTTTTATGCTTAGTTCATCCTGAGAGGCTGGGCGGTGGTGGCACACGCCTTTAATCCCAGCACTTGGGAGGCAGAGCCAGGTGGATCTTTGTGAGTTCCAGGCCAGCCTGGTCTACAGAGTGAGTTCTAGGAAAGGCTCCAAAGCTACACAGAGAAACCCTGTCTCGAAAAACCAAAAAGAAAAAAGAAAAAAAGAAGTTCATCCTGAGAAAGGCTTGGTGCTACACAATATAGATACTGGCCAGCTAATGAAGACTTTGTAAGGCTTAAACCCATGTCTGAGCAGTCTTCTCTGGTGGGTACCCCAAGATGATTATGTTGAAATAATAACAACAGCTGTCATATCTGAGAGGCTGAAAACCAGGTAGTTGCTCCATCCATGAGGCTGGTTACTAAGCAGTCCCAATAGAGTACTGAAAACCTGGAGGGTTCTTGAGAGCTGCTGGCCTTTAGTCAATGATGGAGGCCTGAAATTGCTGGAGTTTATATTACCAAAAGAATCAGCAGCAGCACAAACAGGGTAAATCAACTCTGGAAAGAGGAAAGGCCAAGAAGGGAAATGGTGAACAGTCTTCCTGCCCACTGTGACAGGGAAAGGCAGTGCGGACGTTCTTCCATCATGTGTACTTGCTGAGGCCATTTCAGGTTTAACTAGAATCTGATCTCCTTGATGGAGAATCCTATGGGAAAATTACTCAACTCTATTCTAGGATCCTGTCTTAGTTAGGGTTCTATTGCTGTGAAGAGACACCATGACCAAGGGAAATCTTATAAAGGAAAACATTTACTTGGGGCTGGCTTACTGTTCAGAGGTTTAGTCCATTATTATCATGGTGTGAAAGAGCATGGAAACATAGCCGAGAGTTCCGCATCTAGATCCGAAGACAGCGGGAAGTGACAGTGACACACTGGCCAGGCTTAAGGTTCTGAGACCTCAAAGTTCACCCCCTAGTGACATACATCCTCTAACAAAGCCACACCAACTCCAAAAGGCCACACCTCCTAATAGAGCCACTCCCTATGGGCCTACAGAGCCCTTTTCATTCCAACCACCACAGAGTCCAAGGTCAAATTCCCTAGATTCTGTTAACTGCTTGCTTGTGCAGAATCCCCTCCAGCTAACTGCTCATCTTAGCTTCTGTCAAACTGCTTGATTGCAAAACCTATAGCTGCCAAGTGAGAGGCCAGAAATATGGTTTCTGCTTCAAAATCCCTGTGCGGGACATCCAGGGCTACACTTAGGTCCCTAATGCTTGAACGTGGTCTCAGCCAGCTGGAATAAAGACTTTCAGTTGGCTATAAATGGTGTCTGAATAATCATCTCTGGTGGGTTCCCCCATAACAATGTGTCAGTATAGATGACCCAAGAGCAGCCTATGGATGGGTCTGGGAAAATGTTTATTTTTTTATTGATGTTATTGTTACTAAAGCATTCGGTGGGCTTCTTGTTGGTGTGTGTGTGTGTGTGTGTGTGTGTGTGTGTTGGTGGAAGGGTAACAACAGTAACAAAGGAACAGTTAAATAAATAACTTAACTGCTTGAAGATGGATCTCAGCAAAAATCCCAGGAATGTGGGGAGTTGAGGACACAGACTTAGCTTCATTTGATTATCTTTAACAGTTTGCAGAAGTTCCCTTAAACCTCAGAAATATAAATGCAGGTCAAGCTGAGCTCTATCTATCTATCTATCTATCTATCTATCTATCTCTGTCTCTCCCCCCACTTTTTTTTTTTTTTTGCTGTAAGACTGAAAGGAATTTTATGACTAGCTTGTATAACGAAGACATTTTTACCTTAAGCACAGTTATTATAATTCCCAGCCACCCCCAGCTACATGACCACGCATGTGCTGACCATCAGTCAGGCAGAATGCTTAATCATCCCAGGGCCTTATGTCCTACATAATCGGTGTGTTATGTGATCATGTAATCCGCACACAGGGCAATCATGCAATCTATGCGCTTGCGTGGCATGGCTACATAGTAAGCCAATGTGTGAATGCGCTGGGGGACCTATAAAAGCCAATTCCACCGTTTCCCCGCCCCTTTTCCAACACCGTTGGCTTCTAGTAGGCCTATTGTGTTGCGCAATCCCTCTTTACCCTCCCCTAATAAAAACTCTTAGAGTGGATTTTACTGTACCTCGTGTCTTCTCTCACGTGGTGAAAAGTGCCATAAATAAATAACAACAGTCAGAAGAAAAACACCTGCCCAAGGAAAACTGAAAATCAAAGCTAAAGAAGCAAGATGAGAGAAAGAGAAGAGTTGGGAGGCATTTTAGACTTTACCTTGGTTTGATAAACTCTAAAATCAATGTTTTAGTTTAGTCTCCAATTTAACTCACATATAGTTTTTTTTTAAGAGTTATTTATTTATTTGATTTTTTTTTTTTTTTTTTTTGAGACAGGGTTTCTCTGTGTAGTTTTGGTGCCTTTCCTGGAACTCACTCTGTAGACCAGGCTGGCCTCAAACTCACAGAGATCCACCTGGCTCTGCCTCCAAGTGCTGGGATTAAAGGCATGTGCCGCCACCACCACCTGGCTGAAGAGTTTTTTATTATGCATTACCAAATTTATTAGTTTGTGCTTGTTTTTTCCACAGATACTTTACATTTTAATTAAAGCAAGCTATCTGTGAATTAGGGGGAAAAATTTTATTGCCTAGGACTTTATTAAGCACTCAGGGTAAACAAGTTTGAAGATAGTTATATCTAGATCTCCCTAGTTTTTCCCAAACAAGTTAATGAATATCATACATAAAGCCAGCTAGAGTACAGGTTAAAGATTATCACACATAAAGCCAGCTAGAGTACAGGTTAAAGATTATCACACATAAAGCCAGCTAGAGTACAGGTTAATGATTATCACACATAAAGCCAATAGACTACTCAGGGCAATTATCTCTAAACATTTCTTCCTTTTGGGAATTTTGTTTCCCATATATATATATATTTGCTTCTCCTGAAACAAATTTGTTTCTCTTGAAAAGTTGCTTGTCAGTGCTAACTAGGGAATGTGTATTTTGGGTCAGATCAACTTTATCAGCTTTCACCTGAAAAGACATATTGGGTCTCTGCTTATCCCACATGTTTATGCAAATGCAGGGGGTCTCAATATGCTGGATGAACAGATCCCTCATATGTGTCTTCCCAGGGGAGCGAATACAGTTCCTTATGAGTCAGGAATGGGGTATTTTTGCTGTGTTTCTCTATGAGGAGGTTCAATGTCATGAGGTATTCCCCCGACACCTCCACACTCCTGACTGAGAAGGAACAAATGCCTCTTTTTGTTGTTGTTTTTGTTTTTCAAGACGGGGTTTCTCTGTGTAGCCCTAGCTGTCTTGGAACTCACTTTATAGACCAGGCTGGCCTCGAACTCACAGAGATCTGCCTGTCTCTGCCTCTCAAATACTGGGATTAAAGATGTGCGCCACCATGCTCAGTTTATAGACAATGAAAACCAAGACAAAACAGAAATGCCTTCAAGGTTCAGAAAATAACAAAATACTGATAACAGCCTAAACAGCCAGAATCTAAACTTTCTAAAGATAAGAAAGAAAGAAAGAAAGAAAGAAGGAACGAAGGAAGGAAGGAAAGAGAGGAAGAGAGGAAGAGAGGAAGGGAGAGGAGGGGAAAGGGAAGGGAGAGGAGGGGAGGGGAGGGGAGGGGAAGGGAAGAAGGAAGGAAAGAAGATAGAAAGGAAGGAAGGAAGGAAGGAAGGAAGGAAGGGAGGGACGGAGGGAGGGAGGGAGGAAGGAAGGAAGGGCAAATGTACAGACCAAAATGCTTTCAGAGCAAGCAAACCAGATACTATTAATCCACTGGGTGAGAATAAAATCACTACCACAATTTTTTAGTCAAACTTGAAGCAAGTTTTAAAACACTGATTAGGTCCATACCTAATTTAGATCTATAAAACAAAAATGCTCTGGGATTCCCAGAGTATGGTGCCCAAATTATATTAGTCAGGAGCTTATAAAGGCACAACCCACAATGCTAGGTACTTCCCATCTTTGTCCAATTTGGGGCAAGCATACATCCTGAGGTATGTCTTGCTTAAGTACCTCCTGCCTATGTTTGATAAAGCACATCCATTCCAGGAAGTTATCTGTCCTTGGGCAAGTGGGGCTTACAGGTTAGAGCATTTTTGTTTTGTAGATCTAAATTTATTGGAAATGACTTACAGGCTGCAGTCCAACTAATCCAACAATGGCCAGCTGTGAATGGAAAGTCCAAGAATCTAGTAGTTGCTCAGTCTCACAAGGCTGAGTGTCTCAGCTGGTCTTCTGTATATGCTGGAATCCCAAAGAAGTCGGCTCCAATGGATGTTCTAGCGAGGTGAGGGCAAGCAGACAAAGAACATACCCATCATTCTCCATTGTCCTTATATAGGCTTCTAGCAGAAGGTGTGGCCCAGATTAAAGATGTGTCTTCCCGGCCTCAACGTCTGGATTAAGGTGTGTGTGTGTCTCCCTACCACAGATCTGGATTAAAGCCAGGCAGTGGTGGCACACACCTGTAATCCCAGCACTCGGGAGGCAGAGCCAGGTGGATCTCTGTGAGTTCGAGGCCAGCCTGGGCTACAGAGTGAGTTCCAGGACAGGCTCCAAAGCTACACAGAGAAACCTTGTCTCAAAAAACTAAAAAAGATCTGAATTAAAGGTATGTGTCTTCCAGCTTCAAGATCCAGATCAATCACAAGTGTGCCCTTCATTTCTGGGTTGCAGTTCATTCAGACAGAGTCAAGTTGACAACCAACAATAGACGTCACACACTTTTTGTAATTTGTATTAAAATCCACATTGTAGAAAAAGTGGGTAACAGACATCTGTAATACGGCTGGAGTAGATTCACCCCTTTGAGTCATAGCAAAAGCTATGGCTTTGGGTTAAAAAACATGAACATTCTTTTTTCTGTTTGAAGGGCTGGATATATAGACTAGACAGAGCTGTTTATAGAACAATGATAATCACTTTCAGGTCTATACTTAGAAGACAACCAAAAGACATTTAAGATCTTGAGTTTATGACTGATAATAGTAATCGGTACCTTGCCAGCTTATCAGAACTCCATTAATCAATGTTAAAACTCTGAACCTAGAAGGGGAAAGAAATCTGAAACTATCTCTCGTTTTTCACATACCTTCAGTCACTTCCTTAGACCATTGTAACTTACATAAGCTTTAAACCTTTTCTTTCTATCCAATCATTTGCCATAAGACACAAGTGGTTGGCTACTGACAGCCATCGCCAATCAAATTCCTTTACATTAGGAATAGTAAATGCTAGTTATTTGGCGCTCTTACCCCGCAAGGAACACATCCCGAAACATGACAAAACCACAGAAGAGTTTTTATCGAGAGAGGATAGAAGACGTGACAGGCCTGTGTGAAACACATGTGATTAAGAGGACAAGAAGAGGAAGGGAAGAGACCTGAGCAAAATGGCACCAGCTTTTTAAAGAGTGGGCCGCACATGCGTACAGGAACACATGTGGCTACTCCACGCAAGCGTATAGATTACATGGCCGCCAGCGTGCTTTACGCAACCATGCAAAGCCACGGAGTCCTAGTCACGCAAGATGTTTTGACCTGGGAATGGCTATTTTGAACCGGAAATAACTAGGCGGTCTGCCGGGCAAGCCCAACTGTGTGGGCATGTTGTGACTTCATATCAGTAAAATGTTAAATCTGAAACCTGATTATCTTCATGAAGCCTGTCTGCCTTTCTCAGCAGGAGACCTAGTAGCTCTAGAAAAAGCAAGACCTGATGTTTATATATGAAATGAACTAACAAGGTAGTTGCCGCCTTGGGGAAGGAGCTGGTTGCCTGCTGCTGCCAAACTGACAAAGTCAGTTATCCATCAATACCATCAGATTTCTGAGGATTAATTATAGCAGGAAGTATAAACCCAATGGCCTCTGCATCATTTAAAATGACAGAGACTTACCAGCTACCTGGATGGTTACACTAGTCGGCTCCTGTGCTCTCGATGGCTTCACTAGGGGACAGATGTTGTGTGTGTTGTGTGTACAAAATAGCTTGACCACACAGCTGCCATGACAGGCTTCTGGCAGGCAATACCTGACCCTAGGAAAAGCCATTAGCTGACCTTACCCAGGGAGGGCCTGCATCTAAGGGGAAATACCTGACATTCCAAACATTCCCTATACCCCTAGACAAAAGTCAGACAATCAGGGTCCCAAACCCTGAAATTCCCCTCATTCCAACCTCTGCTATGATTAAAAACCCCACCCTGCCTGGGCTCTGGGCTTTCTGCTCTCACAGCTTTATCTAGACAGAGTCCAAGCTCTGAACATGAAAATAAAGGCTCTTTGCTTTTACATACGTGATTTGGTCTCCATGGTGGTCTTTTGAGGGTCCCCACTATCTGGGCATAGCTGTCTTTGTCTTTGTCCATCACAGAAAAACAGCACAGGCCTTCAGTTGCCAGACCTGAGAGATTTTCTTGTGGATGAGGAACTTGGAAAAATGGCCTACCTTGACTTAGGCAGTCAACGCAATAGTGTCCACAGTTTGTGCAGGGCCCTGGCAGCAGGTGAGGTAGGGACAGTTTTTTTCCCAGTGGTTAGCATCACCACAATCTAGGCCCCATGTATCTTCTTTGGAGACCTTAGGGCCATTGCCAGGAGCTGGCATTTCTGTCTATCACAGGAAGGTTTTTCCATTAAACATTTCAAATGCCACATTCAACAAATCTCTGAAAAGTTTTGAGAGCCATCTATTAAGTATACCTGATTTTAAATAAATTTTACTTGTTTTTAATTATTTGCTTTAGGCTTATCCTTGAAAACATGTACCGGAAGCTAAATAAAGCTTATTCCCATAATGAATTACATTTGAACCTAGCATGACTACAAGCATAGTTTTGAATGTTATGCCCAGATTGTGGAGACCCTGTAGGGATTATGTCCTTAATTACATCACCAGCCTGCAACGGTGTCCCAGCCTAAAAAGCAGGCGTACCCTCTGTGTGTTCTCTCTTTCCTTATTGCTTCTCTCCTTCCGTATTCTCCCGCCTCTGAGCGAGGTGTCTCTCTATCTCTGCCTCTCTCTCTGTCTCTCTCTCTCCCTCTCCCCCCCCCCTCTCTCTCCCTCTCTCTCTCCCAATAAAACTCTAGAAAGGTAACCATGGCTCGTGACTCTCCTCCAGCACTCTCCTCCACTGCTTAACCAACAGACCCCCTCAAAGACAACCATGGAGACCTAGACCAAATCCATATGCAAAAACAAAGAACCTTTATTTAAGCTCGAGCTTGGGGTCTCCATCTGTCCAACATAATGGTGAGAGCAGAGAGCCCCTAGCACAATAAGGGTAGGGTTTCTTTCTTTTTTTTTTTTTTTTATAATCAGAGCAGAGGTTGGTATGAGGGGATTTCCAGGGTTCAGGACCCTGATTAGCTGACATTTGTCTAGGGGTATCTTGGCGAAAGGGGATAGGTGTATGCCTGGTTAAGAGACATCTGGTTGGGATGTTAGGCATTTTTCCCAGGATGGCAATGTTAGGTATTTACCCCTTAGATGCTGATTGGCCTATTCTGGGCTGGTGCCGGTTAAAGGCTTTTCCTGGAACCAGGTGTTGCCTTAGAGTAAACCGAAACTTAGGTCTATTCTTTAGCTGGTTTCTATTGAGCATGTCATGGCAGCAGTGTAGCCAAGCTGCCCTGGGCCCCACATTGAATACATTGATGAATTTGGGGGCTGGAGAGATGGCTCAGAGGTTAAGAGCACTGGCTGCTCTTTCAGAGGTCCTGATTTCAATTCCAAGCCACCACATGGTGACTCACAACCATCTATAACAAGATCTGGTGTCCTCTTCTGGCATGTAGGCATACATACAGGTAGAACACTGTATATATAATGTCAATCCATCTTTTTTAAAAAAAAAAGAATTTGTTTCATTTATAAGGTGACTGGCCATTAACTTTCATGTCTGAATTATCGCTAATAGTTTACAATAAGTTGCTTTCTTTTGTTTGTTTTTTGTTTGTTTGTTATTGTTTTGTTTTTTGAGACAAAGCTTCGGCTGTGTAGCCCTGGCTGTCCTGGAACTCACTCTGTAGACCAGACTGGCCTTGAATTTACAGAGATCCACCTGTCTCTGCCTTCAGTGTGCTGGGATTAAAGGCATGCACACAACACCTGGCAATAAAATGCTTTTATAAGATTAGGATTTGCATTTTTTTTTTCTGAGACACGGTTTCTCTGTGTAGTTTTTGTGCCTGTCCTGGATCTTGCTCTGTAGACCGGGCTGGCCTCGAACTCACAGAGATCTGCCTGGCTCTGCCTCCCGAGTGCTGGGATTAAAGGCGTGTGCCACCACCGCCCTGCAGGATTTGCATTTTTATCCCTGTTAGGTTTAGCCTTAAAGACAAGGAGGCTAGGCAAACATTTTTAAGTCAGCCTCTGTTAGCCTGAACAGACCTTAGGTGAGCAGAGACCCTTTGCCAGACTGCTTAGGTCCTTGTCCTGCTACATCATAAGATGGAACATCCCATTTCTAGTGTTCAGTGTTTGGTGCTCGTAGCTATGGCCCCGACTCTTTAGCTTTTTATTACTTTTTTAAGACTACATATTAATAAAGACATCATTGATATGAAGTCACAACATGCCCACACGGTTGGGCATGCCCAGCGGACCTAGACACTTCTGCCTAGTTATTTCCGGTTCAAAATAGCCACTTCCCGGGTCAAAACATCTCGTGTGACTAGGACTCCTTGGCTTTGCATGGTTGCATAAAGCACGCACGCAGCCATGTGATCTGCGCGCATGCGTGGAGTAGTCACGTGAGTTCCTGTATGCATGCATGCGTGGCCAACCCTTTATAAGCCCACGCCATTTTTGCACCGGTCTCTTCTCTTCTCTCTCTCTCCTTTCCCTCTTGACCACGTGTGTTTCCCACAGGCCTGTTCACGTCTGTCTCTTTCTCTCCCATCTTAATAAAAACTCTTCTGTGGATTTGTCGTGTTTCGGGATGTTTCCTCACAGAGTAAGAGTGCCAAATAACTAACAATCATGGTATAGAACTTTTTATAAGCTTTAAATGTTTATAAAACATAGCCTTATAAATTTAAATATTTAAAGAAGATATTCAGGTTTTTTTAAATGTAAATTCTTTGTAAAACTCTAAAATTTCCTTTTAAAAAAGGTTTAAAATCTGAACTGGGGGGCTCCTACAATATCAAAAAATAAACTAAGACCCTTTTTTTTTTTTTTAACTTCAAGAGGGAAGAAACAGAGCACAACCACAATTTGGACAAGGGGAAAATCAAACTCTGACAGTACAAACAACTCAGTGTTTAATATCTGTGATTTGTTCACAGTTCTCTGGGTTTCCCCAAGGGTCACCGGTCACCTCTCTGGTTCTGCCCTTAGCAGTGCATACAACAGTCTGTCTTCTAGACCCCAGCTGGCTCCCTTCCATTGGAGCTGTTCTTCCTGGTGGCCATCATACCGCACCAGCATCTCCAAAACTGCTGGGATTCTCCCATTGCAACTACGCATTTTCACCAACAGCCTCTCCTGAGCTTGATTTAGGAACTCCAGCCCTGTCACACAGTGCCAAGCTTCAGCTGTTCTCCATGACCCCCCTTCATGCCTTTAAAACCAGTACCACCTGGGTGACTCTTGCATTACAATGTTCAGCTGCCAGCACCAGGTACAGTCTTGCCTATGAACACATGGGAGTGTATGGTGATATTTTATTTGTGCTGAAATGTGATTTTATTTGTATGTTAATAAATAAAGTTCCCTGGGGGTCAGAGCTAATAGCAAGCCATAGCAGAAACTGGGCAGTGGTGGCATACACCTTTAATCCTGATCACATAACAGGCAGATCTCTGTGTGTTCAAGGATACAGCCAGCATGGAGACACACGCCTTTAATCTCAATACCAACCATAGAGACCTAGAGGTCTGTGACTACACAGGCAGTGAGGAGGAGGTCATGTGGTTGGGTTTACAACCAGTAAGAAGGCAGAACAGAAAGTCAATAAAAAGACAGACACACAGGAAGTAGGCCTCTTTCTGAGGGGAAAGACAGCAGCTTCAGGAAGGGTAAGAAGACGGTTTTAAGTCTCATCTCTTAGCTACTCCTCTGACCTCTTGGGCTTTTAACTCTGCATTTGGCTCTGTGTTTCTTATTTAATAAGACTGTTACATCTACAGGAGTGCAGCTTTAAAACCTTATTGAGCAAGCACTATTTTTAAATCCCATCTTTTATAAACCGTATTCTTTTTTTGTTTTGTTTTGGTTTTGGTTTTGGTTTGTTTTTCAAGACAGGGTTTCTCTGTGTAGCTTTGAGCCTTTCCTGGAACTCACTTGGTAGCCCAGGCTGTCCTCAAATTCACAGAGATACGCCTGCCTCTGCCTCCCAAGTGCTGGGATTAAAGGCATATGCCACCACCGACCGGCATAAACTTTATTCTTAATGACTTTGTTTTCAGGACAAGAATTATCATATAAAAAGCCATCCTAATCCAAAGTATTTTGGAGACCTGTTTGTAGCTCCAATTCTAGTTGGTCTTAATAATAAAAACCTGGAGTCAGATATCAGGGTGAAAGCTGAAAGATCAGAGAAGCAGAGCAGCCAGCCACTAGAAAGACTTCTTACCTCTAGGAATCCTTAGACTGAAAGGGCCAAGCTCCTGTCTCCACCCCGCCTTACCACTTCTTCTCTCTGCCCTACCGTATCACTTCCTGTTTCCTCCTCCCAAGTGCTGGGATTAAAGGCGTGAGATACCAAGAGCTGGGTTTAAAGGTGTGTGCCACCACTGCCTGGCCTCTAGTGGCTAGTTCCGAACTCTGATCTCCAGGCAAGTTTTATTTGTTAGAGCACAAACAAATTATCACCATACCTGTTGTTGCCTCTTTGGTTGGTTTACACCATATAGTCATCTTTAATCAAGATGGTGGTGAAGTCACATGGCATTTATCCTCTATAACCTTAGTAAAGATGGCTGCCAGCCATGTATATGCATCCATCCCAATGAGGGCCATCAGCTAAGATTAGTGGCAAGCCATGTTGCTTACATCCTGATGGGATCATCAGCTAAGACAGTGCCATGCCACATAGTTTCTTTAAGATTACCTATGTCGAGATTTTTAATTATCAACACACACACTCCTGCCGCCACCATCACCCCCCCCACACTCACCACCCCCACTCCCAGTGTTACAAGTTTTAAGTTAACTTTTTATTACAGATTTTTAACATACCCAATAAACTCACAAATCCTGAGGTACAAAAAGTTCACATAATGGCCTTACAAATCTAGAGATAAGGTTTATATCTTAGCAAAAGTTTTAGGCAGTTAAATGAAACTAGTAGTCTAATTTTTTTTTTTTTTGCCATAGTTGAGGACCGAACCCAGGGCCTTGCACTTGCTAGGCAAGTGCTCTACCACTGAGCTAAATCCTCAACCCCAGTCTAAATTTTTTTTGGCTGTTTTACTTTGCTCTCTTTTCTCCTCCACAAAATCAGGTGGATCACCTGACACAGAACAGAGAGGGAACTTTTAAAATATGCATGCTTGGGTCTAGGGAAGGGAGAACCACAACCAGAACTTTCAACCAAGTGGAACAGCACACAACAGCTTTAATATCATTCACACCCGACAGACATCTGAATCCCTGCTAAACTGGATCCAGTGATCAGAAAGCTCAGAGGCAGAAAATTCTGAGCCCTGGCCATTGAAGCAGCCTGGGCAAGCAGTGGCAGTGGTGGCAGGCAGCTGGCAGTGATACGGCAAAAATAAAACCCATAAACACAGAACAAAGGACAAGAGACGGGGACAGTAAAAACAACACTAAAGACAAGACAAACGAGACACAAAACCAGACCAAGAACCTCTGAGGGCAGTTAGATGTCTTGCTTTTTGCCCTGGATGGGAGAGTATTGGGTCCCATTGGATCCCTCTTCATCCCAGATCAGGATCCCAGCAGAACCAGATGTCACAGAAAGTTACTGTGACTTACACAGGGGAGGCCTCTGTAGATGCTGCTGCTTTTCTCAGCATGGCAAATTACTCTGATAGTCCACAAAACAGAAAGCATGCCTTGGAGCCTTGGAACATCTCAAGGTGCACACCTACTCAGGTGGCCCTTCATGTGGTGATACTATATTTGTAAAATGTGATTTTATTTGTTTGTTAATAAAGTTGCCTTGGGGTCAAAGCAAGCCATAGCAGAAGCTGGGCGGTGGTGGTGCAGTTTACCACCAGCTCTGGGTCTGGAGCCATGTGTACCATCAACTATCAGAAGCAGTTCTATCAAAGCAGAACATAGCCCAGAAACCCTATTTTTTTTTTTTTAAATTTAACTAGCAAAGGCTAAATCCACCACACAGCAGAGTAAAGTGCTGCTTGTAGACTCCTCATTCCTGCCACACTGCAGGCCAGACGCACACGCCAGGAACCCGCCATAGCAGCTCAAATCAGCAGGCTGCTGCTAACTTAAGACAACTAGGAAGCTGTTTTTAGCTCTGTTTTAGAATCTTTTTTGACAGGTTTTAGGTGGAAACTCTTGCCCCACGTTGGGCGCCAGATGTAGCAGAATTGTTAGAAGTTCTTATTAATAAAATCAAACCCGAGGCTAGTTATTGAGGTGAGGAAACTGTGGCTTATTCTGCTTCTCTGATCTTCCAGCGTTCACCCCAATAACTGGCCTCTGGTTTGATTTTATTAATAAGAACTTCTAACAATTCTGCTACACCTTCAGCCCTGGAATCCCAGAGTGAAGGTCAGGCTTTAGAATTTGAGTAGTTGGCCCGTACTTTCTGGGGCCTCCAAAAGTATTAATCCCACCAGGCACAAATAAGACCACTACCATAATTTTTGAGCCAAATTTGAAGCAAGTTTCATTAAATACTGGCGAGGACCATGGCTACTGACCAGGTCCAAACCTGGGATTCCCAGAATATGTTGCCAAATTATGTTAGTCAGGGGCTTATAAAGGCAAAACCTACAAACCTCCTGCCTACGTGTGATCAAGCACATCACATGCAGTTGGGGCAACCAACCTTGTTTGCAGAAGTGAAAACATTTGGCTTGTTGTCTTACATAAACAGCCTCCAGAAATCCAGGAAGTTATCTGTCCTTGGACAAGAGGGGCTTACAGATTTAGAGGCATTTTTGTTTTATTGATCTCTTAAGCACAGTAAAGCATAACTTTAACCATTACAAAACCTTATGCCAAATACTTTGAAATCAGACAAATAGCAATTACTCTGCACTCATTGTATCTTTGGAGCTGGCATGTGGTAGATCTATAGACAAAGGAAGTTTCATACAAGCCTACCTATATAATTAATTCAGGACCTGAGTACTGGTTCAGTTTGCCACATCCTTAACCCAGGCCTTCAATTCTCCTCCTCTTAGCAAAACTAATTTGAGGGCAAAGGGGCCAATGGCTTGGTCTTATGATGCCTACCATGACCTTACAGAAGTTTTCAAGAGAGTTTCAGATGAATTTAAGGCTATGAATCAAACAGCTGAAAGATTGATATCAACTATATTCTGGTGGATAACAATGAACCAGAATATAAAATAATCAGCAAAAACTTGTCAAATATTCCAGGGCTACCCTTAAGGAGTATCTATACATCTGATGCTACTAGCCAAATAAGCTTTGGAGAACAAAACTGCATTTGATATGATGCTAGCATGTTATGCAATATTTTGTTTGTATTCTGACAAATAAACCTTGCCTGGAGATCAGAGGGCGAAGCTAGCCACTAGTTAACCATAGAGGCCAGGCAGTAGTGGCACACATCTTTAATCCCAGCACTTGGGAGGAGGAAGCAGGAAGATTAGGAGTTCAAGGCTATCCTGGGCTACAAGACCTTGAACCAGTCTAAAATAGAAACAGAGCCCAGCGGTGGTGGTGCGCACCTTTGATCCCAGCACTGGGTAGGTGGAGACAAGAATATAGGTGGGTAGAGACAGGTTCTCATCCACCCATTCGGTCTGAGGATTCGTAGAGGTAAGAAGTCTCTAGTGGCTGCTTCTCTGATCTTTCAGCTTTCACCTTAATATCTGACTCCAGGTTTTTATTGTTAAGACTAATTAGGATCATGCATCACTAGCAGAAAACAGAGATGTTTGCATCATGTTTAATAGACAGTGTTGGACTTTCATTCTCAATAAAAGGGAGTTTCTGGTGGAACTATTACAAAAGCTCTTTAGTGACTTCATCCGGTGAGAATGGGGAAACGTCATGGTTCCTTTCTATAGTCATTCTAGGAGTTATGATTGCAATTGATTGAAACCGTAACTGGCAAAATTCCTACATTTGACCTCAGGACAGGAAACTCAAACCATGTTAAGTGAATTTGAAAAAAGGGAATGAAGTTGTAGAAGAGGAACTATGGAGAGGGGTAACAAAACCTAAGACCTTTAGAAAAAGTCACATGCAAACCTACTCCTACGGAAGCTTCCTAAAAATATAGACATATGTGTATATAAAAGCAATTTAAATTGAGTTACCCTGTATGGGGCAACAATACTGTTGGAGCCCACTAGGTTTCGTAGTGGCTGTACCCAGCAGCACCGCATAAGATTTTGATCGGACCACGGGCCTGGGCACCAGGGGACTGTAACTAGCAAGGAGGAGGTCTTTTGCTCCACCCCTTGGCATTGTTATAAATAGACCTTAGGAATAAAGTTCTGGGTGGGTGGATAAGGATTCAGGCCCACTCAAGTCTATGCTGTGTTTTCTCTCTGTTTCTCTCCCCTCCGTTTCTAACTAAGTCTCTTATCCCCCATTCCTCAAGAGTTCCTGGGGTAAATAAGTGTGGGGACTGGTCCCCTACACAGTACTTAGACTATAGACATCATAGCCAGGGATGGGGTATTATTGTCTTTTGGAATTATTGTCTAGTGAGGTCCCACAGACCCTCAACATGACAGGCTGTTGCCAATGCTTTTGATTGCCCTGGCCAGCAGGGTATCAACAGGGGCAACCCACCTGCAGGAGAGAATGAAAGGGATGGAAGAGACAAAGGAGGACAGCAAGACAGGATTCTGATCAAGCTGCAAATTTTATTTTCCTCAGCAAGGCTTATATAGCACAAGAGGGGGAAGGGGCAGGAAGGAGGGAAGGGGGAAGAGACGTGCAGAATGAATGTAGAAGGGGTGCAGGACGTGGGAGACGTGCAGAACGTGTAACTGTAGGATGTTGGCTAAAGTCACTGGTCAGGACCCATTTGTTCTGTTGCTAGGCTACCTGACCATGGAATGTTCTTTACATTCAGTTGTCACGGCACCTGACTGTGGAATGTCTTCTTATCTTTGGGAGGCTCCGGTTAGTAAACAGGTGTTACTGCTCTGGGAAAGAGCAGTGGATGTATGACTTGTTCTCTGGCCTAGCTAGTACTTTTCCATGGTTTATGTTTGGTCGCTGACATCTTGGTCCCTGACATTTGATTATCTTCCAGAACTTGACAGTAAGACCCTATTGCTAAAGATACCACACTTGAGTCAGAGAACATGGAGAAATCACCTTGTGCTGGTCTGGAAACTTCATCCCTGACAGAAGCCATACGCCTAAGTGACCCTTGACACACATGCCGCCATATTTGGACTTCTCTCCTCTTTTCTTAGATCTAGGCCTAGCTTAAGTCTCCATAGCACCAGAACCTTTTCTCAGAAATCAGGTGAGCAAGCTGCAGTTAGGCAATTAGGCAGTTAGGCAAGAGTAGATAGATAACCCCCAGAGCAATATTCCCTGCTAGCTGAACAACCCATGATTAAAGTCTCCTCCCTGCTGTACCCCCCTTTGCCGCTGCCTATATACGCCTAAAGAGGAAAATAAAATTTTGGAGCTTGATCAGACGTCCTGTCTTGCTCTCATTCTTTGTGTCTCTTGTCCCTCTCATTCGCTGGCCCTCCCTTCAGGTCCCTGTTGAGGACCCCGCTGGCCGGGGCACATCCCTACTGGCTAGCTTTCATGGTGCTCTAAGATGCTATGCCAACTAGAAGAGGAAAAACGTAATCATCAGTCCTATCCATCTGTGAACCCTGAGAGCTACCATACTGACCTGTCTGACAAGATATGTTCACTGGTGCAATCGTGGCACAAACATCATGGACATAACCAGGCATTTTCTGAGTTAAGGCTTGCTTTACAAGATGAAACCCATACCTGGCATCATGATCAGGCTAAGAAACTATGGAGAGGAAGGGCATTGGCCATAAGGGAGAACCTGCCATTATTATGCTGCTAAATGGACATACTATTCAACTGACTCCTAATGATTTGCCAGCTATACCCATATGTTGGCAAAAGAAGTAGTGTGAGAATTTGGAGTGCTTGTGAGGAAATTCTAAGAAAACAAGACTTGAGTCTTATTTCCTCAGTTTCTTCAAAAACATGAAATTATTCTTGGAATGTGTTTTCTGCCCCTCCCAAGTGTAGCAGATAAGAGTGAGTTTACTTCAGATTATTTATTACAACTGGCTATTGTTATTTGTTTATATGCCTCTATGGAAAAACATGTTTTTGCCATATTTGGCTTGTCCTTGTGATTGTACACTTTACTGATATGACCCCTCCTCACCCTCAGAGGATAAATTGTCCGATGCTCTGAATAAAGTTGACTATTGCATGAGACTTTAGTCTTCCTCATTTTTAGGCTCCCTTCTCCCAGATCCCAATACCTATAGAATGGTAAACGCTCATTGATTGCATCTCTTAACGCTCATCAAGGAAGCTTTTTTTTTTTTTTTTTTGCAATAGATGATGATTAACAAAGAGACCAGATGGTTGAGGTGCAGAGAATAAGACCCTACAGGATGCCTCACTCTAAATGGGACATTTACATCATACCCTCTCCTTCCAAGGCTCAGGGATCATTGTAGAAGAGGGAGTGGAAAAATTCTAAGAGCCAGAGGCAGTGATAACTAGCACGAAATACTATTTTCGGGACAGTTGAACACATGTAATCATGGAAGTTGTAACAATATGTACAAGACCTGTACAACCTCAAGCCAGACAAGATCTTAGCATGGAGGGAGGAAATGAGTACAGAATCCCACCCCTAGCTGAGGAGCTATTGGCAATTAATGGTTTCTGGGAGAAGAAGAGTCAATTTTCTTTAAGGTTATTGTAGGGTAAACAGGCCAGCCAAAGAAACATACTCTGTCCCTGAAACCAAGGCCAAGAAACACTTGGGCCCTGAAACCAGAGCCAGTGAAAGAAACACACTTTGCCCCGACCAACTCAACAACAAACAAACAAAACTACCAATCCCTGAGTAGGGAAGACAACCAATCACTGAGCACGAAATCCAGCCAATCTCTGAACTTGTCCAATCTCAGGGATTGAAATCTGACCAATTCCCACCCTGAAAATCTTCACCCTGGAAAACCTCCACCCCTAAGAAGCCCTATGTAAGTCCTGTACCCGTTCAGTTGGGAGCTGCCTTTTTCCACCCTGGAAGAGGCAGCCATACTTCTGGATTCTTCCCTTCCAATAAATCTCTTGAATGAGGTTTGGATGAGACCTTTCACAGGAATGGAGCGGAGCAGAGAAGTAACAACTTTTCTCGGTAGCCGGAGAGAAAAGGCAGAACTGAAACCCTTTGGCTGGGTAAACCTTCCTTCCCCTAGACAGACAGTATTGTTACACTCCAGCGGGAGCTGGGCAGCACTGTAACAACTTCACTGGGAAAGAGTTGTTACACTGGGAAACCTTTCCCTGGACCAGGGCTGTAAGCTGCTAGGCTGAAGGTGACTTTGTGTTATTCCTTGGCTCCCGATTGCCAGGATCCCTTTCCATCCTAGATGTAATGCTTAGGTTATGTCTCCTGGTGAGTGGACCACCCACCTCCAAGACTATAAGCAGGACATATTGGACTTGATGGTTTTAAAAGCTAAAATGAGGGTCCAAAGTTGTGTGGGTAGGAAGCTATAGTACATCTTGGAGGAGTTAGGTGAATATATCAGAGATAGCTCAAAATATATTATGAACTTCTCATAATTTTTATTTTATATGTATTGGTGTTTTGCCTGCATATATGTCTGAGGGTATTCTGGCATATCCTCAAGTTACAGTTGTTACCTGCCATGTGGGTGCTGGGAATTGAACCCAGGTCCTCTGGAAGAGCAGTCAGTGATTTTAACTGCTAACCCATCTCTCCAGCCCCTGAAGAGGTGTTTCTTAAAATACAAAATAAATTTTAAAAAAACAATTATGTTACAAAGGCGGCATTATAGGAAATGGTAATGAAATGTACTATCTTTTCTACCAAAGGATTAAATGTAGACAAAGGAAGATCTCTCTTTAAAGAAGTTTGTAAAGACACCAGCCAGCAAAAATCCCTCCCTGAGTTTCCATTTTTTTTTTTTTAATCAAAGCATGTGCTCGATGGTGAATTGTACTCTCAAAAGTTGCACTTTGCTGATCAGCTCTGCTGTTTTGACTTTGTGAGTTACGTGATGAATGTGAGGCCAGGTTCTGACCACTCGGAGTGTAGCCCAGGACCCCTGCTCGGTGGCCTTCTTGCTGAAGTATGTCTGTGCAGCCTTCTACAGAGATAGAACTTTTGCCCTGTAGAAATACTTCAGATTGTGTGGTCATTTTCTTAGGACCCCATGCCCGTTTCTAACAGGACACAACATATTGGGGAACATAACGAGCAATCAGAACCGTCAGCTAAAGAATTAAGGAATCAGGGACAGGGTGCATGCGTATACTTTCAGAGTGTTATTTTCAAAGTTCTGAGCGGGCCTCCCCGAGGTCACTTCAAGACACCTGAAAGTTTGGCTAAAGACACAGATTATTTATTATGGTCCAATAAGAAGAAAGAGGAAAGAGAGGTATAGGACATTCCCATAGCGACATAGCCCAGAAGTGTTGGTTAAAAACAACCTTACCCATAGGCCCCTCTTTTACTGTCAGACTTGGGGTGTGGCTAGAAAGAGCTCTTAGGGAAAGAGTGTGCCCTCCCCCTGCCCTCGAGGGCTCAGCGCAGCAGAAGCCAATTGGTGGTGAACGGTACGAGACCAGTTCTTTTAGAGCAGCCCTTGACCAGCTAAAGGAGGCAGCTGTTGCTCCTTGGCCTGAGGAGTCATCAACATTGGCCCAACACCTGTGGTCGAATGCCCACGGGCAAGGGCGGGGCTGGACTTGCACCAAGGGCGTCATTTCAGCGGGGCCATGCCTTCGAGACGAGTAGACTGTAAAGTGATACTGAGTGGGGATAGGAAAGAGGTGCTGGGAGTTTGACACAAGCGAAGTGTGTGTGTGTGTGTGTGTGTGTGTGTGTGTGTATTAAAACCCCAAAATAACAGAGATAAAAAGTCAACATTAAGTTTAAAAGGAAATCCAGTGCTTGGGCAGTGCAGTCATTTGGAGGAAAGGACTCGCCTCTGGGAGGAACAGACGTTCTCACGGACACAGTGCGTCAACGCGGGGACATCCGCCCTCTGTCTCTGGTCCAAGCCTGCACCGCAGCTGCTAGTGCCTGAGGCAGCCCCTGGGAGACTGCTTTCATTGGTGTGGTCTTCCGCCCCATACTGCTGGGTCTCTCTAAAGGAAATACTGTATTCCTTCATGATGAGGCGGTCTGGGGAAAGGCCGCAACTCCTGAGTCATCAAGCGTAGAAGATGTGAGCAGCCATCAGCAGCACAAAGAGAAGGATCCCGCTGACATTCACGACTCTCTTCCAGAAGGGGCTCTCCAATTCGTCACTCCAGTCCTTCATCCTCTCTTTGTGTTCCTCTCTCTTTCCGGCCGCCATTCTCCTGGCCAGAGCCTCTAAGCCTGATGACGTGTCACTGGACTCCATCTGCTCCCAGATGGCCTTTATCTTCTCCTCCATGCTATTCCCAGGGCCTATCTCGGAGCCTGACTGGGTGTCAAGACCACAAAACAAGTCCCAGAGCTTCCAGAAGCAGGTCGAGGCCTCCCCAAACATACCTGGAAGAGAGGGAGCAGAAGGTCAGGGGACAAGCAGGCTTTAGTTCAGAAGGTAGGACTTGGAAGGGAGGCCTGTCCCAGCAGAACCAAGTGCCTTGGGCCTCTTACATGAAAGCCCATTGTCAGCCTATCCAAGGAAAGTTCTCAGAGAAAACAGCTAAAGCAAACAGAGGGTGGGAAAGGGGGCTGAGGAAGTGTTGAGGGGGCTGAAAGCCCAGCGTTGTGCCCAGATCCTCTTGCTTAGGCAGCCCCAGTAAGTGTTACAGAAATGTAACTCCCTATGATGCATACGATGCCATTCTCTACTGCTGCAGGTCTAGGGCAAGTGGTAGCCGCACCGCTCCTCTGCGTGTATCTCTCCCCCCACCCCCCAATGAGGTCATTATGCTTTGGAGGACAGAGGAAACCCTGTGAGTCCTGGAAACAGACGCTGTCTTCTTCTCCAGAAAGCTCTAGTCCTCTGCTTGGCCAGCAGAGCATCTGCAGACACCTGGGCCCCGGGAGGAACATCCTACCACTGTCCAGAAGGGGAGCCCAGTAACTTCAGAAGGACTCCTAAGCGAAGCTGTACATTATTACCCAAGCGTCTATCTGCACTGGTGGTGCAGGCTGGCCCCTCAGAGCCTGTGCTGACCAGGATCAGCACCATGTTAAGCTGTATCCCACTACTGGGGGCCCACCACTGCCTAGAATGTGACCTCCCAGCCACTCCTGAGGATAGGGCAGCTCCATTTCAGTCAGAGCTGGATTCCAGCAGTTAGTTGTGCTGTGACATCTGATGTTTCATCCATTGAACAGTCTCTGAATCACCCATGTCTCCTGCCTCCTGTCCCTGCAGCTGAGGCTGGAGAAGCCTCAGGGATGGTGGAACTATCAGCCAGAGACAGAATAGCCTCCATTACAAGGTGAAGGACACTTGTAGCCAGGGAGGACCAGTCAGTGACATGGTTATCTCGTACTTTGGTGGAGAGTCCTGATCACCAGCCATGCTGTGGCGTCTGCTCTTAAGCGACCATGATATTACTCCATCAGGCAGTGTCCAGGAGCACACAGGCTACAGAGAGAGGTGCTGGAGATGTGTGGAAAAGTCAACTACTGATTCAACCACAGCCCAAGGTACCTAACAGGTGAGGCTGGATGGCAAGCGTCCGGCTGTCTCAGGGGCTGAGAGTGCACATTTTGAGGCAATGTGCATCCGGGCTCTCTCATTGACTCGTTTCCTGACTGCCAAGTGTCATCTCTCTCTAGTTCTAAAATGGGGTTTATTCTAGTTTGCTTTCTCTGTTGCTATGACAAAATACTGACCAATAGACACTTGGAGGAGCCTGGGCGGTGGTGGCACACGCCTTTAATCCCAGCACTCAGAAGGCAGAGCCAGGTGGATCTCTGTGAGTTCGAGGCCAGCCTATTCTACAAAGTGAGATCCAGGACAGGCACCAAAACTACATGGAGAAACACTGTCTTGGAAAAAAAAGAAAAGAAAAGAAAAGAAAGGAAAGGAAAGGAAGGAAGGAAGGAAGGAAGGAAGGAAGGAAGAAAGAAAGAAAAGAAAGAAAGAGAAAAGAAGGAAGGAAGGAAGAGAAGGAAGGAAAGGAAGGAAGGAAGAGAGAGAGAGAGAAAGAAAGAAAGAAAGAAAGAAAGAAACAAAGAAAGAAACAAAGAAAGAAACAAAGAAAGAAACAAAGAAAGGAAAAGAAAAAAGAAAGGAACTTGGGGGAGAAAAGGGTTTACTCCAGCTTATAGGTTACAGTCCCTTATTGAGGGGAGTCGAGGAAGCAATTCAAGGCAGGAGCATCAATCAGGGACTGTAGAGGAATGCTGCCTACTTGTTTGCTCCCAGGCTGGTATTCAGCTACCTTACCCAACCCAGGACTACCAGCCCAGGGGTGATGCTGCCCAACAATGACTTTGGCCTTCCCATATCAATCAACAGTCCAAAAAACTGCCCCCAGAGACGTGCACATAGGCCAATCTGATCTAGGAAATTCCTCAGTTGAGGCTCTCTCTTCCCAGGTGGCTCTGGGTTGCAGCAAGGGGACAGCTGGAGTCGGTTACAACAGGGATGACAAGTACACCTGCCCCATATAAGTGTATTTTGATGAAATCTGCCACTGAGGCCAGTTTCAGTTCCTTAAGAGAAGAAAAGCCATCAGCAGGAGCGGGGAGGATCTTGGAACACGGGGCCCTGTGCCCAGGACAACTGACTGCCACCCCACAGAAGGGTAGGCCCTCCCTACCAGGGTGCACATCTTGCAAGTATTGGGAGGACACACCAGGCCTCTCAGGACTCTGCAGCTCCCAGCAGGAATGTGCAGAGGACCAGAGAACTCTACCTCTTCCCAGCTAGGCCTGCTGCTTCTTCCTTCACTCCCCCAAGCTCATAGCCTGTAGCCAGTCTCTGCCCCAAACTCAAGACTAACCTCATCACATCGGCACCCCTGTTTGTGGCAGGGGCTTTAAGAAGTGCAAATCATCGCACTCACTCCCTGGGTCCTGTGGACCTACAGACTTTTTCTCCTTAACACCCTCTCCCCCCACCAGGGACACTCTCTCCTTTCTTCCTGGGACTGAAACTTAGTTCTCCCCTGACCCCAGGTCTATATCCAGGTGGGGGAAGTGCTCCCTTCCTCCCTCCCTCCCTCCCTGTCCCTTCTCAGGAGCCTCTGGTTTGGAATTCTGTAAAATTGCCCTCCTTTTACACAGGTTTATTCCCCCGCTCGGTACCACACGCCCATTGCTCTGTTGGAGGTACGCCACGGTCCTAGACTTCACCTTCACCCATCAGCCCTTGCAGTGGAATGTTCCAGAACACCAGACATCCTTGGATCCCTTCCCCCTCATTTATGCCTCCTCATCACCTGCCTTTCCCGCCACTTTGGCCTAATCTCTTCTTTTCCCTCTAGGACCCATCTGGCCTCATAGGCTCATGTGTGCCAAGAACCCCAGGAAGCATTTTAAGGGGAAGAAAGCAAGCATTTTGTCTGAAATAATGTTTCTGAGGGTAGTATGGTGGGGTAAGAGGTGCGTGGGGTAGCTGAGCCAGCTTCAGGGTCCACACAGGACTGCTTCCTGAGTCTGTTCTTCATTACCTTGCTGGGATATGGAGCTGGGGAAGATCTTCCACCTCATCTCTTTGTTTAAAGGCAACCTCCTCTGTCGGCTGTTACGTAAACTCCAGCAGAGACCATGGAGCTGGGTTGGGAGAAAGCAGGGTGGGAGGGTGTCACCATGGGACCTTAGCCTACAGCCATATATCACCACAGCCTACAGGGTAGGAGCGATGTCCCAGTAGGCTGAGGAGGGAGATTGCTTTTTAGATATTAACAGAAGGTGGAGTTTAGGGTAGAGGGGAGATAAAGGAATCGGGGAAACCTGGGTTTATGCTTTGGCTCAGGTCATATGTGATTGTATGACCTTAGCATGATAGCACAACCTGTCAGTGTTCTTCAACCGAAAGCCAAAAGTTGGAGACATTGAGTTCAGGGCTCTTCCCGTTTGGAGAGGCCAGGAACATGCATTTCTCACACTCCCTGCAGGATAGAAACTACCTACCACTTCTGTTCTACCTCTTCTAACTGTGGGGGGGCGGGGGGAGCTGGTGTCTTGCTGAGCAGGACATCATAAAAGATCAGAGCTGCTCTCATCCCAGGAGCCCTCCATGGGACATTAGAGAGTAGTAACACACGCTAGACTAGGTGGAGTCCCCTGCCTGGCTGCAGGAACGAGCTCACCTGCTCACACATTTAGAATGTCTTCACAAGCCCAAGGGGCACTCCCTCCTCTTTCCTAACCATTTCTCTGAAGAATATTTTTGGTGGGCTAGAGGGGTAGCTCCGTTGTTAAGACTGCTTGCTTAGCATGCACAAAGCCCTGGGTTTGATCCCCAGCACCACATAAAGATTTGGCACGGTGACCTGATGACACCGTATATGCATATTTTACCGCCTCCCCTCTCCTGAATGAGGTTCTGGATGTGTGGAGGCTCGTGTTCAATACTGTGCAGTATCTTTGGGCTCCTGAGCTTGTGTGAGTTGAGGGATGGTGTCATCTCTCCAGGTTATATGGTTAGAGGTACTGTATTGGGAGGGTGCGGGCGAAAGCTGGCCCCATCCTTACTGGCCCTCTCAGCTCCCTCCCCACTGGACAGCTCCTTTGTCTTTAACAGAGTTCAGTAAGAACTGGGGCAGACAGAAGAGACACTCAGAGCATACTAAGCTGACAAACTGGGGAATGGATGTGGGTTGGAAGGAAGAGGACACCTTGGACAAGTTTATTTGACTTCTCTGAGCCCAAGCTTTCTAATAAATATATAAAACGAATGACTAACACTTGCCTCCTGGGGAGCAGGAGGAAATGGCTTGTGAAGGGAAGGGTTAAGAGGTGTTTCTGGGGCCTGTAATCCTGTCCCCTGCCCTTCTGTGCGGACTGCCCTGGCGTCTATATTGAAATGAGTGAACAAAATGCTCCAAGAAAAACAAGCCTTTTGTAAGTTTCTCAAACTAAGTGAGTTTGTAGCTGATGGATCATTAAACAGCTTTTGCCTATTATATATATATATATATAGTTGTTGTTGTTGTTGTTGTTTTTCGAGACAGGGTTTCTCTGTGTAGTTTTGGAGCCTGTCCTGGATCTCACTTTGTAGACCAGGCTGGACTCGAACTCACAGAGATCCTCCTGGCTCTGCCTCCCGAGTGCTGGGATTAAAGGCGTGTGCCACCACCTGCCCAGGGCGCCTCTCATTTTGTTTTGTTTTGTTTTGTTTTTGTTTTTTTGTTTTGTTTGTTTGTTTGTTTTTTGCCAGAGCTGAGGATCAAACCCAGGGCCTTGTGCTTGCTAGACAAGTGCTCTACCACTGAGTTAAATCCCCAACCCCCTGCCTCTCATGTTTTTAAGGCAGGATCCTTTCTGCGGCACCTTGCCTATTTCTGATCCGCTCCATCCACAGTCCTCCTGTTTCCAGGAATCTAGCTTAACTGTGATTTACCATTCCCTGGGACTCTTCCCAGAGCATCTTAACAGTGGTACTTACATATTCATCCTGAATTGGTTTTGTGGATAAGGAGATGGCCAGTATGATGAGAATAGTGATGAAGAAAAGGAGAAAGCCAAAATAGAGGTAATGAAGGCCACAGATGAATTTGGGGCACTTGTGGCCTCCCTCGCAGGTCAAGGGTCCATAGAGAAACTCAGCCAGCAGTCGAAAGACACCAATTGCAGTTCCCAAAGTCAGCCCCCAGAAGGCACCCTGCCAAAGAAGCCAGACAGGAGTTACATGGGCAGAAGAAGTTAAGACAGAGTGGCATCCTCCTCCCCTTGCTGATGAGCTGGGCTCTAGAGTTAAATTTGTTATAACAAGGGCACTGATACCTTACAGTAGAGAATCTGAGCAAGGGAGGGAATGCCAGCCCCTGGCACTGTCTCTTACATCAAACAGGGGACTTGGGAAAAATTGGAAACACTGTTTGTTTGTTTGTTTGTTTCTTTGTTTGTTTGTTGACAGGGTTTCTCTGTGTAGCCCTGGCTGTCCTGGAACTCTCATTGAAGATCAGGCTGGCCTCAAACTCAGAGACCCACCTGCCTCTACCTCCCAAGTACTGGAATTAAAGACGTGCGCCACTGCCACCGCCTGGCTGAAAACACTTTTAACTGAGACCATGAATAGACATCTCAAACTGTGTCCTAAAATGAGCTTCATCTTCCTTGTTTCCCTAAGTGGGAGCCCACCCCCAAGATGCTCAAGTCAAACCCAGGAGCCACCTCCAGCTCTTCCCTTCCATGTTGTTCTACCACTATCCCTCAGCAAATCCTGTTGGCCTCTGCTTCCACGTGTGTCCAGAATCCAGTCCCTTACCATGACCCTCATCTTGTCTCATTGGGGGGGGAGGGATCCACCTTGTTCCTAACTGTCCACTGGCTCTGCAGGATCTTCTACTAGAGAATGCCTTTTCCTGGACCCTCCAGTGACTTCTCAGTACCTGCCATCAGGATCAAGCCTCACCCCTGCATCCTGGCTGACCTCACCTAGCTCCATTACTCCCCACTCGGTCACTCCATTCCTTCCTTCTTGGCCTGCTTCTGCCTCCACAGGCTGCCCACTTTGCTTCTGGCTTGAGTTCTTGCACTTGCCCTTTTTTCTGCTTAGAATTCCCCCCACATATTGGTATTTCTGGCTTTGATTTGATTCCAGGTCACTTCCTTAGCAGAGGTCTTCTCCTGCTGAGCTGTGTCCCTGTTTGTCCCACACTCACAGTCCACTCTGCAACCTCCTTCATCTTTTATAATTATTTTAAAATATTGAAGATTATTTATTTATGTATTTTATGTATATATACCTGCATGCCAGAAGAGGGTATCAGATCCCATTTTAGATGGCTGTGAGCCATCATGTGATCGCTAGGAATTGAACTCAGGACCTCCAGAAAAGCAGCCAGTGCTCTTACCCACTAAGCCATCTGTCCAATCTTCTTTTTAAAATATTTATTTTTATTACTTTTAATTATGTGTATGTGTCTGTCTTATTCAGGGTCACTATTGCTGTGATGAAACACCATGACCCAAAGCAAGTTGGGGAGGAAAGGGTTTGTTTGGCTAACACTTCCACATCATAGTCCATCATTAAAGGAAGGCAAGACAGGAACTCACACAGGGCAGGAACTTGGAGTCAGGAGCTGATGCAGAGGCCATGGAGGAGTGCTGCTTACTGGCTTGCTCTTCGTGACTTGTTCAGCATGCTTTCTTATAGAGCCCAGGACCACCAGCCCAGGTATAGCCCCCACCCACAATGATCTGGGCCCTCCTCCATCAACCACTAATTAAGAAAATGCCCTACATACAGACTTGCCTACAGCCCCATCTTATGGAGGCATTTTCTCAATTGAGGCTCCCTCCTCTCTGATGACTCTAGCCCTGTCAAGTTGACATAAAATTAATAAATGTGTAGTGATATGTAAAGTAAAAGTCTTTATGTCTAGCTTTAAGGGAAGTGTATGGTAAAGCCTTTGTGTCTGGCTTTGAGAGAAATGTTTCAGCAAAGCCTTTGCTATGTTTGGGTTAATCAGTAGAGGCTGAGAAATTGTTTTGGACTGTTTGAACCTTGAAGAAATGTTGTTTTTCTGGAGAATCCGCACTTGGTGCTATGTGAGAGCTTGCAGCTGCAATGACCTTGGTCCTAAGACGCTCCTGGCAAACCTGGAGTTCTTGTTTTTGATTATGGCCATAATCAGAAGGGACTGAGATTTATGTGTGTTGTCTGCTCTCACAGACAGCAGGAACAAGATGACTTTGGTAGTTGGAACCTTTCCCAGCCCCTATTAACCTTGTATATGTTTGAATAAAGTACCTGGAGTGAGCTAGTTGGGTGTCAGTCTTTTCTAAGAAGGCTGAACCCCTGCTCATTCAGAAAGCAAAGACTTAACATCTTGGAGAGCTTCTCTCTCTACTGTGGGGAACATCGAACAATACAAATGCTCTTAACAAGTGAAGCTATCTCTCTCACCCCACCCTACCCCAACCCACCTCACATTCTTTTATTTTTTATTTTTTTATTTTTTTGGTTTTTCAAGACAGGGTTTCTCTGTAGTTTTGGAGCCTGTCCTAGACTAGCTCTGTAGACGAGGCTGGCCTCAAACTCACAAAGATCCACCTGTCTCTGTCTCCCGAGTGCTGGGATTACAGGCGTGCACCACCACTGCCCGGCCACATTCTTTTAAATACTCTGTGTTACCATCACAAAGATTTACCTGCTTCTTTGGTGTTATCTGTCTCCCCCAGTCAGACTGTCCTCTTTTTCAGAGTAAGGACTAGATCTTGGCTCGAGAGTTATATCTAGAGACTGTTTCAAGCTGGGGTGGATGTAAGACAGGGCCTGGAAAAATGCTTTAGGTTAATAGAGGTATTGGAAGTATATACTGAGCCAGAATCTCTTGAGCAGGAGAGCTTTGGGGATGCCCAATATCCCCAGGTCATTGTCATCAAAAAGAGGCAAACTTCCATGACTGCCTCCCCTCCCTGCCCATCCTTTTCCAAGGAGAGCAAAGTGAAGCAACTCTGGGGACCAACTTACTCCTCTGACATTGATGCTACTAAATTAAGTCTTTGTAGGGCTGGAGACATGGCTCAGAGGTTAAAAGCACCGACTGCTCTTCCAGAGGTCCTGAGTTCAATTCCCAGCAACCACATGGTGGCTCACAACCATCTGTAATGAGATCTGGCGTCCACTTCTGTATACATAATAATAATAAATAAATAAATAAATCTTAAAAATTAAGTCTTTGTGAGCTGGGTGCACTGGTAGCACTGGCATGTATTCTAAGGGACCGAGCACCTGAGATGAGCCTTGGAGAAAGTCTCAGCCAGATGGAGCAGCCAAAATACATTCCTGGCAAAGCAATCCATGAAGCGGGTAGAAGATACTTCAGCAATCACCAGTTTGAGCAGCCTGGACCTGTAGGCTGTGCATGGAATGGGCAGGGTCTGACAAGTGTGTAGGGCCAGATCACAAATGGCCTTGGGTATGTATATGGGAATTTGTGCAAGGCCACACTACTCATTTCTGTCCAGGGTAACAAGAACGTTTAAGACATGATTCAAAAAATTTTAAAGACAATAAAAAACATGAGAACTTGGCTAATTGTGCCTTCAAAGTGTCAGGTCCAATTCCCCACACCTCAAAAGGTAGTCTAAATTTCCAGAAATGGGCTCAACCTAGACTGTAGGAGGATTTCTGGCGGCTAGATAAAAGCCAGCATGCCTCAGTGTGAAGTCTCAAACCCAGGACAAATGGCTGAGGTGTCTATCTAACATATCAGATCAGACCAGGCAGTCAGGTTCTTCCAGCATCCCTCAGTCCCTACCTGTTACAGGGTATGACTAGCATACCCTGCTCCCTATCCTGAACTCTGCAGTCCAGGGGGCTGGGCTGCCCTTCCCTATCTAATCCAGCCGTGTTGGTTACCCCTCTTCTTTGGTCCTGCTGGCTGCAGCACCTGGTTCCCCTCTCTCCCTTCCCTTTCTCCCTCTCCTCACATCCTCACATGGCCCAGCTCAAGCTGATCATGCCCACTCTGGTCTCTCCAAGCTGTCTCTCACTCTGTCCGTGCTCCCCCTTTTATCTACCATAAACTTTCTCCTCCACCATATCTAGGAGCAGTCATGTCCTTTATTTGGTATTTCCTTTTTTTTTTTTTTTTTTAAATTTACTCAGGAACTTGTAAAGCTGATTCCTCTCTCCCAAAAGGATGCTATCAAAAGGAGTCATCTCCCTTATGGTTGGCTGAAAGAGCATATGGCTATTACATGTCAAAGCTCACACTGGTCTCCAGACTCCCTCGGTATCACAAGTACCGGTTACACTTTCAGAGTCCAGGCTAGCATGTTAACCCTTCTCACCTCCTTTCTTACCCTAAACTCCCCCCAGTTCCTGGGTTTCCTTCTCCCAGCTACTCATTCTCTTTATAACCCTGCTATTCTTACAATGTTTCTCTTCTTCTTCTTCTTCTTCTTCTTCTTCTTCTTCTTCTTCTTCTTCTTCTTCTTCTCTCTTCTCTCTTCTCTCTCTCTCTCTCTCTCTCTCTCTCTCTCTCTCTCTCTCTCTCTCTCTGTTCTCTCTCATATCTATATTAAAAGCCCTCCCTTCCAGGCAGTGGTGGCCCATGCCTTTAATCCCAGCACTTGGGAGGTAGAGGCAGGTAGATCTCTATGAGTTCCAGGACAGCCTGGGCTACAGAATGAGTTCCAGGAAAGGCGCAAAGCTACACAGAGAAACCCTGGGGTGGGGAGCTCCCTTTAACCAAATGATGTCCTCAAGTGAACTCTTGATACCTAAGAGACCTCCCTAAAGCAGTCCTTATAAAGACATCCACAGTGTGAAGACAGCCCCTCACATCATTCCACATGAGTACCCACCTGCTCATTGACTCTCTTGCAAAATACAGCCAGCAGAAAGACGGCAGTCACACTCGGTGTCAGGCAGCTCTTAAAAATCAGCATGTACTCAAAAAGTGTCTCACTGGATGCTATTTCCATAGTGGGGATCCAGACAATGGTGACAGCAAGTAAGATTATAACAAAAAACCTGTGAATGAAACCAACACTCAGTGATAATTTGAAGATTTTTTTCTCCTGCAAAAAAACCTACAAATCCTAACCAGTAGCTTTTCCTTAGTTGCTTATGTTTATTATTATTACTACTACTGTTATAATTACGGTCTATTTTAGGGAAAGTTTCATGACCTGCTGAGAATTTATATTCTTCAGTGTTTGGAAGAAATGTACTATAAATGTCTAGTAGACCTATTTGATCTAGGATGTCATTTAAATCAGATGTTCTCAGTTTATTTTTTGTTAGAATGAACTGTCTGTGGAGAGACTGGACTATTGAAGTCACCCACACTTTTAAGTTAGGACTAGTCTGTTTCTTTACATCTAGTGGTGTTTGTTTTAGGAAGTTGAGCTCAGCAGCCTTCATCTCTTGATGAAATGATCCTCTTCATCCCTTTGGATTAGTTTTGGTTTCAAGTCTATTTTGTTTGAATACTAAGACCTTCTTATTTTCTAGTTCCAATTGCTTGGAATGCCTTTTCCCAGCCTTTCACATAACCTGGTATCTATTTTGGTGGTAAAGTACATTTTTTAGGCAATAAAGAGATAGGTCCCATTGAGATTTTTAACTCAATCTGTTGAGGGCACTAGGTCCTTGTTCCCACACTCGGGAACCCAGGAATGTTAAGCACACAGGGTTGCCTCTTCAAAGGAAGAGATGTGTAGCCTGTCTTCTGCCCAGAAGGCTGGGAATGGGTGTGGTTAACAACCTGGTGACCTCTGTGCTGTCTGTAGGGCCAGACCACACTTGGCTCCCCCAGACCCTTCTGTTTATCTCAGACATCCTCTCTAGACTCTCTTCCTGAACATCGTTTCTCGGTCAATAGAACACATCAATATGGGAGATATCACATATCTGCACATGGAAGTGGAGGTGGTTAATAGCCTGGTAACTTTTGCACTATCTGTATAACCAAGACCACACCAGATCCTCCCCAGACCCTTAAGATGTCACAGGTAGTCAATCTATTGAACACATTGTGCTGGCTGTCTTTGTGTCTCAACTTGACACAAACTAGAATCATCAGAGAGGAAGAAGCCTCAGTTGAGGAAATGCCTCCATGAGATCCAGTTGTAAGGCATTTTCTCAATTAGTGATGAATGGGGGTGCAGGGACAGCCCATGGTGGGTGGTGCCTTCCCTGGGCTGGTGGTCCTGGGTTCTATAAGAAAGTATACTGAGCAAGCCAGTAAGCAGCACCTCTCCATGGCCTCTGCATCAGCTCCTGCCTCCAGGATCCTGTCCTCCTTGAGTCCCTGTCCTGACTTCCTTCAGTGATGAACTGTGATAGGGAAGTGTAAGCCAGATAACCCTTTCCTCCCCAACTTGTCTTTTGGTCATGGTGTTTCGTCATAGCAATAGAAAACCTAAGACACCCATCTTTATGGAAGAGGTCACATGGACTTTGCAAAAAGTTTTGATGCAGTCATGCTTTGAGCTTTATTGTGCATACATAATTGAGTTGTCACCAGGAATTTTTTCCTCAAAATTGTGCTGTACTTAAATATGTCTAAAACATACTGCCTAGTGTTAGACTAAAGAAGTTTGAACCAACACTGGCTACTGAGCTATGTTGAACCAGACTTCCTTCTTGCTTCCCACAGACTGACACTCTGCTGGCTGTGATGTTTGAACACACACACACACATATACACACACACAAACACACACACACATACACACACACACATACACACACACACACACACACACACACACACACCAATCTGCCAGTCTGTATCTCTCTATTACAGAATCAGTACCATTAACGTTTAGAGTTATTGTTGAAATGTTAAGTACCCTTTACTGAGCTACAGTGTATCATATTTCCTTAATTCTCATGTGCTTACCTGATGTTCTAATATGCTTTATTCTTCCTTATAGCCTCGTAGATGTGTTTTTCTTTCTCTTCAGTCCAAAGGATTTCTTCAAATATCTTATGTAGAGCTGGATTAATTGTCATAAGTTCCTGTAACCCGTTTTTATCACGGGGAGGTTTTTCTTTCTCCTTCAATTATAGCAGGTAGTTTTGGTGGGTATAGTGGTCTAGGTTGGTAGTTTTGTCTTTCAGGACTTGAAATACCTCATTCCAAGCCCTCCTTGTTTTTAAAGATTCTGTTGATAAGTGTGCTGTTGTTCTGATGTGTCTGCCTTTGTATGTGACTTGGTGTTTCTGTCTTACAACTTTCAATATACTGTCTTTGTCCTATAGTTAGTGTTTTAACTATAATACAACATGGGGAGGACTGACTTCCTGACTTCATTCAGCTATTTGTGTTTTCCTGAAGTTCATTCAAGAATGTGTGTCCTCTTCGAGTTCTTTGAATATAATCATTCTTTTGAATCCTTTATTTGGAATTTCATCTAATTCATGCTCACCAGAGGCTTAATGATTTTTTGGGAGGAATCATATTGCCTTGCTTTTGCATGTTTCTTACATTTTTATGTCAATCCTTGTGCATATGGAACTAAGTCACAACGTTCAATCACATATTCTTTCAATAGAAATGTTTACAGTGTTTAAGAAGGCCTAGATCATTGTACAATTGAGGTGTCACTTTCCTCTGGGCCACCATTATTTGGGGCACAGTCTCACATCTCTTGGCATCCCTCCTTAAGCTCTCAGAAACGCCTGTCACACACAGATGCTGGTCCCATAAGTAGACTCATGGGTCAGGTCATAGATGAGTCACAACTCTGAGCAGGTGTGCTGCTTGGAACCTGAGTATATGTGGTCCTGACTCAACATTTCTTCCCCACAGTCCAAAGGAATCCTGCTGGCCAAGTTGCAGCACTTAGTATTATGAACCTTGTTCTTGGTTTCCTGAGGATGTGGCTTACAAAGAGTCCAGGGCTGCCATTCCACCAACCCAGGAGGAGTCTGTTTAAAATAACATCTCAAGTAAGTGCTGAGAGGTTTTTAATTACCAAACCATTTGTCTTTGTTTTTATTTTTTGTTTTTGTTTTTGTTTTTGTTTTTTTTGGTTTGGTTTGTTTGTTTTTTGTTGTTGTTGTTGTTTGTTTGTTTTTTGTTTTTTGTGTTTTTTGAGCTGAGGATCGAACCCAGGGCCTTGTGCTTGCTAGGCAAGCACTCTACCACTGAGCTAAATCCCCAGCCCCCATTTGTCTTATATTGAAAAGGAAATCACTTCAAGGAACATGCAAATGGTTTAAATAAATGTTTATAATCATAAAATCCTAGCTATTTAACTCAAATATTTAGTCTATGAACAATTCATAAGATAACTTTTATAAATTTGGTTTGATATGTGCCACCCCATTAATTTTTTAACTTAGCCCACCTGCTGTTTTCTTCTCATCCTTTTTGGGGTTTAATTTTAACTACTCACATATTTTATTAGTCTCTATTTTCTTTCTATTAACTTGCTAAACATTCTTGAACTCCTCTCTTATTGCCTAGTTGAGAACTAAATGCATTATTGGTATACTCTGGCCCAAGTTTTACCTTTATCATATCTCTAGTATCTCTGTCTAGAACCTTAGGACACTTACGTTTCATTTAGCCCCTCCTCAGGTTCTCACATGTTATTTAGCAATATGAAACTGAAATCTTGGGCTGGGAAGAGGATTCCATGAGTAGAGCACCTGCCACAGGAATGTGGAGGCTCCAGTCGAGATTCCCAGAACCCACAAAAAAAAAGTCATAGGCAAAGCAATCCATCTGTAATCTCAGTGTGTGGGGGAGGGGAACGGGGAATTCCTGGATCGAACTGACTAACCAGACTAGCCAGAAGGGTGAGCTCTGTGTTCCTTCCATGCGAGCTCCTGCTTCAATAGACACAGTAAGAGAGACTGAAGACTAACAGTATCAGCCTCACTTGTGTGTGAGCAAACACACACATGCAAAAACACCTGATTTTTTACAAAGAAGCCAGAAATACACAGTGTAGGAAAGACAGCAATCTCCAACAAATGCTTCTCCTCAGACTAGATGCTACATGCAGAAGAATACAAATAGATCCATACTTCTCACACTGTACAAAACTCAACTCCAAATGCATCGAGGACCCAAATGTGAGACCAGACACCCTGAATCTGATAGAACTGAAGGTGAGAAATGGGCTTTAACTCACCAAGACCCACAGCTGGACAATATAGAGAGAGTGGGAGATTTTGGAGCACTCGGTCCCGAATGGCATGCCTTCATCAATCCCTCCCCTCAGGGTTCAGGGGTCTATGTGGAAGAGGCGGAAGAGAGACTGTGGCCATGTGCACAAAGTCTACACAAGCTCAATCCAGATGGGGTTCCAGCATTGAGAGGGGGAAGTAGACATTGGTTTCCATGCCTAACCAAAAAGCTGTCTGCATTTGACACCTGCTTGCAAAGGAAAACGAGTTTTCTCCATTTGAGTCTCACTGGGTAGATTAACTATATTTAGAGTCAGCCCTGGACCCAGCAGCAGATGGCCAACACCACAGGAACTCAGTGGTATTTTTTAGACTTTTTGTTTCATTTTCTTTGTTTGAGCATTTTTTGTCTTTTTTTTTTTTGGGGGGGGGGGGTCAAGACAGGGTTTCTCTGTGTAATTTTGGTGCCTTTCCTAGAACTCACTTTGTAGACTAGGCTGGCCTCAAACTCACAGAGATCCACCTGGCTCTGCTTTCCGAGTGCTGGGATTAAAGGCCTGTGCCACTGCCGACCCGCCTGTCTTATTTTTCTTTTGCTTGTATATTTTTGTTTCCTTTTTTAGTTTCTGTGGGGTGTTTGTTTGTGTGTGTGTGTGTGTGTGTGTGTGTGTGTGCGCACGCGCGCGCGTGTTTCTTGTTTTTTGGTTTGGTTTGGTTGGGTTGGTTTTTTTTGTCTGCTTGTTTTTTAAAAAAGAGAAAGAAAGGCCACAGAGTTGGTGGGTAGAGAGATGGAGGGAATCTGGAAGGAGTTGGAGGAGGATAAAAGTGTGATCAGAATATATATATTGAATGAAAAACTTTTTTCAATTAAAAAGAAAGAAAAGTGAAAGTTTCTGTGGTGTTATTGTGTTCCCCAAAATATTGTGTGACCCTAATAAACTTATCTGGGGTCAGAGACAGAACAACTACAATATTTAACATAGAGGATAGGCAGTGGTAGCACACGCCTTTAATCCTAGCTTTCTAGAGGCAGAAACCCATGTGTTCAAGGATACAGCCAGCATGGAGACATACGCCTTTAATCCCAGGGAGTGACTGGCAGAAAGAGAAAGATATATAAGGCGTGAAGACCAGAAACTAGCAGCATTCTGACTGGTTCAGCATTTGGCTGGTTAAGCTTTTAAGCTTTGAGCAGCAGTTCAGCTGGGATTCATTCTGGATGAGGACTCAGAGGCTTCCAGTCTGAGGAAACAGGACCAGCTGAGGAACTGGTGAGGTAAGGAAGCTGTGGCTTGTTCTGCTTCTCTGATCTTCCAGCATTCACCCCAATAACTGGCCTCAGGTTTGATTTTATTAATAAGAACCTTTTAAGATTCCTGCTACTACAAGTTCCCTTTAACAGTTTTCATGAGGATCAAGTGAGATAATGGGTCAGCTTATATAAATATCCCTTGATGGAATATTTAGGAGAGGTACATCAAACTATGCTCATTTTTATTATCATTATGAGAATTGTTTTCTTTTTACCATGTGGAAACAGTATTCTGTGTGATAAAGCATTACATTATCATTGCAAAACTTCATGTAAAAGTAACCCTCCAGCCATGAAGACAAAAAAAAAGGGGGGAGGGATATTTCTACGTCAAATAATTCAGCCTATTTTTCAGGCAATCGTTGACATTACTGACTAATGTGACCAGAACACTTCACCTTCCAGCTACCATGATCTCCTTTTCAGTGGCTGTGGGCCGAATCCTGGTGTAAATGTTCAGGGTGAACAGGGCACTGGAACTGTTGAAGATGGACGTCAGGGAGGACATGATGGAGGCACAGACTGTGGACATCATAAAGCCTTTTAGGCCTAGAAGAAAGAGAAAATACTTCCTGGACTGCCAGCTCTCTGACCAGGCCAGAGAAGGCCTTGACCTCCTAAGGAACACTTCCAACCCAACTTTAAAAGATGCAGCTTTTACCCAGAGTGGAATTCCCTCTAAGACGTTGTGCTACATCTATCCATGGTTCCTGCTGAGTTACAGAACAGTGGGAGCCATTCTTTCTTGGGGGGGGGTCTGTGTCAGGCTTTATCATCCTTACTACAGCCCCGTGTGATGGATGCCATTGCTTATCCCCCAGCTTGGAGAAGTTCTTGCTATATAAAATATTGGACTCTTCATCGGTGAAGTGGGCATATGGTACCTACCATGAGGCTATTAAGGAGCAGACAGAGTAAGCAGGTGAGTTCACACAATGCCCAAAGAGAAAGCATTCGCCCAACACTATAGAAATGTAACAACTTGGTACCACTACCTGGGAGGCTGCCTGGTGAGGGGGATATGTTGTGTGATATTTTGTTTGTGTTCTGACAAATAGAGCTTGCCTGGAGATCAGAGGGTGGAGCTAGCCAATAGTTAACCTTAGAGGTCAGGCAGTGGTAGCACACACCTTTAATCCCAGCACTAGGAAGGTGGAGACTGGACTATAAGGTGGGTGGAGACAGGAATATAAGGTGGGTGGAGACAGGATCTTGGCCCCATTTGGTCAGAGGATTCGTAGAGGTAGGAAGTGAATGTGGCAGCTCCTTTGCTTCTCTGATCTTTCAGCTTTCATCTGACTCCAGGTTTTTATTGAATAAGACTAATTAGGATTGGGCTTCATATGGCACCCAAATGTTCAGCAAGAATTTCCATGTAAAGCCTGAAAAGGCTTTAAAAAGGATTTTAAACACACAAAAACAGAGTCAAAACTCGGCTTCTTGATAACTGCTTTTTCTTGGGTAGGCTCTGTTTGCTAGTGGCAAGCAGAGGCATGGCTCCTTTAAGAGAAAAATTCCTGACTTAGAGCTATCAACAAAAACTGCATGGCTCTTTTAAGGGGACCTGCTACCAAATACTTGATGGGGTTTGTGAGCAGTGAGTAGTGGGCTACTAATGGCAGCATGGACCCAGAAGCTCTTAGAGAACCAGGCAGGGCAGAGGTAGAGGTCCTATCCTCACCACTTAGCAGTTTCAAGGCTCATGTGGTCAGAAAAAGATAGAGATATGCAATAAAGACAGAAAACAATCTCTAAATGGTTTACAGTTTGTTTGGAAAATGTGCATAGACTTGGGAGAGAGAGAAGAGAAAGGGTAGAAACAGTCATAGATTTTTAAAAGTGATTAAAAATAATAGTGAAGTCCTTAAAAGGGGAATAGAATAAAAATATGATAAGCCAAGTAAAGATGGAAAATACACAGAGAGTCTGGACTCTATTTTATTGTGTTGTCTTTGGATTTTTGACTGTTAATGGGAAAATAACTGATGAGAGACATTCTACTAAATTAAACCAACCTATGTATTTTTAAAATATCTTGAAATTTTAAGTCAAAAGATATATTGCTTTGGGAAAGAGGTTCTGCTTTTATTTCCACAGGAAATGAGAGGCTCTGGACTCATTCTGGGTTAAGAAAAGTCAAGTTTGATTAAGGAAGACCCCCTGAAAAATCTCCAATGGGAGCAGATGGCCCAGGTGATCCAACGTTTCAGAACACCTCTATTGCAGTTTCCTCTGAGTTCTACATCCAGAACAGCTTCAAGGCTGCTGAGGTGATCAGCCTCGCAGAATTCTCCAGTCAGGACTTGACCATAATCCTGAATTTTCCCAGGGTCTCACAAAGATTACCAGTGTCCCCAAACAGCAGGAACTAGTCTAGAGAACTACACCCACATTTCCAAAAGATGGGTTATGGATATTTATTATCATATAAGAAGAGTTGGGTACAAGTTGGTATTGGTAATGGTCAAGGAAAAAGCTGAACAAAGGAGATTAGATTCAGGGATCTCATGGTAAAAAGAAAAGGGGGTTTAGAAATGTGATAATACAAGTTAGGATAGAAAGTGAATTAGTTACAACACTTTGAACTCACCAAGATAGGATAGACAATGGAGTGTTTTCTCTGAATTTGCCAAATGCTAATGGATTATACATTGTTAATATAATTATTGCCTTATATATTTGTATATAGTTATTGTACTTAATGTATAACAGTTTTTCTATTTTAGTTAAAACCTTTGCTTTTTGTTTTGACAAAAAGGGAGAAATGTGTGATATTTTGTTTCTGTTCTGACAAACAAAGCTTGCCTGGAGATCAGAGGGCAGAGCTAGCCACTAGTTAATCACAGAGGCCAGGTAGTGGTAGCACACACCTTTAATCCCAGCACTTGGGGGAAGGAAGCAGAAAGATCAGAGTGAAGGCCACTCTGGACTACGTTAGGTTGAACCAATCTAAAATAGAAACAGAGCCAGACGGTGGTGGTGCATGCCTTTAATCCCAGCACTAGGGAGGTAGAGACAGGAATATAAGGTGGGTGGAGACAGGATCTTGGCCCCATTTGGTCAGAGGATTCATAGAGGTAAGAAGTGGCTGTGGCTGCTCCTTTGCTTCTCTGATCTTTCAGCTTCCACCCTAACATCTGACTCTGGGTTTTTATTGAATGAGACTAATTAGGATAGTGTTTCAGGGATGGCTCTGTTTGAAAATTTCTTTGTGCTATCAGGAGATAGCACAATATCTAAAGATATCTGAAGATAACCAGGACCTCACCTGGAGACCCCCCACGAAAGTACCATAACTGACTTTAATAGGCCCTTCAAGGCTGGAAGACACAGACTGGGATTCTAGAATTGGCTCTCCTTCAAGCACTCCTCCCAGTCAAAGCCCTGGCTGCACCAGCACAGGGCACTTCCCCAGGCTCAGAGTCAGAGTCAGACAGCTCCCTTCCTAGACTGCAGCATGGTCAGTATTGAAGTTTATGGAAACGTTGCTCTCAAGAGCTGACACAGATATTGTTGTCTTTAAAAATATTTATTTGATCATTTTACCAGAATCTGCAAAACAAGGAGATAAATACAAAGGCTCATGGTCCACCTAATAATGAGCATTATCTGACTGCTAGGTAATTGCCTGGCTCTTTAACTAATTCTACTGTATAATAAGCAATTTGAGGACATCACTCTTCTTGCTGGTGTTTGTTCTCTGGGGCTTATAACAATGCCTTACACTGCAAGGAATGGATTTTCTGAAGAAAAAAAAAAAGGGCAGATTGGGCCTCCATGAGGATGTACACTTCCAGTGTTGGAAGGAAGGCAAGGGCCTATGCTCCTACCTGAGTAAGCAAGTTCGCTCCAGTGCTAACCACTCCCAATGTGCAGACTGCCTCTACATGCAGAATGATGGGCTGGCTGGTCAGGGCCACTCCTGTATTCTCACTCCTACCTGTCTCGCCAAGGAGAGTCATGTAGCTCTTGGTGGAAAGGCCCACTTCTTACCAGAAGGCATCACTCTTAGCACCAGCACTGGATAAGCTAGGGTACTACAACCCGTTCGTTGGCCACAGAACTTCTGACATTCTGAAGGTACGACACATGCCACTTGATCTGCAGCGAGAAGGAATGGTCACATCAATATCGTGGTTCAGAGCTCTCAAACCTGGGCTGGGGGAAGGGAAGTAGATCAGGAACCACAGGTATAAAGGTAGATGTCAGATTGGTCCAGTGGAGATTTATCCAGTTCATGATCCTTCTACACGTTGGAACAAAGAGCTGGGACTCAGGATCCTAGAAGTCAAGTGATTTGATCCTTCTACTGACCCAAGCCATGAGACCTCTACAAGGCTTTCAATGATCTCAATGAAGTGTTAAGGAAATCTGTGAACCACCCACCATGTACTAACATTGGAACCGCCCAGAAACTTATTACCTTTGCGCCCAAGATGGGCATGATTCACCATAATAAATTGGACTCCAAGTCTTGGAGAGCAGAGGGGCCAATTTTCTAATTTATCAAAAAGAAACATCTATGAGCTCTAACAACACTGCTTGATTACTGAAGAGCAAATGGAGAAATGTTGAGACTCCTCTCTATTAAAGCTGGGGGAATGGGCACAGGAAGAGAGAAGCATGTCTGGAGGCAGGACTGGAGGGTGGAATAGAGTGAGAGATGGCCACTGCTTATGTTACTTAGCACTAAAAATTGTTCTGCATTCCTTGGGCCTTGTCAAAAGCATTTAGCAGTATGCAGTCCTAGAAGTCACTCATTCTACCTGGGCTGCTAGTTTTTTGTGTATTTAACCCAAGCTAGGGCCATCTGGAAAGAGAGAACCTCGATTAAGAAAATGTCCCCGTCAGATTGGCCCGTAGGCAAATCTGTGAGGCATTTTCTTAATTAATGATTGATGGGAGAGAACCCAGCTTACTGTGAGTGGTGACACCCCTGGGAATGGGGTGGGGGTTCTAGGTCATATGAGAAAGCAAGCTGAGCAAGCCATGAGGAGCAACAGTAAGTAGCTTTCCTCCATGGCCTCTGCTTCAGATCCTGCCTCTACATTCCTGTCTTGAGTCCCTGCCCTGATGTCCCTTAGTGACAGACAGTCACAATAAATCCTTACCCCCCCATCCCCCCCACCCCCAAAATTACTTTTAGCTATGGTGTTTTATCACAGCAACAAAACTTAACCAGGACATTACTCTTGCAGCTATACCTACCAGGCTAGTAAATGTTCCCTTACCTAATGAATAAGCAGACTCACATTGCCTGAGAGACAGGTCAAGCTAGCCAAACTCAATTGATACTGGGAGTGAAATACATTATGGAATTCTGGTCACTCATTAGGAGAAGTTAATAGCTTTTAATAGAAAGAAGGAGGGCCAGCTGGGCAGTGGTAGCACATGCCTTTAATCCCAGCACTCAAGAGGCAGAACCATGAGAATCTCTTTGAGTTTGAGGCTAGCCTGGTCTACAGAGCGAGATCCAGGACAGGCACCAAAACTACACAGAAAAACCCTGTCTTGAAAAACCAAAAAAAAACAAAAACAAAAACAAAAAAACAAAAACAAAACAAAACAAAACAAAAAAAGAATGAGGCCTTTCTCCAAGTCTTTTTTTTTTTGGAGCCGAGGATTGAACCCAGGGCCTGTGCTTGCTAGGCAAGCACTCTACCACTGAGCTAAATCCCCAACCCCTCCAAGTCTTTCTTTACACCTACATCAGCCTCTTCCAAATTGTCTCATGAGTTCAGCAAGTGCTGGGAATGCTCCGTCTAGAGCTGTGAGAAATACTACATCAAAGAGATCCCACTACAGCACCTGATGCACACAGCATAAGGTCTGTGAAGTGACAGAGCAATCCAAACTCCTAAAGACTGTCCCAAAGTTGTGTCTGGGTCTCTGGTGGAGGGAGGGGTAAGAACGTGTCTGTCTCATTAGGGGAAGTGCTTGGATCCATTCTTCATTTCCTTGTCGCTTTGGGGTTTCTGTACTGCTGTCCATCACAAGAGCCTCTACTCAAATACATTCTAAAGAGGCACCTGAGGCAATTCAGTAACTAGTATACCATGGGAGACCTCTAAGAGCATGTCAGGATCAAGAATTTACCTGGGAACAGGATGCGGCTGATCATCCCTGGCATCACCACGAGGAACATGGGCAGTAGCTTCAGGTATCCACACAAGAGGCAGCCACCTTTCATATGAAGCTTGCTCTTTCCTGCCAGGAACCTCTGGACAGAAATCTGCCAGAGAAAAGACAAGGGGGTGGAGTCAATGGTGTAGTGGGTGGAGTTAGTGGCACATAAGGGCCCAGCTCCCTCTGCTCAGGTAGGATACTTGTATCTGTTGCAACAGCAGGAAATACATTCTGGTGGGTTTACCAAAATGGCCAACGTGCATCCAAATAATGTACTGAATGTTACACTCTTAGAGAATATTCAAATAGTGGTAAAATATGCCCGTGGTGACTTAAAGGCACTGGATACAAAATAGTGTATATACTGTGATATTGAGTCTAGAAAAAAAAATCCACAAGAATGAATCAGTGTGATAATGCGATTTAGCAGATAAGACTTTTGTTGTTTGTTGCTTTCTTTACATTTTCTTTATTTTCAAAGTACATTAGTTTAATCATTGGGGAAGAATGGAATTGTGATACGGTCCCATGTGACAGAAACTGACTCTTGAGGGATCTACAGGCAGCTGCTTCTGGCCTCAGGGTGGAGAGGTGCCAATGGCGAGCATATGGAGGGGACACAGGCTGCCATTCCTGGCCACAGAACAGCTGGTCCCCCATGGAAAGTACCGGAATTGACATTGTGTAGAAGAAATACTGACATGAAACCACAAGTGAAATGACAGCGCATCGTCTTGAATTTGCAGAAGGAAAGAGGATGGCATGCAAGAGGAAAGAGAGCTGAGAGTTCCTGAAGAAGGGAGAATCTTCAGATCGAGCAGTCACGGTGAATCCTAAACAAAACAGGGCACAGAACAGCTGGTCTCCTATGGAGTGACAGTGCAGGGCCAGAAATGTGATCCCTATGCTGAGGGTGACCACATTAAACCCCTCCGCAGGGAGGCCTAAGCACATCAGTGTTCTGTCAACTGTAACTGAGGGAAAAGTCATTTTAAAATGCTGGGAAGCCAAACTGTTGACAGTTTTCTGTCACTTTTCTCTAATTAAATTTTTGTTTTGTTTTGGTTCAGTTTTGGTTTGAGACAGGGTTTCTCTATGTGGCCCTGGCTGTCATGGAACTCACTCTGTAGCCCAGGCTGGCCTCGAACCCAGAAATCTGTTTGCCTTTCAATTTTAATAAAAATTAAAAATTTTTATTAGAATTCTGGGCAGTGGTGGTGCATGCCTTTAATCCCAGCACTCAGGAGACAGAGGCAAGTGACTCTCTGAGTTTGAGACCAACCTGGTCTACAGAGTGAGTTCCAGGACGGCCAGGGCTACAAGGAAAAAACCCTGTCTCAAAAAACAAAACAAAACAAAAAATCAATTAGAGCATGGGGTATAACTCAGAACATTAAGTTATACCTACATCACTTAAGATCCTGGATTCCAACCCCAGCACCACAATTTTGCTTTTTCTTAAATAATTTCCTTCATAATTTAGGCAGTTATGGATTCTACTCCTGTGCTTTTAATGAGTAGCCTTATATTTTTCAACATGGAAACAACATAAAGTAAATATTCTTCTGCATAATTCAATGTCTTTAGACAGATTAACTACAATCTGTAGTGTCAAGCTTATTTCAGTTTTATCTTGTATTAATGATGGGTGGTGGTGGTAGTGGTGGTGGTTATGATGATGATGGTGGTGGTGATGGTGGTGGTGGTGGTGATGATGGTGGTGGTGGTGATGGTGGTGGTGGTTATGATGATGATGGTGGTGGTGGTGGTGGTGATGATGATGGTGGTTATGGTGATGATGATGGTGGTGATGGTGGTGGTGGTGGTGATGATGGTGATGATGGTGGTGGTGGTGGTGGTGGTGGTGGTGGTGGTGGTAATGATGGTGATGATGATGGTGGTGATGGTGATGATGATGATGGGTGGTGGTGGTGGTGATGATGATGGTGGTTATGATGATGATGGTGGTGGTGGTGATAACAAAAACGATGATGATTATAGTGATTGGGACCAAATTCAGGACCTGAATGCTAAATGAAGATTCTATTGCTGAAGTACATCCCTGGCCCTTGGCTTTATTGGATAAGATCTTTTTTTTTTTAATCTTTGAGACTTTCACACATGTATGCAATAAAATATGATCATATCCATTCCACATTGGCCCCCTTCAACTTCCTATGGATCCCACTAACATATCTCCCTCCCAAGTCTGTGTCATCTTTTTTGTTTGTTTGTTTGTTTATAATAACTCACTAAATCCTGCTATTGCCACCTATATGTACATGAGTGTGAGGCCACTCCCTCAAGCATGAGCAACCTACTGTGGCCATACCTCCACAAACAATAATTCTCCCTCTCTCAGAATCTAGCAACTGCAGATAGCTCCTCAGTTAGGAATAGGGACTCATGAGTTCCTCCCTCATTCATACAGGAATTTTGGTTGGCTTTTGGCTGGCTTGATAGGTCAAAACATAGAAAATAAAACTCAAAAAATTGTGAAAATCAATAATGTGGATGAAAGAAAGTCAACACGAAAAAAAACAGAGGCAGAAGGAGGGAGGAGAGATCAACAACACTTAGGATATTTGAAAAAGCCATGGAAAAACATTATTTTATGATTATCTCAAAATAAAGCCGGGCGTGGTGGCACACACCTTCCATCCCAGTACTCAGGAGGAAGAGGCAGGCAGATCTCTGAATTTAAGGCCAGTCTGGTCTATAGAGTGCATTCCATATCAGCCAGGGCTACATAGAGAAACCCTGTCTCAAAAAACAAAATGCATAACATATAAGTAAGCCACCATGCCTCCTCTCTATCCTGTTGGATTCTTATCCCTCTGATAACATGAGCCAATATAGGTTGCTTTGGATCATATTATCAGAGCCATGTAAGAGTAATGAATACAGAAGTTGGTACAGAGAGCGAGCCGTTACTGTGGAGAACCTGGCCATGTTAGTCTTTGGAGGAATGTGGAAGACTTTAGAACATTGGATTAGAAAAGCAGTTGAATGCTGTAAGTAGAGTTTAGTTGTTGTTGTTGTTGTTGTTGTTGTTGTTGTTGTTGTTATTGTTGTTTTGATTAAGACAGGGTTTCTCTGAGTAGCCCTGGCTGTCCTAGAAGTCCCTCTGTAGATTGGGCTAGCCTCAAAGAAAGAGATGCTCCTGCCTCTGCCTCCTGAGTGCTGAGATTAAAGGCATGTGCTCCCACCCCCAGCTCTAGACAGAATTTACAGGACCATTCTAGTAGGAGCCTGAAAGATTGTAGTGCAGAGAGCGATGTGGACTATGGAGGCCTGGAACAAGAGGTTTCGGACAGGAGCAATCTTTAGCACTGTGCTAGAGGCTATTAGAGAAACTGGCTGCCTTCTGCCCATATTCCAATGATTTACCTGAGGCTAAATTGAAAAGCAATGGACTCATTTCTTTGGTGGAGGAAGTTTCAAGACAGCATAACATTCGACCTGTAGCATGACTGTTATTAGTAGTGCATGTGCAGGTTTAAAATGAAAAAGAGCAAGTTGGACAGAAATAAATACAAAAATGTGCAGTTTGGAGGGAGAAAAGAACACTAGGAAACTTAATGGTACAGCCCTGAGAGGCCATTATAGGACACTATGAAAGTGAATCCTGGGTTTCAGTGAAGAGCCCAAGATGCCAGAGTATCAGAGGTGCCAGAGCCAGGGAATATCTGCCAAAGAGATACAGGGATTGGACCATCCAGGGATTGAACCAGCCCAAAGACAGATGTACTTTGCAGGCTGCAAGGCTGGTGAGGCACAAACATCTAAGCCCTTTGACACAGAAAGTCACAGGATTTGGTGTTTGCTCTGCTAGGTCCTGATCGTCTTTTGGTCCAGAGTTTCCTCACTACACTCCCAATGTTCTCTTTTGAAATGGTAATGTATACTCCAGCTCTGTATGTTGGAAGTATGTAATTTGCTTTTTTATTTTACAGAGGTTTATAATGAAGAGATTGCCTCAAAAAAGACTTTGGACTTCGGAACTGTTGAAAAGACCTTGGGGACTTTTAAACTTGGACTGAATGCATTTTGAATTATAAAACAGCCGTGAGCTTATGGAGGCCTGGTAGGTAGTGGTTTGAATGAGAATTCCCCCCCCACACCCATCAGCTCAGATATTTGAACACTTGATCCCAGGTTAGTGGCCATCTTTGAGGAGGTTTAGGACGTGTGCCCTTGCTGAAGAAAGCCGGATGTCAGTTTGCTCTCTCTGCTTGTGTTTGAAGATGTGAGCAATCAGCTCCTGCCATGCCTGCCTCTTGTTGCCAAGCCTCTTTCCTGCCATGATGAACTGTTATTACTCTGCAACTATGCCAAAATAAGCTCTTTTCTTTTTATTTTGGCCATGGTGTTTTTGTTTTGTTTTTATGGTAACAGAAAAGTAGTAGAACTATCTAATAAAATCTTCTGTGCCAGGCATGAAAAACCACCCTTCAAGCTTTTCATCACAAGAATCCAAGAGATTCCCGAAACAATATATGCTATACCATCATCCTTGGTTTCCTCCCATAATCTGAAGGTAAGATACTATTGCTGAAGACATCTCATACTTCAGACGTAGGACGTAGAGGAATTGACCTGGAACTGCCCTAAAAGCATGTGACCAGAAGGTGTTATACAAGCTGCCAAGGGAAAAAAAAAACAATCAATAGTCCTACCAAGCTGTAACACAAATCTTAAAAGGTCTTACTAATAAAAAACAAACCCGGAGTCAGGTATTGGGGTGAACGCTGAAAGATCAGAGAGACAGAACCAGTACAGCTAACCTCACCTCGCCAGTTCCTCAGCTGATCTCGTTTCCTCAAACGGGAAGCCTCTGTGTCCTCATCCGAATGGATCTCAGCTGAACTGCTGCTCAAAAGCCCAAAAGCTTAACAGACGCTACTTTCTGGTTTTCGCACCTTATATACCTTTCTGCTTTCCCGCCATCACTTCCTGGCATTAAAGGCGTGTGTCACCATGCCTGGCTGTTTCCAGTGTGGCTTTGAACTCACAGAGAGCCGGGTGGATCTCTCTCTGCCTCCAGAATGCTAGGATTAAAGGTGTGTGTGCGCCACCATTTTCTGGCCTCTGTGTCTGTCTAGCGGCTGTTCTGTTCTCTGACCCCAGATAGTTTATTAAGGTGACAATATATTGGGGGCCACAATGTCACCACACCAAGCTCTGGAGCCTAGACATCACAGCGATAAGCAGCATAGCAAGATGTCCTCCACGGTGCAATAGCGGCACTTCTATCTCAGGATAAGCAGCAGCTGTCTAGCCGCCCCCAAGGCCCACTCAGTTGGAAGGAACCGTGCCTGGTACTGCAAACCTAGCCAGCTACTCCTGGCTGATGAGATCACAGACCCTAGAGGAATCTACTCCTACCACTTTCTTAAGTCAGTGTTTTCTTTAAGATTTGTTCATTCGTTATGTACACAGTGTTCTGCCTGCATGTGTCCCTGCAGGCCAGAAGAGGGCACCAGATCTCACTACAGATGGTTGTGAGCCACCATGTGGTTGCCGGGAATTGAACTCAGGACCCCTGGAAGAGCAGACAGTGCTCTTAACCTCTGAGTCATCTCTCCAGCCAGTTTTAATTTCTAACTATATTCTAAATACATATTCATTTTTATATTTTTATATCTTTTATGTATTTTTAATTAAAATAGAATTATGCCAAGGTCCTTGCAAGTTGGCAAGGAAGCGATCCGTGCAAGGTGAAGAGTGAAACTCGGGTCAACACCACTGGGAGTCAAAGACTCCCAGCAACTGACCTCACAGTTTCTTTTCCTTACATATTTAAGCACAGTGAAACTTTGGGGAAAGTCTCCATCTACATGACAATTATCACAACAAAGCTTCAGGGATTGAAACTCGCTTGCAAAGTACATCTCTATAGCAAAGCACCTGTGACCTTTACAATAAGAATGAGTTCTATGCCTGGCAGTGGTGGCACATGCCTTTAATCCCAGCACTCGGGAGGCAGAGGTAGGTGGATCTCCAAGTTCAAAGCCAGCCTGGTCTACAGAGTGAGTTCCAGGACAGCCAGGGCTACATAGAGAAACTCTGTCTCAACCACCAACCCCTGGCCCCCATCAAAATGAGTTCTGTTGACTGATAAACAGTGCTCAGGGTAAGGGTGTAGGGAGGGAGGATTTGTAATAAGCATAGGAATAGACTTTACTGATGCAAAGTGCATGGGACCTTTCTCATAAGGATGGGTTCTATTCACTAAGGGACTGAAGATAAGAGCCTAAACAATGTTCAGGATTTGGGGGATTCAGGAAGGCTGGCTCCACAGAATAGTGAAAGATCACTAGGTGGTTAGACAACATCCATCCCAGCCTTCCAGGTGACCTAGTATCAACCATTTTCTTCTCTTGTAAAAGAAAGGCCTGTGTGTTTAACAGTTCTGGTTCCTCTAAGGCTTCCTCTAAGCTGTGCCTCCTAAGAATTACATTACCTTCCCCCTCGTTTCCCCTCTCCAGTCCCTCCCCAGCTACCCTCCCTCTAGCCCCTCCCATGTCTCTCAAGTTGATAGCCTTTTTCTTTATTGTTGTTAAATACACATGTTATGTGTATGCACAGATATATGTACATACAGCCTGCTGAGTCTATTTTTATTGTTGGTGTAGTATGGTTTCAAGGCTGGCTACTCTGCATCCCTGGGAGAGGCTACTCATTCTTACAACCACAGACAAATGTAGTTCCCACCCCTAATCAAAGAAGCTTCTTTTTGCAGCAGATGGAGACCATTACAAATCCTGTCTCAGTCATGTTCTATTGCTGTGAAGAGACACCATCAACAAGGCAACTCTCATGAGAGAAAGCATTTAATTGGGGCTGGCTTACCATTTCTGGGGTTTACTCCATTATCATGCATGGTGGCATGCAGGCAGACATGGTGCTGGAGAAGGAGCTGAGAGTTCTACATGTGGATCCAAAGGCAGCAGGAAGACACGGAACCGGGTTTGGGCTTTCGAAATCTCAAAGCCCACCCCTAGGGACATACTTCCTCCAATAAGCCTTCTCAAGTAGTGCCACTCCTTGGTAACCAAGTATTCAAATATACGAGCCTATGGGGGGGGGCATTCTTCTTCAAACCACCACAGGTGTCCATCCCCAACAGATCCATCTGCAATGCAATCCCTACACCCAAGGCTCAGGGAACACTGGAGAAGACAGGGTAGAAATATTGTAAGAGCCAGAGGATTAGCACATCTTCTGCTTTTAAATAGTGCCTTCTTTTTTGTTTTGTTTGTTTTTCAAGACAGGGTTTCTCTGTGTAGCCTTGGCTGTCCTGGAACTCACTCTGTAGACTGGGCTGGCCTCGAACTCACAGAGATGCGCGCCTGCCTCTGCCTCCTGAGTACTGGGATTAAAGGCATGCACCACCACCGCCTGGCTTAAATAGTTTCTTCTACACACGACAAGAAAGCTGCACCCACAAAACCTCAACCATATAGTTAAGATTAGCCTGTAGAATGGTGCCACCAGATGACATGCCACTGTAGATGGGGGGAATTTCAAGAGGCCCCGCCCCTAGATGAAGGGCTATAAGCAATCAATGGCTTTTGAGAGAATCATTCTTCAGTCCTAATAAACTATCTAATCCCAAGTGGTCAACACAAAATACACACACATGTGAGCAACATTGGAATTATATTTATATCTACGTATGTGTATATGTGTGTAAGTGTGTAACAGTAATAATGAAAGGTCATGAAAAGAGGGGGAGGTGGGGGCCATAGGAGGAGTGGGAAGGGGAGTCAGGGAGGGGTGGAAATGATGTCAGATACAGTACTTATGTATAAAACTCTCAAAAAAACATTGTGCATGAAAGATATCAGTAATCTATAAAAAAGAAATTCTCCCAATCTTTCAAATACATGGAAATTTCATATAAAGCTAAAGTCTCTGTGGAGGTTTGAAAGAAAATGGCCCCCCAAAAGAATGGCACTATTAGGAGGTGTGGCCTTGTTGGATGAAGTCTGTCACTGTGGGGGCCAGCTTTGAGGTCTCCTATGCTACAGATGCCACCTAGTGTCACAGACCACTTCCTGTTGCCTGCAACATGTAAGACTCTCAGCCACCTCTCCAGCACCATGTCTGCCTGCATGCTGCCATGGCCCACCATGATGGTAATGAACTGAACCTCTGAACTGGAAGCCACCCCAATTAAATGTTTACCTTTATAAGAGTTGCTGGGGGGGGGGGCACACTGGAGAGATGGCTCAGAGGTTAAGAGCACTGACTGCTCTTCCAGAGGTTCTGAGTTCAATTCCCAGCAACCACATGATGGCTCACAACCATCTGTAATGAGATCTGGTGCCCTCTTCTGGCCTGCAGGGATATGTGCAGACAGAATACTGTATATATAATAAATAAATAAATAAATATTAAAAAAAAAAAAAAGAGTTGCTGTGGTCATGGTGTGTCTCTTCACAGCAATAGAAACCCTAACTAAGACAGATGTTCATACTAGAGACTGGTCATGATCTGGACAGTCTCCAAATCATAAAAGCTAGAGAATAGCTCAAAAAGGTATTACCAGGGCTACAGTATTATAAACATTTAAATAAGGATAAATTTCACTGTTTATATCAACTGGAAAAAAACTATTTCTGACATTATTGAGGCAACAAATATAAATTAGGAGACAAGCAGGCAAGCCATAGTGGCCTGTGTCTACAGGGACATTAAAGGACAATCACGTCATTGACCTTGCATTTAATTACCTGATCAGCACACCCATAAAACAGAGAAACAGTAGTGGCACCCAAGATGAGTGCAGGCCAGGGGATGTCTCCAGAGACACTGCTTCGGAAGATGTGGAAAGCATCTTGGCGAGGCATATAGCACTGTGGCTTGGCAGTCCAGTTCCCCTGATGGGTCACATTTGGGATGGCTTGGAAGTACTTCTTCACTAGCCCCTGATATCCTCCTACTTCCTGAACAGCTTTTAAAAACAAACAAACATCACGATATTTATCAATTCCTCGAAGGGTAAACAACACAACTAAAGAATGAAGACTGGAAATAAGACCCAGTGTGGCCTGCTGGCTCACACTATAAATGCAACACAGTCATACACAATCAGTACCCCGTGTGTGCAAGAAAAGGCTAGCTCTTCTAGGGAGAAGAAACGCAGTGGGCATTGAGTTGGGTGCCTGGAACCCCACCTCCTTTATCTGGTTTCAGAACCCCTCTCTCCAAAGTGTGTGTGCTTTATGTAGAAGGAGTCAAATGATCCCCTTTCCAGTCTTCTGGGGGACCCTGGCTTACTGACATTCCCTGTCTCCTGATCAACAACCAGAAGTGAGGAATATACATGAGCCCCCTCCTGAACTGCACAGAATATATTCTATATTGGAAGTACTTATTCCCTTCCACTGGGCTCCTCTAAGTGCAATGTCTTGGAGGTCTCTTGTCTACCTGGTCCATTCATAACCCTCAATCCAGCCATACCTGAAAGTAATATGCTCCTAAAATTTTTATCCATAGAAGCTAAAAGTACTTATTTCATACCAATTTTTAACTAAAATTCTATCATAAATTATCTAAAGAACCTTGATTTTTTTTTAAAAAGTAGATTAATATTCTTTTTCCTTAGATGCCAACAGAATGTTATGCACTCTAGTTAAACTTTCCTTCAGAACTCATGATATTCTTCCCAGTATCCTAGGCAGTATAAAGTCTTAACATTAAAGTAGCATTTTATATCTACTAAAATATCTACTGTGTTTTAACTATGTTTCATTTTATCTTGGCATGTAAAAACATGCTCCATTGAAACAGACTCAGTTTTTATATGAATTAAGATCTATCTATAAATAAGATTAGTCAATGAAAGAGTATAAAATTAATGAAAGATATATCATACTATGGCATTTACAAAAAGTAAACTCGTGTCCAATAACAAAAAATAAATACAAAACTATAACAAGAGAATATCTTTATGAACATTGGATAATTTAAAAACATTTATAACAAGGTATGAGAAGAAACAAAAAGAGATAAATTTGAACTCAAAATTTGAAATTTACAATATAAAGTACATTAAAATTCCTTAGACCGAGGGCTAAGGAGACAGCTCAGTGGATAAGAGTGCTTCTGGAGCATGCATGGGGAGCTGGGTGCAGAGTCCCGGCACCCACCTACGAAGCCAGCTTTGTACCTCTCTGTATTTTGACTGGTTGTAGCTTTCTGTGATGGCTTCCATCTGCCTCAAAAAGAAGCTTTGATGAAGGATAAGAGCTATCCTTCTCTCTGGGTGGAAGGATAAGTATTGAGAATATAGTTAGAAATTATACTGCTTTGAGGCAGTGGCAGCAAAAGGTTCTTCTCTAGGGTCCATGGCCTCCCCAGACACAGGTAGTGGGCTAGGTTTACAGTACTGGTGTGAGTCCCCTCCCACTGGGTGGGCCTTAAGTCCAACTAGGTCTCTGTTGGTTCCCCTCAAGATAATAGTGCCACTATTGCAGTTTTGGGGGTATCTTGCCATTCTTGTCATTGCTGTGACTCATACGCGTTACAGCTGGGCAGTGTCAGAACTCGGTCAAAAGAATGACTCATGGTGAACAACGCCTTGGGGAACCATGAGAGATGCTCCAGGAAGAAAGGCAGAGGGCCTTCTACCTCAGGAGCATTTTGTTTCCAGGATTGCTCTTGGGCTGTGACAAACATTTACATTCAATTAATAGGATATGTTTATTCTTGTTGGATGTCAGAACATAGCCATAGTCCTCAATCTGGTCAGTGTACCCAGAATCTGGGTACGGCTTTCTGTCTTGCTTCCATGCTTCCCCAGATATAATCTACAGTACGTGCCAGGCAATTGTGTTTAAATTGATCTGTTCTGAGAGAGTTCTGGAAAGGGCTGCCCTGTTAAATGTGCTTACTGACGTTTATTTACATGTTTTTCTGATCATGTTTGTCTGAACTCAAACAACCGTTCTTGGACCAGATACAGTTCAGACTTGGGGAGTCTAATAACAAGTGGTTTATTCCCAGTGTTGAGATTTAAGCCCAGGATAGTTTGGGGAAATGTTTACTGGTGTAATACAATCTCCAGTGAACAAGAAAGTAGAATTATAGCCGGGCCTTGGTGGCGCACACCTTTAATTCCAGCACTCGGGAGGCAGAGGCAGGCGGAACTCTGGGAGTTTAAGGCCAGCCTGGTCTACAGAGCTAGATCCAGGACAGGCTCCAAAACTACACTGAAACTCAACTCAGGGTACACGTCATTTTCTCCAGGAAGATGGGTTCTAGAGATAGGCTGCCTGAACTAGCTAAGGGAATGGCCTGCTCTCAGATGTCATTTGGGATATTAGCTACCCGTGGTCCTGGCTGTGGGAGCTTCAGGGAGCCTCTGGCTAGAAGGGTCATTTAGATTACTAGCCACCTCCAGTCCTGCTTGTAGGAGCTTGATCTGGCCTGGCCCAACAGATAGCATAGACCACCAGACTGTTTATTGCTCAGTTCTAAGCTTTCTGGATGGAAGAACAGGTTGTTCGACTTTCCCAATGGAAAGACAGTCCTATGTGCTTAACATTCCTGGTTTCTCTGAAGATCTGTGGGTGCAAGGACATTGATCTATGCTCTCAACAGACCTAAACCTATGGCTCAAGGAACATCTCAGAAGAAGGGGAAGAAAGATTGAAAGAACCCAAAGACCCGAATATCTTCTGTGACATAATGTCTTCTATATATGGCAAGGAAGCTGCACCCACCCATGAAATCTCAACAGTATGGCCACCTAAACAAGGCCTGCACAATGCCAACACAGTTGGCATGCCCATGAGGATGTGGGAAATGAGGCGAATTTATTCCCTAACCCTGCTTGCTCGAGCCAGGGTTACTCAATGTTCTAAGACTTTAAGAATTTTGACCTCCTCCCTCCTTCAATAAATGACATTCGACATTTTAAAAAAGAAGAAGAAGAAGATGGGGTCAAGAACATGATGGGGAAACCCACAGAGACAGCTGACAGTGCTAATTGGAGCTCACTGACTCTGGACTGACAGCTCGGGAACCTGCATGGGACTGAACTAGGCCCACTGAATGTGAGTGACAGTTGTGTGGCTCGATCTGTTTGTGGGGTGGATATGATAAGATAAAAAGAGAGATTATGGAATCTACTTTTAAAAAGGAACTACTTGTTTTAAATAGGATAAGTAATGAAAATTTTTTTGTCTGAGTTTATCAAATGTTACTGGACTGGACATTGTTATATATTAATGGAGTTTATCTGAATCTGTCAAATGTTAATGGACTAGACATCATTAAAGTAAATCTTGACTATGTATATTGTATATACTTATTGGATATGGTTTTTCTTGTATTAGTTATAACCTTTTTTAAATTTTAGACAAAAAGGGGGAAATGTGGTATTGTGTTCCCCCGAAGTATTTTATGTTCCCCAAAATAAATTTATCTGGGGTCAGAGAACAGACAGCCACTAGAAAAGAGCCAGAAATGGTGGCTAGAAAATGGGTCAGAGCAAGCCATAGCAGAAGTTGGGCGGTGGTGGTGCACGCCTTTAATCCCAGCACTTGGGAGGCAGAGCTAGCCGGATCTCTGAGTTCAAGGCCACTTTAGAAACAGCTAAGCATGGTGACACAGCCTTTAATCCCAGGGAGTGATGCAGAAAGTAGAAAGATAAATAAGACGTGAAAACCAGGCACCAGAGTTAGTTAAGCATTTGGCTGGTTTAATGTTCAGGCTTTGGAGCAGCACAGTTCAGCTGAGACTCATTGGGATGAGGACTCAGAAGCTTGCAGTCTGAGGAAACAAGACCAGCTGAGGAATTGGCGAGGTGAGGAAACTGTGGCTTGTTCTGCTTCTCTGATCTTCCAGCATTCACCCCAATAACCTGCCTCAGATTTGATTTTATTAATAAGACCTTCTAACAATTCTGCTACAGTGGGGTCCCTGGCAGCAGGACCAGGACTTATCCCAGGTGCATGAACTGGCTTTTTGGAGCCCATTCTCTGCAGTGGGATACCTTGCTCAGCCTTGATACAATGGGGAGGGGCTAGGCTCTCCTTCAACTTGGTATGCCAGACTTTGTTGACTACCATGGGAGGCCTTACCCACTCTGAGGGGTGGATGGGGATAGAGTGGGAGGGAGGTGAGGAGGCAGGAGAAGGGGAGGAAGGGGGAACTGGGGTTGGTACGTAAAATGGAAAAAAAAATTAATAAATAAACATATTTAATAATAATAACAAAAGAATTTTGTTCATCTAATAGGCTAAAAGATAATCTCATTTCTCAATTTTGTTTGATTTTTCAGTTTCAAAGGCCAAAGTCCTACATCCAGATGAAGGGCTACAGGCAATTAATGGATACTGAAAGGGGACAACCAGTCTACTTCAAGCACAAGCTCCCTGATAGGCTATCCAGTCAGCCTTAAACACATATGCATATGACAACACTCAAATGTTTATACATCTACATATGCACAGATGTAAGAATAAAAATTAAAGAGTAAGAGGGCATGAACTTGAGAAGGGATGGCAGGGGACCCAGTGGGAATTGGAGGACTAGAGAGAAGGAAGAGATGATGAATACAGTGCTCACGCATGAAATTCTCCAAAAACAAAACAGTAAATAAAAGTTTCAAGAGCCAGGTGTGGCCGTGTGACCCCCAACACCATAAGGTGTGTAGATGAGAGGATTTCTGGGGCTCGCTGTCTAGACAGCCTAGGGTGGGGGGAGTTAGAGTTGGGAATCCTACCTCAAGGAAAAAGCCGAAAGTGAGAGAGCGAAACAACAGACATCCCCTCCAGCTTCTCCTCACACCCATGCACATGCGCACATGCGCACATACCACATAGAGATGGCTGCTCTCAGCTTGAAAGAATACATTCGCGTCATTCCTACAGCACTCCTATACATCAGTGGACAAAAGAAAGCTCTGGAAAGAAGTAGAAGAACAAACCAGTAATTCACTGAAAGAAAGAAAGAAAGAAAGAAAGAAAGAAAGAAAGAAAGAAAGAAAGAAAGAAAGAAAGAAAGAAAGAAAGAAAAACTAAATTAACTGAAAAGTGCTCAATCTTACCATATCTGGAAACTAAAAAAGTAAAACAACACTGAGAAATGAGACACTCTTTTAGCCTATCAAATGACCGAAACCCTCAACATCACTCACTGGCTGGAACAGGGTTAAGAAATCCAGTCGCACACAGCACTGAGATTGTAAGTTAGTGCAGACACTTGGGCTATCTATCTTATCTAAGCTGTGGTCATATCAAGAACATAAGGATGAACTAGCATTCTAAACCAAATCAGTGCCTTTCACAGTGTTAATATGAAAAACAGAGAAGACTAATACAATCACTGTTGGTTGTGTATTGGCTCTTCTGGGGGGGCCTACCACCCAGCTCCCAAATAAATCACACAGAGAAGCTTATTCTTAATTATGAATGCCTGGCCTTGGCTTTTTTCTTGCCAGCTTTCCTTAACTTAAATTATTCTGTCTACCTTTTGATGAGGGTTCTTTTTGTGTCCCCCCACCCCAGACAGGATTTCTCTGTGTCGTCCTGGAACTCACTCTGTAGACCAGGCTGGCCTTGAACTCACAGAGATCCGCCTGCCTCTGCCTCCCAGTGCTGGGATTACAGGCGTGCGCCGCCACCACCACTGCCTGGTTTATCCCCTCTACCTTTTGCCTCTGGGCTTTTCCCTTTTCTAATGTGAGTTTACTCTTACTCTGTGGCTTGCTGTGGCTGGGTGGCTGGGTGGCTGGGTGGCTGGCCCCTGGAGTCATCCTCCTCCTCTGGCTCCTTCCTTCTTCACTCCTCCATCTTTTTTGCTGGGAATTGAACTCAGAACCTCTGAAAGAACACCAGCGCTCTTAATCTCCAAGCCATCTCTCCAGCCCCCTCCTCCATCTTTTTTTTATTCTTCCTTTTCCCAGATTTCTCCTTCTATATATTCTCTCAGCCTGCCAGTCCCACCTATTTCTCTCTCCTGCCTTGCTATTGGCCGTTCAGCTCTTTATTAGACCATCAGGTGTTTTACACAGACACAGTAGCACAGCTTCACAGAGTTCAACAAATGCAACAGAAACAAAAGTAACACAGCTTAAAATAATATTCCACAACAAATCATCTCTGTAGGTATGGGGGGAAAAGAACTCGTTACAACTCAAAGGTCACTTATGATAAACAGCATGAGCAAAGTAGGAGCAACAAAGATTGCAAAAGGTTGTGCATCTATAAACAACTTACAGCTACTATTAAATAGGGAAATGGTCAATGTCTTCTCTCTGAGGCTGGAGGTAAGACAAGGATGCCTGTCATCTTCTGTCTACTGTACCCTACAGGCCAGCTATTATCTCCACTTCTTATTTAGTAAGTATTTAATTCTTCAGGCTGCACTTTCTCTACGGGACACTTTGTGTGAGGGCCAGAACTTTCGGATGGGGTGTGTGTGGTTCATTGGTGAAGCAATCATTGAGATCGACGGTACTGCATGGACTGCTTGCTGCGCGGTGGCCATTTGAGTGTGTAGGATCACACTGCCGGGAATGGATCTTCTGCCGACCTTGACGGGCAGAGGCCGGTGGGCAAATGGAAGGGGTTTCCAATTGGAGAACAAGGACAAGACATGGGCTGGGGAGGGGCACGCTGGACCGCAGCCCTGGAGCCTTTCACCAGCATTCTACCCACCCCTGACGCCTCTTGCTCCCGCAGTGAGGTGGCCTTCAGAACCTTCAGCATGACCTTTAACCATGACCAGTCACTTCCTCTGTAAGATGAGGCAGCTGACGGCCCCATGTAACCCTAGACTCACCTCTATGGCCCACTTACTCACCATAAGCCACCAACAAGGCTGAGCCCAAAAGCATAATACCAGCTTGTAAGGCCTCAACATAAGCCACAGCTGCCAGGCCACCTGAAGAGGAAGAAGAAAGGAAATGGAAAACATGTGTACTTCTGCTTACGGCAACCTCTCTGCATGCCCCGCCCCCACAGTCACCGGCTCGGTATGCCCTTCCCCCACTCGACCTCTCATTCATTTCCATCTGCTTTATCTAACACATCCTGTTTTCTCTACCATTCCTCACGGACTTTTATAGGATTTTTTTTTTTTCAGTTTTGCCAATTTTGTTGAATCAATAAAACTCCAATAACAATGGAATCAATTCTGAAGTTATAAACATAATACTGTTTAAGAAAACACATTGTTCTATACCTATAAATAGACTTTTAAGATGTCATAAAATGCAGTTATGGATTGCTAACATGTTAATACATGTCCATTTATTTCAGGTGTGTTTTTTCCTTCTTTATATGTTCACATGATATTAGCCATCCTCAGACAACAAGAGAAGACACAGCAAAGCAGGAGAGTGTTTTGACTTTCTATGTCCCAGTTTTTCTTTACTCTCCATGCTTTTCTGGACAAATTAAAATCTGACCATTTTCCTAATCAAATGCGTGCACCTTTCATCCCAGAAACTCAGCTTGGAAGCAACCATTAGTATTGCCCCTGGTAGCTACCAGCTAGACAGACTTTCCCTGAGTCCTCACCTAGTTTTAACAACCAAACTGTCTCCAAGCATCACCAAACATGCACAGGGAGAAAAGTCCAATTTAGACTCCTCACCACTGTGAACAACTTATTGGCTACTTTCTGTCCCCCTGGTTTTCTCTGTCACACTCTAAGTAAAGACAATGAGTGACGGGAGTCCCCCCCTCGGCAGAGGCTGAATACACGAGAACCGCCTTTCCAAAAGATCCTCTCTGAAGGCTTGCCCAGGAGGCCTCCTTAGGACCCTACCTCATTTTCCCCTCATTCACTTTGTGTGCGCCCACTCTGTTACCTGGTAACCCACAGCAGCATGCCCCATTTTCCCATAAACATGATCGCTGCTGACTTATCAATCACTCTTCGAAGAGATTTTTCCAACCCAATATGACCCCTGGTTGTACCTCTGCCTCCATCATACTTCCTGAGATCTACAGACATTGGGAAAATTCAGTAGCTCCTGGGACTCCATTGAGTGTTTGTGTCAGTATAAACTCATGTGTGGTTAGAACTACCTCACCTGTGATGGTATAAAGGCCAGTAATGGTCAGCACAATCAGCACTGTCTGGTAAATATCTGTGTTCCAAACCATTTTCAAGTACATGGCACCAAAGCTGATCTCCATCTGAAATGGGCATAAGGTTAGCAGCTGAACCTTCCTTTCCAGCAGAATCAACAAGAGGTGGCCTTTGGGCAGCACCCCACCACCAATGGGCCCTGAGAGATCTACCCGAATTTTGTGCCCTCTGAGTTCAACCAAAGTTAGCACCTTCCAGGGTGTGGATTAACTAACCCAAGCTGTCCAGTTAACACAACATAGCCTACTCCGCTCCAGAGCCTTGGAGTGGGGATTATACCCAGAACAGTTGTGGCATGTGGTTCTACAACTAGGAAAAGACCATGGGCTTTTTTTTTTTTTCCTGTAAGCATTTGTTCCAGAAAACACCTTTTGCATTATCTTTCTAATTTCAGTTCTATGTACTTCTAGATTACTACCAAATTCACTTGAACCCACATATTTAACAAGCTCTGGGATTGGCCAACTTTTTGCACAAGACTACATGATAAATATTATAGGTTTTGAGGGCTGTACGCCACACTACCTCTAGATTTTACAACCCTTTAAATTAGGTGTGAAAATCAGTCTCAGCTCAAGGGCTGTACAAAACCTGGCCTGCTGACTGGATCTGTCGACCCCTGGCTGAGCTGACACTAACTTTGAAGCACCCGCACATAATGTACCTGGCTGACCTTTTTCTTTATTATTCGGCTCCCCAAGTCAGGGATAAAATGGGCAGAGATTCATCCAACCATTTATTCCCCCAAACAATGACTGCGGCCCCACAACGCTGTAGGCGCTGCACTATTCCGAAGACATTAAGACCGCCAAAGCCCAGCTTCTGTCGTCACTGAGCCTCTGTTGAATAAAGACACCACATGGGCACTTTCATGCTTTGTGGTAAATGCCATTCATCTGGTTAGTGAAAACCATCTGCACAGTGCCATATGTACAAAACACGTTCTAGGCTCAGGGGGAGTGTAGTCAACACACCGGGAAAGACTCATGGTCTCAGGTCTCTTGACTGGAAGTAGAGAAGACACATATTAAGCAAGTACACCAAAAAAATGGTTTCACATGGTGGTACTTACTATAAAGAAAATAACAGAGACACGTAGTAGAGACAGCTGGGCCTTGGAATGCATCGGCCCAGTTTTGCTTAGATGACACTCCCTCCCCATCCTTCCTTGGAGGAGGAAGGTCACCTCTTTGGAGAGGCATTCCAAAGACATGCCTGGGTCGGTCTCTACTCCGCGTGCAAGCACTCACTGAGATCCTGCTGAAGATGTAGAGGATAAAGAAGCAGACTGAGAAGAACTGGATCCGGAGGCTGCCAAACCTCTTCCTCAAATATTCTGGCAATGTTACCACCTGCATAAGCCACAGAGCAAGTCACCGTCAGAGAGCAGGTCACCAGATGACCCTTCCTCCCCTGTTGGTGTCACAGAGATGCTGCCGGATGATGGAGACAGCCCAGGAATATAAGATGTGGGTCACTGCCTTCGGCCCCAGTCAAGATGGGGACGCTAAGGAGGGAGACACAGGACAGCTATCTTCTGGCGGCTTAGATCTCAGGCTCTGCCCGATCTTAGGAATGCAGAAAGAAACCCAGTTCATTGAAAGTGAGCAATAATGATAGGTTACTCATTATGGGACAAAGGGGAGCGCTTTGTCAAACATGGCTGGCAGGAGACAGAACCTGACGCTGACGTCAGTGCTCGGCCACCTCTGGGAACACTCCAGTCAGATGGCAGTGTCTCAAAGGATCCTGTTTTCTACAGCATCTTGGGCAGTGTGCGCTATGAGCACAGGGACCTGAGCCCTCAGTGTTCACAATGCCCTTTAACCCTAACAGCTCCTGGCTCAAAGGAAGTGAATCACTAAGAGGCTACTGTTCTGGCTAATGTATATGCTCTGGTCTCCCTCCCTACATATGTCTATCGTGAGCTCCAACTCAGACTCCACCTACTTCACAGACAGCTCCTCACAGGACCAGAGGCCCTTGTCTAAGTACCATAGCTTTTATTCTCTTAGCCTTTCCTTGACTCCAAGTCACACTCTGCCATATGTCAATCATCCTCCCAGCAAAGTTCTAAACTTTCCAAGCTATTTCTTTATTTCTTTTCTTGGTTTGTTTTGGTTTGGTCTTGGTGTTTTGAGACGGTTTCTCTGTGTAGTTTTGGTGCCTGTCCTGGGCCTCACTCTGTAGACCAGGCTGGCCTCGAACTCCCAGAGATCCGCCTGGCTCTTCTTCCAGTGCTGGGATAAAAGGTGTGTGTCACCGCTACTTCCAAGTTGATTGTTTGGGCTCTTCCATACAAATGAGGATGGTTTGGGGCAGCGGTTCTCAATCTTCCTAACACTGTGACCCTTTAACACAGTTCTTCATGTTGTGGGTACCCCCAACCATAAAATTGCTTTCATTACTACTTCTTAATTGTAATTTGCTACTGTTATGAACCATAATGTAAATCTCTGTGTTTTCCGATGGTCTTCTGAAACCCCTGTGAAAAGGGTCATTCACCTGGGGTCACAACCCACAGGTTGAGAAACACTGGTTTAGGTGCCTTAAACAACAGTTTAACTATTGTCTCTCAGTTGTAGAGGCTATGCGCTCAAGGTTTCAGTGGGTCTGCCCTCTTCCTGAGGGAAGAATTTGTCCAGGTCATGCTGGTAGACTTGCCCAAGATGCACTGTCTGGAGCTAATGCAGTAGTCTAGTATTCTACAGGATGCGTCACAGCATGCACTTTCTACTTGCCTCTTAGCTATCCTAGTGTTTGCTGTAGATATTTTCTTTAGTTTTCTGTTTTATGATGTTTTGACATCTTTAAAAGAAATCTTTCTAGGGACTAGAGAGAAGGCTCGGTGGTTGAGAGCACTTGTTGCTCTTACAGAGGACTCAGGTTCAGTTCCCAACACCAACATGGTGGCTCACACACTCTGGAACTCAAGTTCCAGGGGATCCAATGCCTTCTTCTGGCCTCTTTGGACACCAGGCACACATGTGGTATACATACATATAGGCAAAACACTCAAACACATAAAACAAAAGTATGAATAAAAAACTGTTTTTAAATCTTTCTGGTTGGGAAGAGACCACCCTCCTCAAGACTAGGCAATTCCCAGACAAGCGGTGGTGGTGAATGCCTTTAATCCCAGCACTCAGGAGGCAGAGCCAGGCAGATCTTTGTGAGTTCGAGGCCAGCCTGGTCTACAGAGCCAGATCCAGGACAGGAACCAAAACTACAGAGAAACCCTGTCTCAAAAAACAAAACAAAACAAAACAAAACAAAACAAAAAACAAAAACAAAAACAAAACTAGGCAACTCCCACAGGTAACAGAGGGCCCAGGCTAGAGCATTAGCATTGAGTCTAGAGCCTGGCCTCCTCCACCCAGCCTATGCACCCCAGAGACAATAATCCTCCTCTGCAGTATCATCTCAAGACCAGGTACCAGACAACCAGCAACACAAGCCTGATGGAATTAGTCAAACCAGACAATCCAAAGCTGTTGGTTCTGCTCTGCCTTGCCTTCCCCATGGAACCCCAACAGAGGCCTGACCTCATGCCCATCTTCTGCCTCCTGATGATGCTGATGTCTTCTCCACGTGGCTTTGTGTGGAAGATTGTCTCTGGCCCCTTCTATCTCTGGGACCTGAGGGGATATACACCATGCCTTGTTTTCTTGGGTCTCTCCTATTTCTCCTCATGTGGCTGAACCCCACCGACCAGCTCATGAGAGAACAGAAGAAGGAGTCTGAAGTTGTGCTTGGTTTTAAGCTAGCATTTGTTGTTATTAAGGATAAAATCCTTCCCCATGATTATTTGCATTATTTGGGGAGAGGTATTTTTTCTGAAACATTAGTTCTAGCCTTTTTATTATGGAGTTTTAAGAGTCTTTCAAAAAGTATATTTTCATTTCCTATGGACTCCTTCACACTGCCCCTTCTAGCCCATTCTCATTTATTTGTTTGTTTGTTTGTTTGTTTGTTTATTTAATTTTTTTGTTTTGTTTTGTTTTGTTTTCAAGACAGGGTTTCTCTGTGTAGTTTAGGTGCCTGTCCTGTAACTTACTGTGTAGCCCAGGCTAGCTTTGAACTCACAGAGATCCACCTGCCTCTGCCTCTGCCTCTGCCTCTGCCTCTGCCTCTGCCTCTGCCTCTGCCTCCCAAGTGCTGGTATTAAAGGCGTGCGCCACCACCACCTGGCCCATTCCTGTTTCTTTGTGTCAGCTGCCAATACCTAGAAACACTTGCTACACGGATCCATGTGGTCAGTGTGGCTGGAATCAGGCAGGCCATCTCCACTGTCCTTCTTGTCCTCTGTCACAATCTTTCCACTCTCCTCCTGTAGCAGACTGCTTGCTCCTCATTACCTCCAGTCTTGGTGACTCCCCTAAACCTTTTTCTCACCCCCGTGGGCACAGCACACACGGTGCACATAGATACATGCAGCCAAAACACCCATACATATATGTAATAAAAAAAGAAAAGAAAATGAACACACAACATACTCAAACCTATGGGACACAATGAAGGAGTTTCTAAAGGTAAGTTTATAGTGCGTCTACATATAAAAAATAAAAATATAAATTGACGAGACCTCATATTAGAAACTTAACAGCACATTTGAAAGCTCTAGATCACAAAGAGTAACCCCAAAGGAGTAGACAGCAAGAAATAATCAAACTCAGCGCTTAAATCAATAAAATGGAATTTTTTTAAAAAGGCAAAGAATCAAGGAAGTGATGAGTTAGTTCTCTGTGAAAAATCAATAAGATTGGCAAGCTCTTAGCCAAATTAACTAAAAAAATGGAAAGAGAAGATCCAAATTAATAAATCTAAATTAATAAAATTACAGATGAAAGGGGGGACATCACAACAGACACTGAGGGAATCCAGAGACACATAAGGACATACTTTAAAAATCTGAACTCCACCTAACTGGAAAACCTAAAAGAAAAGCATACATATCTTGATATATATGACTTACCTAAGTTAAATCAAGGTCAGATATAAGCAACTTAAACAGACCCCAAACCTTTCGTGAAACAGTAGCGGTAATTAAAAGTCTCCCCACCGAAACACCCCAAACGGATTCAGTGCAGAATTCTACCCGATCTTCAGAGAACTAATACCAATGCTCCTCAAATTACTCTGCAAAACACAAGGAACATTGCCTCTTTTATGAGGTCACAGTTACCCTGATACCTAAGCCACACAAAGACCCAACAAAGAAAGAAAATTGCAGAGCAATTTCCATTATGAATACACAGATGCAAAATTTCTCAATAAATACTTGCAAACCAAATCCAGGAACACTTTTATATTTTGGTTGTGAGCCTAGCCTTTAGTGGCTGAGCCATCTCTCCAGCCCCAGGAACACTTTTAAAAAGAAAAATTATGTAACACAATCAAGTTGGCTTCATCCCAGAGATGCAGGGATGGATCAACATACAAAAATCAATAAATGGGGGTTGGGGGTTTAGCTCAGTGGTAGAGCGCTTGCCTAGCAAGCATAAGGCCCTGGGTTCGATCCTCAGCTCTGACAGAAAAAGAAAAAAGAAAAGAAAAAAATCAATAAATGTAACCCACAACATAAATAGACTGAAATAAATAAAACCACATGATCATCTCATTAGATGTAGAAAAGATCTTAGACAAAATCCAGTATCCCTTCATGATACAAGTATTGGAGAGATTAGGTATATATGGGACATACCCCAACATAACAAAGGTGATTTACAGCAAGCCCACAGCCAACATCAACCTAAACAGAGAGAAACTCAAAGCACTTCCACTAAACCAGGAACAAGATAAGGTTGTCCACTCTCTCCATACCTGTTTAATATAATACTGGAAGTCTTAGCTAGAGCAGTAAGACAACTGAAGGAGATCAAGGGATACAAATAGGAAGGAGTCAGGGTTTCTTTATCTGCAGATGGTGTGATTTTATACAATATAAATAACCCTCAAAACTACACCAGGAAACTTCTACAGCTGATAAACACTTTCAGCAAAGTATCAGAATACAAAAATCAATAGCCTTTCTATACACAGATGATAAGTGGACTGGGGAAGAAATCAGGGAAATAATACCTTTCACAATAACCTCAAATAAATAAATAAACTATGTTGGAGTAACATTAACCAAACAAGTAAAAGACTTGTATTACAAAAAGAACTTTAAGACAGTGAAGAAAGAAAAAGACATCAGAAGGTGGAACGCTCTCCCATGCTCATGGATCAATAGGATTAATACAGTGAAAATGACCATCCTACCAAAAGCAATCCACAGATTTAATGCGATCCCCATCAAAATTCCAACTCAAGTAGTCACTGGAATTTTACCGGGCATGTGGTTTACATTTGTCTTCCCACTTATTTGTACATCTAGTATATGTTTACTAAAGGAAAACTGGCTATAGCGTATAGTGCAATGTCCTACTCTAGAATCCCTACTGTCCTGGGGATTGTTGTGTCTTATTTTCACAGGCAATTAACTACCCTCAGCTCAAGGTGTAAAACCATTCAACACACACACACACACACACACACACACACACACACACACACACCAACTCTGCCCTGTGACATGCAGCAGCTCAAATTTCTTTGTTCTTTTAGCCAACCTTCTAAAGGTTTCCCCCATACCTGTGCAGTTAGCAGTTAGTCAAGGAGTTGGGTAGTTCATACTCTTATTTGGAATTTAACCCTATCATTGGTGCCTTTTTTTTTTTTTTTTTTTTTTTTTTTTTTTTTTTTTTTTTAGCTTTCTACCAACATTTTCAAGTTCTTTGTGTCATCTGTACCATCTTCGGACACCTTGAACTGGTAAAACTTCTGCTTTCTACTGCCTACTGGTTTAGGAAGATACTCAGTTGGAGGTGAAACAATAAATGTAAACACCATATCAGGCTCTGTCCTGTCCTTCCAGGATTGAGCTCTTTCCTTTTCCGGATGGGCTCCAGGGAGTCTCTTGTCTGCAAGTGTACTTAATGATCAGCCAGGGACTGAAGGCTTTAACATCTTTCTTACTTAAAAATCATTCTCTACTACAAGGACATAAAGATATCCTATGCCTTCCTATCCAAGTTTGCATTCCCCAATTGAGTCTTTTTTTTAAGATTTATTTATTTATGTATTATGTATACAGAAGAAGGTGCCAGATCTCATTACAGATGGTTGTGAGCCACCATGTGGGTGCTAGGAATTGAACTCAGAACCTCTGGAAGAGCAGTGGGTGCTCTTAACCTCAGAGCCATCTCTCCAGCCCACCTCCCAATTGAGCCTTTAACCAATCTCAAATCACTTCGTGTAGCGTGTGGATCCATTTTTATTTTTCACATGATGGTCAACTTGTCTGTCTTCCCTTAGTGATCTACAGTGCCACCAATGTCCTAAGTCAAGTGTCCATAAATGGGATTGGATCTGGGTGTCTGACCTTTCCTGCTTGTCAGTGTGTGCATTACAGTCACCTTTCTGCCGCTGTAACAAATACTCTCTATACTTATTTTGGCTCATAGTCCAGGGCCAGTTGGGCCAATTCCTTTGGCCCTGTGGTAGCATCATAGCAAGAGAGTGCAGTAGAGGAAGCTATTCACCTCGTGGGCAGAAGAAAGAGAAGGAAGAATGAATTGGGGTTCCTAACGTTCCATCCAAGGTCAAAGACTCCCTACTACATCTGTCTCAAAGTTTCTAGCACCTCCCAGTAGCACCATGAGATGGTGACTAAACCTTTATTGGATCTCTGGGAGACACTGAGCTCAACCACAGCAACACGTTTATCCCTAGATCAATATAATACGGTATTGCTAATGCTTTCTAATAAATGTCAGTTTAGTCAGACAGTTCTGCCTTTCTTTGACAAGGCCTTCACTGTTCTTACACTTTTGACTTTAGAATAAGCATGTCAAGTTTCTCACAGAGCCCTCCTTAGCCAACTAGGAAGAAATAGCATTTAGGGTACTAAGTCGTCTAGTCACTAACATGTCTGTTCTCTTCATTTCTTTATATCTTATTTTTATAATGTTCTGAAATATTTTCTGTAAATTCCCAAGTAAGCAGATAGCTCCTTGATCTGTCTACCCAAGAGAGAATGGTATATTTTAGGAAAGTCAGATTAGGAAAGTCAGTGCCAGGAACAAAAGACAGACAGTATAATCTGTCCTTCAGGGTGTTTTTACTACACATGCAATATTTATTTAAATATCATAAACTATAATCGGTAATGGACACTTACCTTAGCCTTGCTATACATAGGAACAAATATCCAACCAAGAACAAAGAGCATAAATATAGTCTGAAACCAAGAAAAAGCAGAAGTCAGGGCCCATGTAGGTCAAGCACTTAAAAGAGATGCAGGTTCAGTTACTGTCTGCAGATGTCAATAGACACACACACACACACACACACACGCACACACACACACGCACACACGCACACATGCACACACACGCACGCACACACGCACACACGCACACACTCACACACGCACACATGCACATTTAAATGGTAATATGATCTTCTCACCACCTGACTGATCTAACAGGTCTTGGTTCACTGTGTTCCCTATGGTCCACAGCATATATGCATTCTGTCTCCTGACTTACTAAGGGGAATGAAAACCAGCATAATCCTTTTGAAGAACCAAAGACCTGACTCCTTTCATCTATACTTTCCAAGACATCTGTAAAAGTCACTCGAGGTTAAAAGCTGGTTTTCGTGTTTGTGAGTCTCCTTCGGACAATGATCAAGTGGTCAGTTGCTCAGAAGTTACTACTCACGTTCCACTCAAGGGCCCCAACAGCAATTCCTGAAGCTGCACCGATTCCAGCCAGGCCCATATAGTGGCCACTGCCAGTATTAGAAGAATAAATGGAAATGCCCATCTGAAAATCAGAAGACGAGACTGTGTGTCGGGACCATTGTCATATGTAACAAAAATTTGTGTTCACAGGCTGAGAGTGCAACTCAGTCATAGAGCACTGGCCTACGGTCTTAGGGTTTCTATTGCTACAACCGAACACCAGGACCCAAAGCAAGTTGGGGAGGAGAGGGTTTATTTGGCTTACACTTCCACGTTGTAGTTCATCACTGAAGGAAGTCAGGACAGGAACTAAAAGAGGGCAGGAACCTGGGAGCAGGAGCTGGTGCAGAGGCCATGGAGGAGTGCTGCTTACTGACTTGCTCCTCGTGGCTTGCTCAGCCTGCTTTCTTATAGAACCCAGGGTTTCCAACCCAGGCATGGCCCCACCACAATAGGTTGGGTCCTTCCTTATCAATTACTAATTCAGAAAATGCTCTACCAGCTTGCTTAAAGCCCGATTTTATAAAGACAGTATCTCAACTGAGGCTGTGGCCTCTCTGACGACTCTAGCTTGCGAAGTGTCAGAGGGAAGTTTGAGAGTGTCCCTTGAGGGGTCTAGTCAGCCAGGTGTGTGATATTTTGAACCAAGAGTCTGTGGTGTCTGGTTAATGGGGGCCGAAGAGTCAGCTGGGATGAACAACAGACTAGCCCCACTGAGGGGAAATGGTTGCATTACTGGGATGCTTGATGCTGGTGAGCTGAAGCTGAAAAATCAGCTGTGTTAAATAAGACCAGCATCACAGTGAGTTTGGGGACGTCCTGGGATATGGGGTACCTTGTCTCAAGACAAATAAGTAATGTTCAAAACATGCAATCCACCGACTTTGACATTTTCTGCAGAGGGGATATCCCTTAGGCAGAATTTCTACACCCAAACTTACTATGTAGCTGGGGATGACCTTGAACTTCTGATCCTCTTGCTTCCCCCTTCCAAGTGCTCAAATCACAGGTTTTATGGGATGGTAGGGGTAGAACCTGGGTTTGCACAGGCTAGGTGTGCTGGCTGGTTTTGTGTGTCAACTTGACACAAGCTAGAGTCATCAGAGGAAGGAGTCTCAGTTGAGGAAAGACTTCCATGAGATCCAGCTGTAAGGCATTTTTCAATTAGTGATCAATGGTTGAGGACCCACTTCATTATGGGTGGTGCCATCCCTGGGCTGGTGACCCTGGGTTCTATAAGAAAGCAAACTGAGGGCCAGGCGGTGGTGGCGCACGCCTTTAATCCCAGCACTCAGGAGGCAGAGCCAGGCAGATCTCTGTGAGTTTGAGGCCAGCCTGGGCTACCGAGTGAGTTCCAAGAAAGGCAAAAAGCTACACAGAGAAACCCTGTCTAGAAAAAAAAAAAAAATTGTTCTTTACTGGGTTGGGGATTTAGCTCAGTGGTAGAGCGTTTGCCTAGCAAGCGCAAGGCCCTGGGTCCGATCCTCAGCTCAAAAAAAAAAAAAAAGAAAAGAAAAAAAGAAAAGAAAAAAAGAAAGCAAACTGAGACCAGGCGGTGGTGGCCCACACCTTTAATCCCAGCACTCAGGAGGCAGAGCCAGGCAGATCTCTGAGCTTGAGGCCAGCCTGGCCTACAGAACAAGATCCAGGATAGGCACCAAAACTACACAGAGAAATCCTGTCTTGAAAAAGAAAAAGAAAGCTTTCTGCACCAGCTCCTGCCTCCAGGTTCCTGCCCTCTTTTAGTTCCTGTCCTGACGTCCTTCAGTGATGAACTACAATGTGGAAGTCTCAGCCAAATAAACCCTTTCCTCCCCAACTTACTTTTGGTCATGGCATTTCATCACAACAATAGGAGCCCTAGGACAACCTGGAGTCAACAAAAATGAAAGCAGCTGGTCGCTCCTGTGAGGGAGTTTCTTGATCAGATTATTTAAAGCAGGAAGTGTGAGACACACCTTTTGGTGGCAGCTCAGGTAGGAGGACCTGGAGGGAAACCGCCTGCTCCCCCTCCCCCACTCTGGCAAGTTCTAGCCTGTTGCTACAGCCTTCCTTCCTTCCTTCACTGATGTTAGAACCAGCTTCATTGGGATTCCAACACAGGCGGAAGACCAGGAGCTCTCGGGGAGTCCTCCTGTCCTTCAGCACCAGAGTGGGACTGCTGAGACCTCCAGCTTCATGGACTGAGATGCTCCTGGATTCTCAGCCTCTCCAGAGTGAGACAGCCATTGCTGGGCTACCTCATGTCAGCCTAGCTAATAAACCACACATACACGCATATCATCAGTTCTGTTCTTCTGGAGAGAGAACCTTAACAAATACAGTGAGCAAAACACTATTTAGGATGCAGACCATGATTCTACCTTCTACCTCTCTTCCTTCCTTCCGGCTCCAAGCTATTCTACACCAAAAGCTGCAGTACATGCTGTCCCCTCTGCTCAGAACACCTCCCACGCCATCTACCGGGAAAAGGCATATTCCACCTCAAATCCCGCTTGCATGACTCTGCCTCTGAAAGATCTTTTCTGTGTTGCTATACCCAATAAGTTCAAGTTTAGCTTTGTCTCTGTTTGGCCTGGGTACTTCGCAAAAGACTTATTTTCTATAATGCACTATAACTAGTCTAAATACGAATATCGGACTGGTGGTGGCTCAGTGGGTAAGAGTGCTTGCTGCGAAAGTGAGGGCCTGAGTTCAAACCTTACCACCTGCCTAGAAAAACAGGTACGGCCGCTGTGCATCTCTACCCCCAGCACTGCGGGGAGCAGAGACAGGAGAATTACTGGGGGCTCAGTAGCTGCCAGCCTAGCTCCAGGTTCAGTGAGAGACCTTGTGTCAAGGGAGGAAAGCGAAGAGTAAGAACGCAGGACACTTAAGGTCCTTCTCCAGCCTATGTTCATGCACAGGTACTTACACACCTGCACACACATGTGCACACACCATTAGAATGTTTAAGATGCAGCCTACCTTCCATTCTGCACTTTCATGTGGCAGAGTTAGGAAAGAGAATACTTAGACATTAAATAAATCATCAACTAAATGTAATTGGTGGTTTATTACACCGATTGTTACCCCAACACTCAGGAGGCTAAAGTGGGAAGATTGTGAGTTCAAGGCCAGCCTGGGCTACATAGCAAAATTGTGCCTGTTAAAAAAGGGGGGGGGGGAGAAAAAAAGAAATTCCTGATTTAGCAACTTCAAATTATTTTGGATTTAAGACATATAAGTTAAAATAATAAACAAGCCAACACAGGCTGGGTAGTGGTGGTGCACACCTTTAGTCCTAGCACTGGAGAGGCAGAGGCAGGTGGATCTCTGGTCTAAAGAATGAGTTCCAGGACATCCAGGGCTGTTACACAGAGAAACCCTGTCTTGAAAAACAAACAAAACAAGCCCAGCAAACAGCCACATACAAGTTTACTCACCAACCACCATGGCAGGTTTTGGCCAGCCAGGAAGAAGTCTTCTACTGTCCCACGTCGTTGTGACAGTACAGCCTGAAACGGAAATACTCTGGTGGGATACGATTCATAGAGAAGAGTCCGATGGTATATGCTGGTCTGCAGCTAATTAACTTCAAGCTAGATTGCTAAGAGCTGGTGTGTAGGACTCTCCAAATACCTTAGTAGGGAAAGACAGCACGCTGCAGACTACTGTGCAATTTGACCATGTTTTATGAAAAGAGCATATAGAATATACATTATGTGTCTGTATGTTTGCCCAAGCACTGAGAAAATGGAGAAAAGATGCAATCTCTGGTTACCTCAGAAAGATGAGATGGAGGAGGGAAGAAAATGGGTTATTATGTAAATCTTCATGTACATTTTGCTTGTTACGCTGAAGGGTAAAGCATTTGGTAATTAACAACAGTATATGACTTTTTAATTTAAAACAAATAAAAGCCGGATGTAGTGGCACACACCTTTAATCCTAACACTTAGGGGCAGAGGCAGGTGGATTTCTGTGGGTTTGAGGCCAACCTGGTCTACATAGTGAGTTCCAGGCCAGCCAGAGCTACAGAGTGAGACCCTGTCTAGAAAAATGAAGATAATATAAAGAAGGGGTCAAAACATGTCAGACGTCCATACATGTTTTACATCTCCCAGAAGTAGGAACAATAGGTTACCCGGTTCTCAAATCTTGGCCAGACATGGGCCCGGGTTAGGCCAAGAGTCATCTGGGTTGCAGGGAGGATTCCTAATAATAGCTCTGGAGGAAGAACCCCAGAATTGATGCTCAAAGACTAAGAATCCCTGCCCCCTGGAAACAGACTGTCCATGACTGAAGCCAGCGAAGACAGATATTGTTTGAGTGTTATGGATATGCATTCAGGACTTCCCTTCCTGTTTGGAATAGACCCTGTGCTCTCATCCCTTGGTGTTGGTGGAGAATTAGTTCAAGGAGCCCTTGTGAATATAACATTTGGGCCTGGAGAGATGGCTCAGAGGTTAAGAGCACTGACTGCTCTTCCAGAGGTCCTGAGTTCAATTCCCACCAACCACATGGTGGCTCACAACCATCTGTAATGAGATCTGGTGCCCTCTTCTAGCTTGAAGGAATATATGCAGACAGAACACTGTAAACATAACAAATAAATAAATCTTTAAATAAAAATACGACAGCCGGCGGTGGTGGCACATGCCTGTATCCCAGCACTCGAGAGGCAGAGGCAGGTGGATCTCTGTGAGTTAGAGGTCAGCCTGGTCTACAGAGCTCGTCCAGGACAGGCTCCAAAGCTACAGAGAAACCCTGTCTGGAAAAAAAAAAAAAAAAAAAAAAAAAAGGACATTTGAGGATGCTCATGTCCATCACATGTCAGGCAGCTCTAGGTTTGCATCTGAGCTCCACCATCTTCTGCTTCTTTCTTAACCTTTCCGTGTCTCAGTTCAAGTCAAAGTGGAGTCCTGCCTGGGTGTGGAGGCTCTTTCAGCTCAAATCTTTTTTATAACAGTCATATAACATTTGGATACAACCTTCAGTACATGCTTTTGTATGATTTACATTGCCTCTAGGTTAGGTGTTATAATACTTAATTACTGTAAATAATCCTAAATATCCAATACAAATGAAAGACAATCTCAAATACTTTCAGCATGATTGGGCAGATCCGCAGATGGGGAACTCCTGGAGAGAGAGTTCAGAGTGGTTTTCTTGTTGTTGTTGCTGTTTTGTTGTTTTTTGTTTTCTGAGACAGGGTTTCTCTATGTAGCTTTGCTCCTTTCCTGGAACTCACTCTGTAGACAAGGCTGGTCTCGAACTCACAGAGATCTGCCTGCCTCTGCCTCCAGAGTGCTGGGATTAAAGGCGTGCGCCACCACCGCCTGGCTGAGAGTTCCGAGTGTTAGAGCCGCGTATTTGTGTCAGTTGCTGACATCATCATGACTCTAACTAGGTCTTTCAAAAACACCATTCAGGTCTGGGGTTCTAGGCAGCAGAGGCAGGCATATTTGACTTACTTGACTATTATTTCGAGGGCGTGGGGGGGGGGGTGGGGGTATAAGACATAGGAAGGGATAAGGGTCCAGAATGGTTTTCTTGACGGAAGTAGCTGAGGTTTGGTAGGAAGGGTGGGGAGGGGCTAGGCAAAGGGTGGGCAGGGCCATAAACTCTGAAGCGCCAGGATGCTAGCTAGGTGGAGGCCAGGTCTCTGCGGGAAGGAAGTGGTTTACGCCAGCCCAGGGGTCGCGTCATACCCACATCCCGAAGAACAGAACCAAGAAGAAGTACGAAGTCATCACCAGTGTGTCCATGGTGCTGTGGATACTTAAGTCCAGGGTGCGGGGATCCCCGGTGAAGCCATGGTAGCTTTTCAGGGAGTCCATGGCAGCATTTCTGAGCCAGGTAAGCTCTTGCAGCCAGAACACTGCAACGGTCCTGGACCCAGTTCTGCTCTGGTTCGCAAGGCATCCTGGGAAGAGCCACGAAACAGCCTTGGTGGTTCCCAGTAGTCACTGGGGCCTAATTCTTCCCAAGCATAGACTTCTTCCCTTTCTTTTATTCTTGGTCTGAATAAACACACACACATGCACACGCGCACGCGCACACACACACACACACACACACACACACACACACACACACACACACACACAAAGAGGAGGAGGGAGAGAAAGAGGAGAAACAGAGACAGAAACAGACAGACAGACACCAACACCGATACCCACCCCTTTTGACTGCCAGCTCGGTCCCAGTGCCGACTCTCCATTAGCCACACGTGATCATCCTCAGCTAAATTTGGGCGCAGGTGGGATTAACCAAGGACAACCGAAGGAGGGTCATTAATGGTGTCTTTACAAGCTATATAGGATTCTGGGGCAGAGACTGACACCAGTAGCATCACTATCTTAAAAAAACAAAAACAGTGTTTCTGTTTTGATCACAGTAGTTTTTTTCATTAGTTTTTATTAAAATGGTGTATCAAAATGGTATCTACCTTAATTTCCAAGGTTTTCTTTTTATTTTTTTATTTTATTTTTGGCACTTCCCTAAACTGTGTGCCAAGGCAATTCTTCCCTTTATTGCGGTCACAGCTCTGGGTGGTAGTGTTGATCCCAGCTTCTCGTTTTTTTTGTACAATTCAACATTTTTAAATTATTGTTTTCTCTGTATGGGTATCTTGCCTACATTTATGTCCTTCGTACCACAGGCATGCCTGGTGTCCTCAGAGGCCAGGAGATGGTCTTCAGATCCCCTAGAGCTGGAATTATAGACGGTTGTAAACCACCCCGTGAGTGCTGGGAATGGAACCGAGGCTCTCTGGAAGATTAGCCAATGCTCTTAACCACTGAGCTACCTCTCCAGCCCTTGTGAATCAATTTAAAAATTTTTTTCTTTCTTTGCTTGTGTGGGTAGGTACTGGGATGGAACCTCAGATCTGGTGCATGCTGTGTGTGTGTGGATACTGGATGGAACCCTGGACCTGGTATGTGCTAAGCAAGGGCTCTACCACAACCTATATCCCAAAGCAATATGCCCAGTTTTATTTTTCTTGGTACATTTCTTTGTCAAATGTTATTTTAGCCTTGATGAGTGGATCGGGGAAGAGGACACAAAGTGAATGGGTAGGAAAGGAAGGTAGACCTGGGAGGAGTTAGGGAAGTGAACAGGAACAAAACAAATTGTATGAAACTCAAAGAACTAATAAAATTGAAAAAAAAAATGTATTTTAGTAAATCCTTACCAGTAATAATAATGACTCTAAGAATGTCTAAGACATAGATCTATTATTGGGTGCCAGACCCCTTTCTATGAGTTTTTCTGTAATAATCCCCTTGGTTTTCACAATAATCAAATAGTCTGAGTCTATGACGCGGTAAGGGAGGTCTTTTTAAAGCCACCAGAAACCTGTTACTTCAAAATCCTGGGCAGAATTCCATTGTCCCCTTTTGTTCAGCATGGCCAAGACAAGTACTGGGAAGGTGGGAGCAGGCTGTGGTTCAACTGATAGAGTGCTTGCTTAGCATACACAAAGCCCTGGTTTCAGTCCCCAGCACCACAGAAACTCGAACTGTTGGCACACATGTACAACCCCAGCACTCCAGAGGTGGATGCAGCAGGATCAGAAATTCAAGGTCATCCTTGGCTACCTAGAGAGATGAAGACTCCAAGATAACTCCAGTGTGCATCGAGCTGCACAAACTAACCAACATAAAAGCAAAATGTAAAGTCTTTGCCTCAATCATAGGCCTACAAAAATAACAGCCCCCAACCTCTTCTTAAAATTAGGGAATAGTGCAAGGGGCCATGAACAGACTCATCTTATGAGTCAGGGTTCTCAAGAGAAACAGAACTTATAGAACAAATATCTATACACATATTAAAGGGGCATGTATTAGAGTGACTTATAGGCTGTGTCCTGGGTAGTCCAACAATGGTTTTCTCCCAACAGAAGTGCCAAGAACCCAATAGTCGCTTAGTCCACAAGACTGGATGTCTCAGCTGATCTTCAGTGTATGTTGGGATCCTAAAGAAGTAGGTTCTAATACCAGTGAAGGAATGCCTCCACAGCAGTATGGATGAACTTGCCAGGGATAGTGAGGGCAAGCAGGCAAAAAAGCAAAGCTTTCTTCCATGTCCTTTTAGTTTAGTAGGCTGCCACCAAAAGTTGTAACCTAGATTTAGGACCAGTCTTCATACCGCAAAAGATCCAGTTTTAAGGTTAGATATTCCAAATGATCTAATCAAGAACAATCCCTCACAGGAGTGCCCAGCTGCTTGGGTTTTAGTTGATTCCAGATGTGGCCAAGCTGACAACCACGATTAGCCATCACATGATGTACAAATGTATCTAATATGTATAATAACAGAATACTTGTTTAGTCAAGGCCAGTAGACATCAGCCAGAGACTGTAAGCGCAGGACTGCGCAAATGGCAAGGGTTTCTATATACATGGTAGTAATTAGAAATATTAAGATTTTAAGAGCCAGAACACCAGGAAGTCTGCAGTGAAACAGTCTCTCCTCCAGAAAGGGAGTGGATCCGGATGGGCAGGGAGGTGGGGACAAAGTGGGAGGAGTAGAGGGAGGGGAAATTGTAATCAGGATATAGTGCATGAGAAAATGAGAAAATCTATGAAAGACAAAAACATTGCAACACAATTTGATAGTTATGTATTGCTGTAAGAAGGCAAATATTCTTATCATTTTCCTCTTTTCAGTCTTCTGTTAAAATTCTCATAATTCTCATATAAAATAAAATTCTCACCTGCTAACATCTCATAATTGTTTTGTTCTCTGTATCAGATATAAATGATTGTGTGAACATCCAGAGGACCAGTATGTCAAGTTAGATCAAAACCACTGCCTTCCAATACCGTGACTCTTCTGGTTTATGACAATGCCTTGGGGTGGGTCTAAGCTGCATGACCCTGTCCTTCTCTTCAGCAACAGGACTCGTTCCTGGGGTGTTGAAGCACAAAGACACTCCAGCTATGAAGGCCAATTATACAACTCTCAACTACATCCTGCTCTTCTCCCTCACATTCTGCTTTCTCTCCTGCTCCTGTATATTGGATATCACAACATGGTCACCTGTGTCTTACAGAATACTTCTTTTGAAATTCTGTTTTTTGTGGTTCTTTCCAGCGTGTTGGCCAAACCATTGCTGTGTTTCTGGCTTTCAAGCTCACTGGTTCCAGAAGAAAGATGAGGAATGCACAGGTGTCAGGAGACCCTAAATTCATCCTTCCCATCTGTGTGGTAGTCCAACTTAACTTCTCTGTGATGTTAGGAGAGCTCCTTCTTTTGTTGACACAGATGTACCTCCTCAACCTGGTCACATCATCATTCTGTGCATCAAGGTCTCAATCACTCTTTTCTCTTGTGCTCTGGGATACCTGGGCTCTCTGGCCACAGGAAGCTTCACTATGACTTTCTTTGGTAGGACACTACCTGACACCCTTAATGAAGATAAATTCCTGACCTGGTGTCTGCAGTGTCTGGATGACTTGCCATCTCAATCTACCACAGCACCAAGTAAAAAGGTCCCTGGAAAGGCCTTTTCCTTCCTGGCCTCTGGGATTTCTTGGATGCATCTTTTTCCCAAAATTTCTTTTTTTTTTTTTTTTCTGGCTAAGCATAAACTATGTTTTCAAATTTTCAGGAGTACCTGTGTAGTGGATCATACTGGAAGAAAAAAAATCTACTTAATTGTGTTTTTTAATCACAAATTAGATTTTATTTATTTATTTTTTATTTTTTAGCTGAGGATCAAACCCAGGGCCTTGCACTTGCTAGGCAAGCGCTCTACCACTGAGCTAAATCCCCAAACCCCAGATTCGATATTAAATTGGGATTTTTTTTTCCCCTGGAGACAGGGTTTCTCTCTGTAGCTTTATGCCTCTCCTGGAACTCACTTTGTAGACTAGGCTGGCCTCAAACTCACAGAGATCTGCCTGCCAATGCCTCCCAAGTGCTGGGATTAAAGGCGTGCGCCACCACCGCCCGGCTTAAATTAGGAATTTTTAGTGCTGGGGGTATAGAATTGGATGAAGAGTTTGGGAGTTGGATTTGATGAAAATATATGCCATGCATGTATAATATTCTCAACAAAAATTTCCAGGAAGAAAGAGAGAGAGAGAGAGAGAGAGAGAGAGAGAGAGAGAGAGAGATCCTGATTGGTCTTATAATAAAAATGCAGAGCCAGATATTGGGGTAAATGCTGAAAGAGCAGAGAGACAAGCCACAGCCACGTCTCACCTCACCAACTCCTCAGCTGAAAGGGGAAGATCCTGTCTCCACAAATCCTCAGACTGAATGCCCCTGAGTTTTCAGCCAAAAGGATTGAGTTCCTGTCTCAGAGAGGAAATCAAGGAAACCATGCCCTTCACAATAGGCTCAAAAATATTTTTGGAATAATCTAACCAAGGAAATGAACAAAGACTGTACAATGAAAATGTTAAGAGCCTTTAATTACAGTATTCAGGAGGTAGAGGCCGGCAGATCTCTGAGTTTAAGGACAGTTTGGTCTGTAGAGTGAATTCCAGGACAGCCAGGGCTACACAGACAAACCCTATCTCAACCCCCTCCCCCCTACGACACACACAAATGTTAAAGTATTGAAGAAACTGAAATGGATACCAGAAGGTAGAAATGCCTCACCTGCTCATGGATCCTTCGGATTAATACTGTGAAAATGACCATCCTCCCAAAAGCAATCTACAGATCTAATGGTTGGGCCAATCCACTTGCAGATGTCCGACAACTTAGCTAGCTAGTGGTCGCTGGGTTAGATTGCCAGGATTTGTGGCCCAATATCTGAGAGAATAATTGACTTGGTGGTCAGTCAGAAGGTTGTGATCTTGGACTCAGTGGTCCATTATAATAAGCTGGATGACCAGTCCACAGTACCCAACTTCCTTAATGTTCCCAAAAGTAGTTTTATCTAAAATGTTGGTTTGATCACTAAGGCTCACACTTCCACCACCTTGTCATCTTCTGTGCGATTGTGAAAATCCTAGAACATATGAGGGATGGTGGTCACGTTTGAAAAGGACAGCTTTGTGGCCTGTGAGGATGAGAGTCTGCACTCATCTGTATGGGGCTCCACCTGAAATCAGAAACTAGCCTCTCTAGGACACCGTGAGGGGGTGGGAAGATGGCAGGCTGGCGTGATGGTTTCTTCCTTTTTTTATCTGGAAAGATAGAGAGCTGAGCTTCCAGCTTTACTCTTTATTTTGCAGCCTGTGAAGCCTGGGCAGCCTGAGCACCATGTGCAGCGTGTGCAGCCTGAGCATGCAGCCTGAGCACCATGTGCAGCCTGAGCATGCAGCCTGAGCATGCAGCCGGAGCATGCAGCTGGAGCATGCAGCCGGAGCAACCTACACAGTCTATGCAGTTCTCGAGCATGTGCTTGGCCCAGCAAGGATTACTAGAGCTGCATCCGAAGCATTTGCAAATTTGTCTTTGTTGGATCCTAAATGGCCACCAGAAATCTTTGGTTTCTGCCATACACCGCTGAATAGCCTTCTATGACACAGCTATCCTGACTAAATCTTCCTAATCCTAGTAGACTTTGTCCTCTGTTTCACTTCTTCAAGAGAGGAGAAAGCGAGACACACACACACACACACACACACACACACACACACACACACACAGAGAGAGAGAGAGAGAGAGAGAGACAGAGAGAGAGACAGAGAGAGTCGGAGACAGAGACAGAAACAGAGAGAGAGACAGGCAGACAGAGAGAGAGAGACAGAGTCAGAGACAGAGAGAGGGAGACACAGGGAGAGACAGAGAGAGAGCATTCCACCCAAATCAATATGCCTGAGCTCCGAGTTCACACGAGCTGATAGCTATCATTCAGTTTTATCTCTCACTGACATTGGGCTGTCCAGCATTAGGGAATTTGACAGCAACACTCATGACATCTGCCCGTTTGTGTTCCATAAGACCAGTTCCCGGAGCCCCCTTTTATTAGAACCTAGAGAAAATGGAATGGAGTGGGGAAGGCAAACCCCAAGGCCCCCAGAAAGCCAGATGCAAAGCACTGCAGGACACTCCATTCCCACAAGAAGGCAGTTTCCTTCATCTTTGATAAAGAGCAGTGGGAGCCAGGCGGTGGTGGCATATGCCTTGAAGCCCAGCTAGGGAGGCAGAGACAGACGGATCTCTGTGAGTTTGGGGCCAGCCTGGTCTACAGAGCGAGATCCAGGAAAAGCGCAAAGCTACACAGAGAAACCCTGTCTCAAAAAAAAACAAAAACAAAAAAACAGAAAGAGAGGAGAGAGAGAAACTTTAATGCAACAATCCCTGTTTAGCTAATGGTGATTGATATCTACTTGTACCAGGGGCATATCATGAATGTGTATTTTCTCCCTGCTTTCCTCCATTCTCTTATTTAAGTCCCATCTGGCTACAAAGGGTCACAGCGCACTGCCATATGTTGACACACCTCCTCGATGGTACCTCCCATTCCCCATCTCCCACTCATTTCTAAAAGAAGGTGTTTTCATTTTGGTTTGGGTTTTAGCTCAGTCACAGCAGCAGTATGGCGTTGTTCCCAACCCCCACCCCCTTTATTCTAGGCCACTTTGATGCCCTGTTATGTTAGCCCGAGTCCAGTCAGGAAACAAATCCCATCAGCAACTTAAATGGAAACTTTTCAGGATTATTAACTTGTGGGAAATGTGAAAAGCTTTCCACGTATAAAAAGCATAAAAGAGGTTCTAAGACGCTCACAAGTGGCCAGCTGAAAGAGAAGTCCCTATGATGAGGAAAGATTGCCCAGTGAAGGACTAAGCCCCTTGGGGGATGCTCCTCAAAGCTGAGATCCAGGCCTTTACTGAGAGAACATGGCTCTGTCAAGCTGATGATGTCATGCAGGCTGAAGGGAGCAAAGAGCTGATCCACAGGACTAGCTGGTTATTGCCAGAAGGTGGGTCCACAGAGTAGTCTTTTACGGCTGACAGGTGGGGTGCCTGGAGCAGGTATGTCAGGGCAGCTTGTAGTGTGGGGAGGTGGTGCCTGGGGGTTCAGTGGAGCTGTACTGGGGAAGCAACCGCTAACTCTCTCCCAGGTCTGCCTCCTCCGGGCCTGGGAAACAGTCCCAGGCGAGGAAGGAGCCTTCTCTGTGAACACCTTCAAAGGGAGGGAGAATGTTTGGAAGTCACAACCTGTTGGTGCCCCAAAAGAAATTCTGGTACCCAAGGGCTCAGAGAAATAGTTTTGCTTTTATGGAGTCCCCAGCTATCTTATGGTAGGTTGGGATATGAAAGGCTGAGATATGGAAAACCAAGGTTCTGTGGGAACTCGGAGGGAACCTTCCTTCCAAAGAAAGGCCCTGAAGTATGGGGCCAACTTCCAAGACCCTAGAAGTAGACCACGAACAAATGGAACAAATGTCTCTGACTGCTTCAGATTGAGGCTCTCTATGGAAACTCGGCCTGGGAGTCGCCAAGGACAATATTGCTCCAGGATATAGGTTCCTACTCTAACCCAGGAGCCAGGTCACTCCACACTGATGTAGAGGGAGACCTGTGGGCTCTCTCCAAGCACTGAGTCTTCACATTTAAAGAGGGGCACATTTAAAGAGCGAAACACCCGCAGAGATAAGGGATTCCTTTTTCTCTTCCCACGTCCTAGGACATGTCTGAATTTGCTTGGTTTCCCCACCAGGGAGCGCTGTCTACTCATAAAAAGAAAAAAAAAGACTAAGATTGCCTTTTTATTTTTAATCAATTTATTTATTTGGATTTTTAGATAGGGTCTCACGGTGTAGCTTTGGCTGGCTTGGAATTTGCTATTTAGACCAGGATGTTCTCGAACTCAGATCTACCTGCCTCTGCCTACCTATTGCTGGGGCAGCACCACCACACCCTACCCAAAATTACCTTTCGTGGACAAGTGGCAGTCCTCCTGTCTCAGCCTCCCAAATGCTTAGGGCTCCCCATGCCCTGCAAACGCTCTGAGTTGGATGTTAAACACACCAGTGCACCACCAGTCATAATGACCATTTAGTAATACTGAGAAAGTGAGGCCCGGCCGTGCCACACTTAATGAGAGAGTTTGGAGATGGTAAACTGGTGGAGAGTAAGTAAGGAGGGCTGATATGATCAAAAGGTGTTTTACCTGTCCCCCCAACAAATGTGTTAAATGTTGCCAGACTGAAAAATCCAAAGATTTGGAATCCCAGACTTTCTAACTCTCTCGAGAATCCATAGCCCACCAGGGCCTGGGCACAGGACAAACGTTCGGCGTGGTCAGGGTTGGACACACATCCGCAAACCAGGCGGCGACACTGCTCCCCATAGACTTTAAGCCAACTGGGGCATCCACACCCTGGTCCAGCGGAGCGACAGGTGGGTCCGCTGGACTGGGATGGGGTGAGGGGTGGGGCATCCGGGTTGGGGTGAAACTGCACCCAGCTGCCCTGCACCCGCCCTTCGCTCTCCCCTCCGCCCTCCTTCTCCCTCTCCTCCTCTTTCTCCCCCCTCCTCCCTCCCCTCTGCCCCTTTGCCCCTCTTCCCATCCTCCCTCGAGCCCGTGGGCACTTCCGGGACCACTCTAGGCCTCACGGAGGTCTCAGCATCTGTGCTCCTGCTGAGCCAGGCTGCTGGTTGGCAGGGTGTCCCCGCGTCCTGGCGGTGGGGAGAGTAGAGTGGAGCCCGTGTTCTGCACAAGGAAACGGTGAGGTTGGGAAACTTTGCACGTCTAGAGCCTCAGATAACTAACTGCTGCACCTTCCCTGAGGCTAGGATTGAAGCTCCTTTGTTTCAAGGGTAACCCTTGCCTTGTCCCGTCGTCCCCCCACCCACCGGGAGGGTGCGCTCGCTGCCCACATAAAACCGCAATGAGAGGAAGGGAGATTAAAGGTTGAAGGGCCCAAAGATAGTCAAGACTGTAAACTGCACCCTCCTAGGACTCTGGAGCCCCCAAACGCTGCATCTAGGTGCTCACCTCCAGAAATGAGGCACTTCTTTCTTTCTTTGTTTTTTGAGACAGGGTTTCTCTGTGTACCCCTGGCTGTCCTGGAACTCTCTGAAGACCAAGCTGGCCTCGAACTCCCAGAGATCCACCTGCCACTGCCTCCCCAGTGCAAGGATTAAAGGTGTGCACCATAACTGCATGCCTTCTGCGTGGGGGGCGGGGCGCACTTCTTAGAGACACAAGGAACAGGAAAGAAGTTGGATATGTCCTCCAGCCCAGGAATTTTAATTTGGTTTGAGATAAGGTCTCACCACATATCTACCCTTGGCTGTCTGGAACTCCCTATGTAGACCAGGCTGGCCTTTAAGTCACAGAAATCCACGTGCCACCACACTGGCTCAGGAATCTTTTTGAAGGCTCCTATCCCACTCAGTTCAGCTTCTAACAGCAAGAGGCAGAGCCAGGTGGATCTCTGTGAGTTTGAGGCCAGCCTGGTCTACAGAGCGAGTTCCAGGAAAGGCAACAAAGCTACACAGAGAAACCCTGTCTCAAAAAAAAAAAAGATTTGCCCTGCAGTTAATTGTACCACCCCTTGGCCCATGACTACTCAGGTGTGGTTACCCATCTGTGGGAAAGCAGTAGAACACACTGTCTCTGAGCGGGTGGGGGGGGATGCTGCAGGATCTGTTACCTGCTTTCAGTGTCTTCATCCCTGGCCCTCAGGGCCCTTCAGAGAACACCTGCCACTGACCATCAAGGATCAGGGAAGACTTGTCCAGAGACTTCAGGGGGAGAAGCAGGGGCTGCCCCTCCCCCAAGCCACCAGCAGGAACTCCGTGGGGACCAGCCACCCAAGAACAATGAGCGTTGGACCACAATCAGCCATGCGGAGCTGGAGGCGGGGGGGAATGAGGGGGTGAAGGGGGACCCGTGGTAAAGATTAGTTCCTTTTTCTCTACCTTCAGTTCTTGAGCTCACTGGAAGGTCAGGCACCAAGCTAAAACCCCTGGGGATCGGGACAAGGCTGGGCCTGTTCCCTAAGAGTCACAGGTGTTTCCTCTTGACAGCAATCCCCAGAACCTCATCTCCCACGTCCTCTGATTTGTCACTTTTTCTCCCAGGATCTCGTGGCCATCGTGACTGTGGTTGGCGGGTTGAATGTTAATTAACTCATATTGCAGAGGAAGGGAGGAAGCAAGACTGAGAGGAAAAAAACGAGAGGTCGGAGGTCAGGGGCAGAAGTAGGGGGCGAACAGACGACGTTCATCCCATACCCCAGCCCTAGGGATCGAAGTTATAGGCAATGGAACAAAAGTAGTCCGCATCGTCCTCCGGCTGCACGGGGCTGATGGTCAGCACACAGACATTGTGGGCCACGTCCGTGGTAGCTGAGAACCTGTCCGGAATGTCATCGGGCCGATAGTGTTCCTCTTCTGAGCAGTAGTAGAGCAGATGGGGAGCACTGCCTGGGCGCTGCTGATACCAAGACACACCAAAGTCCCCAATGGTGGCATGCTGGGAATTGATGGTACAGCCGAGTTGAGCCACTTGGCCCGGGAAGACCAGCAGTGCGTCAGGATGGGTCAGGATTGGCTGGAAGACTGAAAGATACAGACCCACTGAGGGCTAGCCTGGGCCCCTTCCTGCCTTGCTGAGAGCCTAGTATTCAAGCATGAAATGGAACCTTCTATGCTCCCCTAGTACCTACTCACCCCTACTCTGTGGACCCTTGCCCCTCGGTCTAATAGCTCTTCTAAACCCTGCCCACAGGCTAACTGCCCACAGGAGCCTTCCAGGATGCATAACCATCATCTGTAGTTTCAAGCTTCTGGCCACCGAGGATGATCTTAAAGGATCTATGGAGAAGGGGACCGTCCATATTTGCTTCCCCTGTGAGAAACCAAGGTGACTAGTTGTTGTCTCTTTCAGGAGACCCACAAATGGAGAAATGAAGGTCCACACAGGACAGTTGTCCCTGGTCCCGGACAGAGCTGCCTGGAGCCTAGGCTCCACTCTCCACCTCTATGCCCCTCCTAGGATCCACCCCACTGACCCTATTGATTTGCTTCTTTGCGTGGGTTTTCTTGAGCTAGTGCCAACCCCCACCTCACTCCCAGAGGAGTCTTACCTGCCAAGAAGGCTCCGGTCAGAAGGAGAGGCAGGCAACCAGGGCAGGCCATGGCCAGAGGCAGAAGGCTGACCGAGAGTTGTTCTGCTGAGCTGTGCTCTGGGTGCTTGTGGTCACAGGGATGGGGAAGCCTCTGGCCCACAACAGAGCATGCAAATCAGCCCACTGATTGAAGAGGGAAGTGTGTGTCTGGGCCAGTGTCAGGCCCTGTCTTCCAAATGTCCTGACAACAGAGCCAGTGGGAGATCAGAAGTTCTTCACATCCAGTTCCAGCAAGTCAGAATTCCCCAGAGAGCCCCCTCATACTCTTTTCTAGTCCTTAACAGTGGCTATCCACTAGGACAGGGGTTCTCAACCTGTGGGTCCGAACCCCTTTGGGAGTGTTAAACTACCCTTCACAGAGGTCACCTAAGACCATCGGAAAACACAGATATTTACATTATGATTCATAACAGTAGCAAAATGACAGTTATGAAGTAGCAGTGGAATGATTTTATGGTTGAGGGTCAGCACAATATGAGGAACTGTGTTAAAGGGTCGCAGCATTAGGAAGGTTGAGGACCACTGCTCTAGAGTGTCCTCAGAAAGGCCCAGATGTCCCCAGCTTGACACTGTTAAGGGTAAAGGCCTAGTGGGACGTCTTTAGATCAAGAAGACTATGCCCTTAAAGGGTATAGAGGGACCAAAGATTCTTCTCCCTTGCTACTGGGCCTGCCATGACCTTGCTCTACCCCACACCCTCTGCCATGATGCTTCCATGGCATGCTGCCTTACCATGACAGGCCCAGAAGCAATGTGCTGTGGACTGAAACTCCAAACCTATGAGCTAAAACTAACCTTTCCTCTCTAAGTTGATTATCTCAGATAGTTGTTACAGGGATGGGAAATTAATACAACCTCCCAAGGAACAGTTGTTCTGGTTCCTACGACATTAGATTCATTTTGTTTGCTGTAGAAATTCTACTTTAAGTAGAGTATGTATGTATGTATGTATGCATGTTTGCTTCTTTTTTTTTTTTAAAAGATTTATTTATTTATTATGTATACAGAAGCGGGCACCAGATCTCATTACAGATGGTTGTGAGCCATCATGTGGTTGCTGGGAATTGAACTCAGGTCCTCTGGAAGAGCAGTCGGTGCTCTTAACCTCTGAGCCATCTCTCCAGCCTGCATGTTCGCTTCTTTTGTCCAACCACGTGGACAGGGCACAGTGATGCATGCCTTTAATCGGTTGGCCACGTGACTCTGAGACAGGGAGGAGACCTAAACGACAGTACAGGCAAAAAGGCAACCTCTCAGAGCTTAAGGCTTACACTGCCTTTCCTTCTGGAGTGTGGCTCTAGGTGCCACCATCTTCACAGGTAATATACATTTCAGTTGTGTTCTGTAGGACGTAAGTCCTCACAAAGGAGCCTATGCGCGAGTAAGCTTTGGAAATACCACTTGCTTCCACAGTACTGTTCCGAGGCCTGAGATGGCTTTTAAAGTGTTGTAACATTTAAGATGGGCACAGTGGCACCCACCTCTAATCCAAGCACCTTTCAGGCTGAAGCAAGAACTCTGAAGGAGGAAAGAAAGAAACTGATTGATGTCTATACTTGGGATTTACCAATAAACTTGCTTCAAAAATACTAAGTTATATATCAAGCTAAAATTTAGCTAAAGGAGCATGCCTCTGCCAGGCAGTTGTAAGAGACAACCCTGGCTGACAACATCAATTAAACCCTGTGTCTCTATCAGAAAGAGCATCATTCTGCCAGCCAGACAGGATGATCCTTGTTAACAGATGCCCAGGAAATGCAGCTGTGGTCTGCCTCGTGATAACTCTGGCAATAATTTTACATTGGAAATCTCCCCATTCATCCAAACAACCAAACCTTAGGATTTCTGTCTCTGTAAAAGATGTTTAATTGCTCCAAGTGTAACTCAGGGCCATGAAACTATAGAAGTAGAAAGGGATTTCTGTACAAGGCTCATTCCCTTTTGTGCATTACCTGGAACCAGCCGTGCACTATTATTAAAGAGTTTTTCCATCATTTATTTCTAAGTTGTAGAGTGATTTCTCACCGGGAAGGCGGATTAATTCTGTAACATCATGAATCAAGACCATCTGGGCTACATACAAAACCCTGTCTCAAATAACAATAACAACAAAAAAGGACCGTGAAAGCCACAGTAACCACAGAGTCACAACAAGCCTGCTCAGTCCTGATGTGTATTTTACAAATGGAAACAGTAAGGCTAATACAAAAGAAAAGTGTTTGTCTAGAGGAAAAATGGGTCAGTGGTGAGCTAGATGGAGGACCCAGATTTCTCCCAACTTACCTATCGAGAAATGTGCCTGCAGAAGGCAGAGCAAACAGCCTGACCATGTAGGTACCCTTCTGACGCTATGCTTGGAGGGTCCTAGTGGAGGCTCAGAGAGAGAACACCATGCCAAAGCAGAGAGATGGAAAGCCATGTGAGAGAAAGAAAAAGAAAGAATGAGGAATAGTTTGTTTTTTTTTTTAAATCAATTAAGGGCTGGAGAAATGGCTCAGAGGTTAAGAGCACCGACTGCTCTACCAGAGGTCCTGAGTTCAATTCCCAGCACCCACATGGTGGCTCACAACCATCTATAATAAGATCTGGTACCCTCTTCTGTATACTAAATAAATAATTTTTTTTTTAAATCAAGCCGGGCAGTGGTGGCGCACGCCTTTAATGCCAGCACTCAGGAAGCAGAGCCAGGCAGATCTTTGTGAGTTCGAGGCCAGCCTGGTCTACAGAACAAGATCCAGGACAGACACCAAAGCTACACAGAGAAACCCTGTCTCGAAGAAAAAAAAATCAATTGAAGGATAACCTCAGAGATGGAAACCAAAACCAAACACTATGTGTGAGAATGTAGAACCCAGGAGAGAGACGGGGAGGAGGAAGAGAAGGAGAGCCAGGCAAAGGTAGGCCTGCGGAGTGGAAGCCAGAGCTGCTCAGAGAACCGGGATTATAGCTCAGCGTGGAGCACTTAGCGTTTGTGTCCCTGGATACAGAAGAAGTGTGTGTTGGGGCGGGGGTGGGGAGGGGTGAGCAGGGACACTAACTAGTAGGAGAAATAACAAGCAGGTGCTTCTGGCCTGCTATAGTTCTAGGAGGCCCAGGGCCCAAAGGACAGAAAGCAAGACGTAACGCAAACTGAGTACACATTGGAAAATACGCAAGCACGCCCGTGTAAAGTTGAACACCATTCACCTGCATTTCCTCCTGTGGTACTCACTAGACCAGAGCAATGAGAACTGCCCCCACAAGAACAAGTAGCCAGAAGTTTCTACTGGCTTTATTCATCATCTCCCCAAATTCCAAAGCAACAGCCGGTGAGCGAGGGAGTCCACTCCGGGACACGCAAATGACAAGAACACTCTTCAGCATTAAGAGGGAAACAACTATTGATCCCCACAGCCTGGGTCATGTTGAGTGAAGAGACCACAGGCCGTGTGCTCTGAGGCCACTTACAAGACACCATGGACAAGATGTGCAGGAAATAGCCGTGGACGGCAGGGACTCGGGCTGATGATAGGAACCTCAACAACAGACAGAAAGCCTCTAAAGATGAAGCGGCCAACATTGCAGGAGGGCTATAGCATGCTGTAGCCCACTAGGAGCCACTGGAGGAGGCCTGAAGCAAGGGGAAGTGTTTAGAGGTGAAGTGGATTACGTAAGGTATTTGGAAACACTAATCCTTGGCTACAAGGATCAATAACAAGGGTGGCCCGAGTCCAGGACTAAACACACAGTTGCTGGGTGGACGGGATGGCCTTGCGGGAGTGTTTCTGTGTAAGGTTGTGGTGGCCTTTGTGCAAAGTTGTGGTTGTGGCTGTCTTTTGTGGTTAGTTCTTGTCATTAGACATACATGCATGAAATCCCCAACAGTAGTCATGCAGCTTTAGTTACTTGAAGTAGGAGGATGGAGGCTAAGGTGTCTCTCTCTCTCTCTCTGGTTTTTCGAGACAAGGTTTCTCTGTGTAGCCCCCAACTGTCCTTGGATCTCACTCTGTAGAGCAGGCTGGCCTCGAACTCAGAGATCTATCTGCCTCTGCCTTCCAGGTGCTGGGATAAAAGGCGTGCGCCACCACCGCCCAACGGTTAAGAACTATTTTTAGCCTCACCATTCCAAAGAGTCACCTATGGAAAGGGGTGTATCCTGGTTGTGGTAATCAGAGATTTGTCAAAACAGTGATGGGTCAGTAAGGACGACCTGAGTTCAATGCCCAGGACCCACAAGGTGGAAGGAGAGAACAAGTTATCCTCTGACTACCACGCATATTCACTGTGGTACATGCAAAAACACACACAAAATAAATAAGTGTAAGTAATGTTTTCTAACTTGAAAGCCTTCCAAAGGGGAAATAAATTGTACCTCCATAAACGTGCCTAACAGAAGACAAGAGGAAACAAGAACAGAAGAAAATAATTGGCAGGCTGGCAGAGAGGAAAAGAAAGCCACACAGGAAGAGGTCATTGGGTTAGTGGGGACTGCAGAGATTAGTGTGGGAGGGTGCTCACATCCCTGTGGCCTGCACACACTCTCTCTCCCTGGTAGGAGACCTGGTCTCTGAAACAGTATCCTGGCATCCTAGGGACCTCAGTCTGGAGCCTCCACTGTGGGCCTGACCGAAGCTCTACCTGAAGGCCCGCCCTAGTAGGTCCAGTTACTAGGATACTGGGGATAAAGCATTTCCTGCCTCGATGTCTTGGCAGCTCCCACTGCCATGGTGACCATGGGGAGCTGAAGGAGCTGCAGACACCCAGAAAGCAGCACAGGAGAAAGGAAACCAGTGGTCTTGAACTAGCTGAGCAAGTGGGTGAGCAGGGGCCAGACCCGAGCCAGGAGCCAAGCCCACCTCCTCAGCATTCCTCATACACACGGTTCCCAGGTGGGAGCTGTGGAAGGAAGCAGGAGGAGAGGGTTCAAAGATCCATGATCTGTCTGTCTCCTTCCTTCTTCAGCCATGTTTATCACTGTGATGTTTGGAGGTAAGCAGGGTCCTCTGTCCCGGAACATAGGGCCATACTTAAGAGTTGTTCGTCCCTCTACCCTAGAGACCTAGGAAGGAGAGACACAGGCTAGGAGGGGGGAATGGGAATTTGAGAACGCTGTTCTTATGGGGGAGGCAAAGCAATGCCAGGACAAGGGGCAGAACCAGAGTCTGGGAGGATTTCAGCTGTGGTCCCCAATCCTCTATAGAGCAAGAGACGGATGGAACGGTCTCCGGTGCAGTCCGAGCAGCATTTGCCTAGGGTATTAGGCCTGAAGCACAGTACTAGCCCCATAATCCCAGTGGCATCTCTAGGTATCCCAGTGAAAATGCTCCTAGTTGGGGGAGGCTGTGACGTCCTACTCACTCAGCTATACCCTCCCTTAGCTGGTTGTCAGGTGCTGGTGAACACCTGGTGCAGCCTGGTGACCTTCATTACGCATCTGAAACAGAAAGTTCAGGTCCCCCCAGAAGGTAAGACGACGTAGGGGGCCTGGGGAGGAAGGACTGGGGGTCCCATGCCAGGGTGCTGGCTGCCCAGTTTATTCCCATTTCTGCCCAGTAACCATTGCTCTTCTGGCTGAAGATGGGCATCTGGTGAAGCTGGAAGAGGGGATCGCCCAGGCCCCCTCCATGGCCTGTTCCCTGCTACAGGAGCAAGGGACCTATGTCCTGGTACAGATCACTGGTAAGTGGGGCCCAAGACTCTCCTTTGCAGCTATGTTAGACTCTAAGGGACAGACAGACAGCAGGCCACAGATCAGCTAAGATCCTGTTCAGCCTCAACCTGGGCTGGGGCCTATACCCAATCATCCCTATCCAATGCCTGTCCTCACCCCCTGCCTGGGCCAGGAAACAGATACAGAATAAAATGTAGGATGGGGTCCTTTGCCCTCTCTATACTCTGCAGGAGGGAAAGATGGGACTCCCACCCACTATGAGTCCCTACTGGACAACTTAGATGACCAGTTTCCAGAGTTAGCAGGTAAGTATCAAGATAAGTGGGAGTGGGGGCAGGGCATCTATCCAGCTCCCAGCAACAAGATTTCCTGGGCTTTCCAGAGGAGCTCTGCTGGCTCTCCGGCTTTCCAGCTACAAGCAATAGCCAGAGAAGACGCCCAGGCATTCGGCGTGGCCACCGGGAACAAGGCCCTTCTTCAAGGTCTCGAAGGGTGGCCTCCCTACCATCTAGAAACCGCTAGCTGGAGCCTGAGCCAGGTACAGAAGAGTTATGGAAACTCAGGAAGATCCAAAAGGGGGAGCCCTTCCTGAGAGATGCGTGTGCTGAGGGGTACAGGTTTCACACATATACACACCCAGGACAGTACACACTGTACCTAGAGATAAGTCTCACTATACTGCTGGAGTATAAACATCCTAAAGGCAGACATGCTATGAGTTTAGGAGGCTGGTACACACTTCTCTAGCCTGGCACACCGCAAGTGCTCAACACACAGCTGCTGACTGAACCCAGTGAAAGCAGCAAGTGTGTGATGAAGCAAGCGGTCTGCACTGGGGTCTGAAGGGTCTGCTTCCGTTCTAGCAGGTCCTATGACCTGGCGCCCCACAGTCAAGTGGCCCAGCTGGACTTGGATCCAAAGGGACTGGCCCTGACCTCTGCATTATGATGATCAACTGCACCCAGACCGCAGTCCAGCAGGACTCTCCTCTTTCAGAATCTGGCATTACTAAGAAGTTGCATCAGCAAGAAGGGAAAGGTCACAGACAGGATGTGAGAGCCCCTCCGCTCCCCCCATTTGAGCGCAGAGAAAAGGATCCAAGGACAAAAACAAGAAGAGAGGAGGGGCCGATGTTCCTGTGGGGCAGACAGCAGGATCCTCTCAAGGTTTCAGGTCCCAGGGACTAAGGCCTCAGCCCTCTCCCCCTACTTAGAGATCCCTAGAGGAATCTGTCCTTGGCTAGTTACAATGCAGATAATAACTGGGTTCCTCCCACCCCACCCTAGAGATTCAAGGACAGCCCAGGGTTACACAGCAGGAGATATTCTTTCTCCCTACACACACAGACACACACACACACACACACACACACACACACACACACACACACACGGAGAGGGAAAGGGAGGGAGGGAGGGAGCAAGAAAGGAGACTTGGCACACTATGCCTCCATCCACCTACCTCCCCCGATCCCACCTCCCAGCAGACAAGGCAGTCAGTGAGGACACTGCAGGCTGTGGTCTAAAGTGAATGCTTTAATTGAACATTTATGTCTTTTGTTAATCTGTCTCGAGGTACAATCTCGTCTTGGTCAAGCTGTCGGTGAGGGGTTATGGTAAGAGCAGGCCCATGGCCTCCTCAGGGCAGAGAGCTCAGACCTGTGGGAGGAACCGCAGCACAGAGTGGTGGTGATCAGCAGGGTACCAGAGGTCTGCCCCTCCCGACCCCACCCGTCTCAGCCCAACCGCTCGCTCACCGTGATTGTATTTACATTGCTTCAGGGCCTCGCTGAAGCCCTCGCACAGGGTTAGGTCACTCTGAGTGGTTGAGCAATCCAGGAACTGTTTGATCTCATAGGAGCAGGGCCCCATCTGTAGGGGGTGAGAGGCAGGACGGGCAGGGGCCTGGGGGAGAGTATAAGAGTCAACACTGCCAGCCCAAGGTGGGTGCTCAAAATTAAGTACCAGAGCTAAATAGAGGCTCACTGCCTCTCCCCACATCCCTAGCCCTGGTCCCCCAAGAATGGTTCAAGGCAGGCTGAGTGACAGCAGGACGAGACTGGCCCCCAGTCCAGCCTCAGTGGCATCCCTGGCGCAGGGTGAACCAGCGGCCTTCTATAGGTCACCCGACAGATAGAGTTTTCTCTCTGCCTCAAAATGGACACGATGGGCAAATGCAGAAAGGAGAAGGGAAGGTTCTAGAAAAAGCTGTACACTACATGTGTACACAGAGTATATGCCCTACTCCAAGATACAGCACCTTCCTGGCTCAGTCACATTGAATCTCATGACTCAGGAATCACGCTGCTAACTAGCGTCTGGATTTGGTTCAAGTGGAAGAACCCCAGTGGGGCACAGGTCACCAGGAAACAGATGCCATGATGGGCTTTGGTGAGAACAAGGGCTTGGAAAATACTGCATGTCTCCCTGCTCCACTAGGGTTAGGTGTCGTTGGAGAAGTCTTGGCGCTCATCTGAACTTGGGTTTTCCTCTGTCTTTCAAGGACTAGTGGGTGTCAGTCTCTGGCAGTCAGACATTTTGCCCGCAAATGAGGGCTGAGACGAGCTTTCCAGCTAGGGGACAGACAGTAGGCTTAACAACCACGAGGGTTAGGACCCTCTTTTGGTTAAAGCCCTGGGCCTAGGGAAACTCTGAACACACTGGGTCACCCCTTGCTGGCCGCTTAAGCGGTTCCTTTTGTCTCCTTGAGCGAATCCTGCCTCCGTTTCTCTTAAATCCTCTTGCTCACCTGCTGGACGGCAGGCTGGGCAGGCTCCGAGCTTCCCCCACTGAAGGCGCTGGTCAGGGCATTACCCATGACATGCCCTACAGCTGAGCCCACAGCCACGCCAGCAGCGGTGGATGCCATCTGAGCCATAAGGCCCGGCTGGCCCGAAGCGGCAGGTGCCGGGGCGGGCGCTGAGGGTGGTGGGTGAGCAGGAGGGTGGGCTGGGCGGCTGCAGGAAGCAAAGGGAGGCAAGGTTAATGCTCCGAGAACCAGGGCGACCCTCGTCTTAGACTCGTGTTTCTGCGCCCCCGGTCCTCCCCCAAGCCAACATGGCGCAGCGGCTTCCAAGGTCATTCTGCGGACGCCCTTGGGAGAGTTCCCACGCTTCCCTCACCCCTTCCCACGGGGTCCCCGTCCCCTTCACACCTGGCCGGCCTGGCAGCCGCGCTGCGGCTTCCCCGAGGCATGACAGTGGTAGGACCAAGGAGGAGCAGAGTCAGAAGCGAGGACCGTAGCAGCCGCTGCGTGCGGGAACAAACGCTGCAGCGTGCGGCGAGTCAGGTGAAATGGGTGGGATCCGAGGCGGGGCCTGGGGGACACGCCCACGAGTGGGCGGGGCAAGCCTCCCCCTTCCAGTAAACTCCTGGATTAAAGCCCCCAGCCATCCTAGTGCAGGGAAGAGCTATGAGGGTCCAGGAGACGCGCGTCGGAGTTATAAACCCGAAGGCTTAAGCAAGAGCAGCGAAAGTAGTCCTTTCTGTTACGACTATCTAGAACCCAAGGGGTTTGTCACGAGCCCTGGAGGGAAGAAGGGACGCATAGGCCATCAGCGGAACAGGGAACGGGAGATTCCAGGCCGGGCTCTTCTCCCTGACTCCTGTCACAAGATAGGGTTTGACAGTAACAGTTCCAGGATCACCGAAGGACTAGATCCCAAAGGCCTTCAGTGGCGCATTATCAGAATCTGAGCTAGGAGGTGTCTCGATCTTTCTGTTCCTTCTTCAATTCTCACAGCACGCTGGCATCCTTGATCTATGCCTGTCCCAAGTGTGCCCAGGGCCCTTAACCCTGAGACCACCATATCACAGGCACTGGGGCTCCCGGCATCCTGGGACACAGCTCCAGAAACTGGTAGTGTTTTTGGAAACATTCAAGCCGTCCCAGAGGTGACCTGAGTGCCTAGAGGTGTTTGCCAGCCGAAGTCAAGCCAAATCTTTTTTTATGGCTTTTATGGTCTTTCCTCAGAGACTTTTGGCTAGGGAAAAAAAAAAAAAGTTAAAAGAGCTGGTGCACGCTTTAATCCCAACACTTGGGAGGTAGAAGCAGGTGGGTTTGAGGTTGGTCTGGCCTATAGAGCGAGTTCCAGGACAGCCAGAGCTACACAAGGAAACCATGTATCAAGGAAAAAAAAAAAAAAAGCCCACAAAACAGTAATAACCACCACCACCACCACAATAATAATAAAGTAACCTCTGGCCAAAGTAGGGTGGACACAGAGGGACCATAATTTCTTCCCCTTCTTCTGTCAGTGTTTACTGTAACAGAAGAGATCACCTGGCACCAAACATTCTATAAAAGCAAAAGTCTCAGGAACAGGGAGTCAAAACTATTCAGGACTGCACACTGGACATGAAGTCCATGCCCATTCCTGTGTCCCAAACCTTGTTTCTATCAACAGTCTCTGTAGGCGGCCCTCTTCAGTAGGGTTCCCACCTATATGCAGGGTGGATTTTCCCAGTGAAGCAAGACGCTAAAGATGAACCACTCTTTCCGCAAAGAAATGCCAGGCTCTGCTCCAGACCACTGGCTTATAGGTCTGGTCTCTGCCTACCTGGTATCCAGTGGGCAAGTGGTAACATCTTTCCAGGTTCAACTTCTTCTGCAGGCATCTGTGGCTAGTCCACCTGTATAAATGCACCCATCTGCCCTTCCAGATCCGGTTCCAGGGGTGGTTAATGCCTTAGCCCTTGGCTGATAAGCTGTAGGTCCCTCTAAACATGGCCATGCATCCCCTGGCAACACCGACGACTGTTTATGTGATGCACAAATGAATGTTTTAGGGTTTGGGGGGTTGCTCTGTTTTGTTGAGGCAGGGTCCCTCTATAGCCTTGCTATCCTGGAAGCCCACTCTGCTGGCCTCAGACTTACAGAGATCCACCTGCCTCTGTCTCCCAAGTATTAGGATTAAAGGTGTGCATCACCACGCCCAGAGAAAAGTTTTTTTTTTAAGATTCATTTATTTATTTATTTATTTATTTATTTATTTATTTATTTATTTTTTGTATACAGTATTCTGCCTGCATGTGTCCTTGCAGGCCAGAAGAGGGCACCAGATCTCCTTACAGATGGTTGTGAGCCACCATGCGGTTGCTGGGAATTGAACTCAGGACCTCTGGAAGAGCAGTCAGTTGGTGCTCTTAACTTCTGAGCCATCTCTCCAGCCTGAGAACAGTTTATTTTTAAAGTGCTATACTTTCATATGCATCAGAAAATGTATGAATATCTCATCCATTTCATTTCTTTCTTTGTTTTGCTTTGGTTTTGTTTGTTTGTTTGTTTTGAGACAGGGTTTCTTTGTGTAGCTCTGGGTGTCCAGGAACTCACTCTGTAGGCCAGGCTGGCCTCGAATTCACAGCGATGAACCTGCTTCTGCCTCCCAAGTGCTGGGATTAAAGGCGTGAGCCACCACCGCCTGGCCATTTCAACATTGCTACAATGAGACTGAACCAGACCTTGAAATTCTAGACATGATGATATGTGCTTGTAATCCCAGTATTCAGATAGGCTAAGACTAGAATCTGAAGCTGGAGGCCTGCCTGGACTTTGTGTATGCTTAGGAGACTCTATCATGAAAGACAGACAGACAGAAAGGAAGGAAGAAAAGAGGGGGGGGGGCAGACAGGAAGGGAGGAGGGAAGAATGAAAAGTGCCAGCCATTAAAAGGTGAGGCTTTTTAAAAGACCGCAGATAGCCAAGTAAAACGCACTGCTCTCTGGCCCCAACCGTGCATCAGTTCAGGGTCCTGCCTGTCTGCCTGCCTGATTCTTAGCTTTGGAGATTTTCCAGTGTAGAGAGTACATCTCATCAAAGAGAGTACACAGCACAGTTGTGTTGTGGGATATTTGTGTGAAGGTGTATTGCTGTGATTGGTGTAATAAGAAGTTGAATGGCCAATAGCTAGGCAGGAGGTGTAGCTGGAATTTCTGGGGAGAGAAAAGAAGAAGAGGAGGAATCTAGGTGAACAGGAGTCGCCAGGAAAAACAGAAAGGAAACAGGAGGTGTGAGATGAAGAGGTAACGCGATGTAATAGAACGTAGATTAATACAAATGGGTTAATTTAAGTTATAAGAGCGAGTTAGGAACAAGCCTAAGCTATAGGGCAAGCTTTCATAATTAATAGTAAGTCTCCATGTCATTAGTTGTGAGCTGCTGGCCCAAAGGAAAGTCTGTCTACACAGCTGGGCACACCCTGCAGAGATGAGAATGGATGAACCTCTCCAGCATATGGACCTCACTCTCACCTTTGATTCTCTCCTTCACATCTCAGATGACTGGGCCTGACTGGTCAAGAAAAGCCCGTTGGCCAGGGCCTGAGCCAGGGAACAACCTGGGCTCCAGTGCCCCACTCAGACATCTCTTAATGCTCCTCTCCTCCCAGGCATCTGGCCCATTTGTCTGCTAGTACAAGAAGTCCGGTCCCTCCCTCCAAGATCCTGGGCAACTGTCTCTGGTCTGAAGTCGGTGTATGTATGTACATATGTGCATCAGTGTGTGCCTAGTGTCCTTGGAGAGCAGAAGAAGGCATCGGGTTCTAGGATAGCCACCGTGGGGAGTGCTAGGAATGGGACCCCGGTTCTCTGCAAGAGCAACAAGTGCCTTAGTGCATGCATGTAATCCCAGCACTCGGGAGGCAGAGCCAGGCGAATCTCTGTGAGTTCGAGGCCAGCCTGGTCTACAGAGCGAGATCCAGGAAAGGCGCAAAGCTACACAGAGAAACCCTGTCTCGAAAAACCAAAAAAAAAAAAAAAAAAAAGAGCAACAAGTGTTCTCAACGGCTGATCCATCTCTCCAGACCCGTCTCTGGTTTAAGGGGAGGGGCTGGCCACCTTCTGCCATAAACCTTCGTTTCCCCAGAAGTCATATTTCAATAACGGGTTTCTTGCAGAAACTATTGTACCGCATCCCTAGTGCATTGGCTAGGGCTGTGAGGATGGAGGATTTGACCACCTGTCCCAGGCTGAAAGAAGTCAGACAGAGGTCAAGCCACTATGGAGACTGGCAGAGGATGAGACTTCTGAAAGTGGGTGGGGTTGGAGAGCAAGGGGAATAATCTCTCCCCAGCTATCATCAGTCTAAGGGGTCCAGCCCCTCCAGGCACTCCACCCTAACCCAGGCCGGGGTTGCAGACCGTCGGCTGAGTTTAGAACAAAAGGCAGGGGAAGGCGGGGCGGTGGGGGGTGCGGTCCCGGCGCCGGCGGGGGGCGGGGCGAATGCTATAAGGGGCGGCAGCCCTGCGCGGCCCAGCAGGCCCAGCAGCCCCGGGGCGGATGGCACGGGCCGCCTGTCTCCTCCGCGCGATCTCGCGCGCCCTCCTGCTCCAGCCGCCTCTGCTGCTGCTGCTGCTCCTGCTGCTCCTGCCGCCGCCGCTGATGGCCCGGGCCAGGCCACCGGTGAGTGCCCGCCGCTCCTCCCCCAGGGAGGGCTGGGCACGCGGGCTGGGCCCACTGGCTGAGCTTGACCCACCGAGCGCCCCGGCTACCCTAGCGCAATCGGTCCCTGAAACGCCTTTTGGGTTTCTCTGGCCGTGATAATGAGCGTCCCGTCGCTGGCGGTGTGCTAGTGGAGCCGATGAGGCTGGTTAAGCGCGACTGTGCGCTGGACTCAGCTTGGGGACCGGCTTCTCCAGCTCCAGCTAGGGATGCTGGAGTGCGTGTTGGTAGAGGTAGCAGAGGGAGTGGGTACCAGGGCCCCTTGTTCATCACAGGAAGGAAGCAAAGCAAGTCTAGGCGAGGGTCGGGGGTGGCAGCCTCCGGTGAGCACCCCGGCAAGGTGTGTACTGTGGAGGAAGAGTAAAGGAAGAGCCAGGGAAGGAGAAAATGGGGCTCACGTTGAGAGAGGTGCCTCAACCTGCAGGAGGCAAGTTTGGGAGACTTGGAGCCAATTGAGATTGAACCTGGGAGACAGTGCATATGAGCATCGGGTGGCAGTCAGAATAAAAGGGGGCACTGAAACTGGGTGCTGTAGACACTCAGGGTACAAAAACACAGGAAAGGAAAGGGGGCGCAGAGAAAGAGGTAAAGAGCGAGAAGAGGGATTGAGGGGCTCACAGCCTGCGTGTTCCACTGGCTGCATCCTTCCAGGCTGGCCTTTGAGGTACCTGTCACAGTAGCAGTTAAGGTGGAATGGGGCTGGAGCGGGGACCACTAGAGATCTACAATGCCCACCGGGTACCCTGCCCTCAGCTGCCATCTGAGCTCAAGGAATGATGGGAGAAAGGGGTGACAGGCAGGTGTCCTGGGACTGGTCCCTCGGTCTAGCCGCACTGGTCCATCAGCCAGTTTTGCCCCCACACTGGCCTCGGAGCAAAAGGGTTTGGAAAGGGGGGTGGGTATCGTGGACCAGGAGCTCCTCAGGCAGAGTATGGAGTTTTCCCGCTCTAGAACTTGGAGCACAGTCGCTAACAACCCCCACCCCATCCCCACCGCCATGGGTTGAGCTCATGCATTTGGGAGTTGGAGAGGCCTGAGTCTGAACCATGAAACCTTGAGTGAATGCACCCCAAACTCCTTGATCTAAAGAGGACAAAGCAGGCAGGCGCGCCAGTACCTACTGTTGGGCACTTAGGATAAAACGAAGCAAGGCCAGGCACACTGGAGGAGCCTTGTGCCCCTGTAGCTGTACTCACTCTGAGATGCTCGTACAGGCGCCTGGGGGCAAGCCTGGGGTGGGATCCGAGCTAAGGATCCGTCATTCTATAGATGCACAGAGAGGATCACCTCGGGTGTTTTTAATCCCTAGACTGCCATCAGCAGGGCCGAAAGAGTTCTGTAAATATTTATTCAGCCCAGCCCCCAACTTGCTGAGCTGGTGAAAGCCCCACAACCTAGTGGCCAGGGAAGCTGCCTTCCCTTCTGGAGCCAGCGGGGGAGGGGTGGGAAGGGGGTGATTAGGCAGAAGCCCAGGTCTGTGTACCAGCTGAGTGTATGACTTGGGGCTCTTCCCTTGCCTTCTCTGATGCTGCCCTGCCTCATCCCAGCCTAACCAAGTGATTTCCTCTCAAGGGTGCCTACTACTGACCAGCATCATCCGCCTTAACTCAAATTCGGACTGAGATTCGGGAAGGGACACCACCAGCCTGGTCTTCCCTGTGGCTTCCTAGTCTGGGGACTTGTCTTATTTACTTTCCACTAGGTTCCTTCATGGTCTGGATTGGACCGTACTCCTAGGGCTGACCTTGATTGTCTGAGCTATGCCAGGAGACTGGCTCACCCAAGAGTCCCTTGAGTGTGTCTGAGGCTGTGGATTGGCAGCTGCCAGGCCAGGGGAGGGTGGGGCAGAGTGAGTCAGGGCAGCCCAAAGGAAGGCTGCTAGCTGAGAAAGGAGCACACTAGAAACAGAAATGTTTCTTCTTAGGAATGTGGGTCTTGGAGATGAGCCAAGCTGGTGGGGAGCGGGTGAGTTCTGAGGAGAGGCATAAGCCCCAGGTCTGAGCCCAGCTCTTGTCTGGCTTGCTGTGTGACCTTGGGCCAAGTCTTTAACCTCTCTGGACTCTGTTCCATGCTCTGTGATGTTGGGCATTTAGGATAAAATTAATGACTGCTCCCCAAACTCTCCAGAGCTGTAGGTGAGGCCAGGGGTTCTCTGAGCTTACCAGTCTAGCTCACTGGATCCCAGTAGTCCTGGGAGGGCTGAGAATTTGGGAAGAGAAGATTGTGGGAGCAAGAGGCCAGAGCGGGTAGAGTCTGGGAAGGCTCTACCTTCCCGGGTGAGATGCTGCTGCGGGACTTACAGGGTGCCTCTCCACTCCTTCTTCTTCAGAGAAGTGGAATTTCAGCGAAGCCAGTGACTTGCCGGGGTCTCCAGTGCGTAGAATTTGGCTTTCAGAAGCTCGCAGCTTCTGGCCATGACCTTGGTGCCTCACAGGGAGGAGGGAGGTGTTGAAGGTGGTGGATACGGGAAGGTTGTGAGTCCCCTTTACCTTTTGTTCTTTCATGGCTGCTCTACCAGCCTCCCTGGGTGGCCAAGAAGAGAGGCCAAGCAGACAGCCTAGACTTTGAGCTAGGAGGGCCTCCTGGGGGATGCCAGCACCCTATCAGTCTTTGATAGGGTCATTAGGCTCGCCTTGTTAGAGCTGGCTAGGGGAACCTGCCTCTCCCGCAGCCTGGTTAGACAGGCCCTTGTGGCTGGTCATATAGAACCCCATCTTCACTGTGACATTTTGGGGTCCCCAGGTGGAGTTTCATTGACTACCTGTGCAAATTACCTGGGAGGCCCGCAGATGCTTTGTAACTTTCCCAAAGAAAATCATTGTGATCTCGTCCCCCGGGGGAGAATACAAGAAGAATGTGGGGAAACGCAGCTCTGGTCACAATTACCATCTGTGTCCTGAGACCCTGACAGAGTGGGAACTGATTGTCCTACCCTTTCTGCATCAAAGGGGCAGGTGATCACAAATCTGGCAGGGTGTGGGCAAATGTGTCTCTACTGAGACTGGGATCTCGCAGGGATGGGGTGTCTCTCAGGAGCAGAGCACAAGTACAGTCAGCCCTGAATTTAATTACCAGCACCCCCATGTAGGCCACAAAAAGGGAACTCTGACCTCAGCTACCCGATGCCCAAGGCCTGTGCTAAGTGCTCAATGTGCCTCACCTTGTGTTCTCCGAGCAACACTTATTGGGGTCTCATCCTCATTTGTTAGGCAAGCAAGCCCAGGACTACACTGCAGGCTTTAGCCCCTCCATGCTGGAGGAGGGTCTTAGGAGCGTCCTCAGGAACTTCCTGGGTACGTTTGGAGAACTCAGGGCTTAGGGGAACCTCATGTTCCCCTAGTCTCAATGTGTTCCCATATAGACCTCCTTAGCCTGGTTGATAGGAGCTGGTGACAGATAGCCCAGGGCCTTCCAGCAGGGCAGGAGCAAGAGGAGAGAGCCTGATGCCTTGGGCAAGTATCAGGAAATGAGAGGCTCAACCTAAGGCCAATGGACCCAGCCCTGCGCCAGCATACCTTCCAGCTCTTCCATTTGCACAGCAGTTCAGTAGGCTAAACATGCTGCATTAAAGAACTACATCTAAAACCTTAGGCTCTGGGGATCTGAGCTGACTTGGTTCTTGCGTCATTTTTCTCGCCCAGGATAGCCATCGTCACCACCCCGGGAAGAGAGGGCAGCAGCTCCCACATGCAGCTCTGCCTAATAGCTTGACATCTGCCCCTGCCTCCCATTGGGCCCCTAGTCCTGCTAGTAGCTCCAGACCTCCACGATGTGGTGTGCCTGACCCACCTGATGTGCTGAATGCCCGAAACCGACAGAAGCGCTTCGTACTGTCAGGAGGGCGCTGGGAGAAGACAGACCTCACCTATAGGTAGGGACCAGAGGGCAGGGGAGCAGGATTGCATGTTATCCTTATACCTTCATCCTGAGATGCCCAAGGTCACATTCACACAGTACACAGACCTGCATGCCCATTGATCTTCCTCCCCCAGCCATTCATGGACCAATAACCTGGAACTTTGGTCTAGACACGCAGATTGTGCCCTCTTGCAGTCTAGAAGAATCTCAGTGCACCTGGGGGAAGATTTCTGACACTCAGACAGGCTTTTTTGTTTTGTTTTGTTTTTCAAGAAAGGGTTTCTCCATGTAGTTTTGGTGCCTGTCCTGGATCTCGCTCTGTAGACCAGGCTGGCCTCGAACTCACAGCGATCTGCCTGGCTCGGCCTCCCGAGTGCTGGGATTAAAGGCATGCACCACCACTGACTGCTTTCAGACAGCTTTATTAGATACCTACAAGGCTCAGGCCTGGGACCGGTAGTGAATGGGACAGAGCCACAGCCCTGGTAGATTGTTCAAATCTATCATAACAACTTAGGCCTTTTGTAGGTGGACGCAAGTAATGGTGAAGTACTTGTTAGTGATGCAGGAGGTCCCTTAGCAGGTGGTGAGCAAGCCGAGACTTAGCCTGAGAGACAATGGTCTAGGGTCATATGGCATTGGAGCTGGGATAGGGACACAGAATTTCCTGGCTGGGGAACCAAGTTCCAGCACAAGGCTCCTCACAGTGAGTTGTACTGACAGGTCTTGGGACACCTCATCTTGTATCCTTTCCACTCAGTGTGTATATCTAAATATACATAACCCATAGAAAGGTGAACCCACGTCAGAAACAGTTCCCTAACCCTGAGACCCAGGACACTCCTGACTGCAGCCCTGAGCGCAACCGCCTATCAACTATCCAAAGGAAACACTTCTTTCTTGTGGGGAGGTGGTGAGACAGGATCTCTCATTATCGCCCACATAGCCCTAAACTCACAGAAATCCTCCTGCCTCAGCTTCTTCAGTGCTGGGAAGAAAGGCGTGAGTCACCACACTCAGCTCTAGGGGAAGCTTGACTCCTCAGTCCTCAGGGGCTTCCTTGCCCCATGCCCAGGCCCCTCCGCCTCCCCCCAGGATCCTCCGGTTCCCATGGCAGCTTGTAAGGGAGCAGGTGCGGCAGACGGTGGCAGAGGCCCTCCAGGTATGGAGTGAGGTGACACCACTCACTTTCACCGAGGTGCATGAGGGACGCGCTGACATCATGATTGACTTCACCAGGTGAAACCTGTGGCCTGGGACCTTTCTGGGAACACAGCCCACCGTCAGCAATCTCTAACTGTGTTCTTCCCCACCCCCCACCCCCAGGTACTGGCATGGGGACAACTTACCATTTGATGGGCCTGGGGGCATCCTGGCCCATGCTTTCTTCCCTAAGACCCACCGAGAAGGAGATGTACACTTTGACTATGATGAAACTTGGACTATTGGGGACAACCAGGGTATGTGCTAGAGACCCATCTCCCAGATGACGCAGCTAGGAAGCACTTAAGCTGGGATCTAGAGATGAATTTGGCAACTGGCCGCAGGAGGTGAGTGTTGCTAACTCACCACCCCCCTTTCCAGGCACAGACCTGCTACAAGTGGCAGCTCATGAATTTGGCCATGTTCTGGGGCTGCAGCACACCACAGCGGCTAAGGCCCTTATGTCCCCTTTCTACACCTTCCGATACCCACTGAGCCTCAGCCCAGATGACCAAAGAGGCATCCAGCACCTCTATGGCCGGCCCCGGCTGGCCCCTACCTCCCACGCCCCAGCCTTGGGCTCCCAGGCTGGGATAGATACCAACGAGATTGCATTTCTGGAGGTAAGAATGAGGTGGGTGGGAAGACAGAGGTTAAGACCTCTGCTAGCCTTACGGCGGCTCCAGTATGTGCCCTTTTCTGCCTCTTCTATCCCACCCCAGCCGGAAACCCCGCCGGATGTCTGTGAGACTTCCTTTGATGCAGTTTCCACCATCCGAGGCGAGCTCTTCTTCTTCAAGGCAGGCTTTGTGTGGAGGCTGCGCAGTGGGCAGCTGCAGCCCGGGTATCCTGCTCTGGCCTCTCGGCACTGGCAAGGATTGCCGAGCCCTGTGGATGCAGCTTTTGAGGATGCCCAGGGTCATATTTGGTTCTTCCAAGGTGAGTGGGGATTGGAAGTCGGCCAGGAGTAGTGACAGAGGGCTCAGGGACACAGTGGGCAGGGAGACAGTGCCCTGAGGACTTAGAGTCAAGGGAGAGCAGGGCTTACGGCTGAGTCTCCCAGAGGTGGCAGCTCTTAAGATCCAAATAGCACTGAAGGTCTTGCATTCTGCAGCTGTGGGGCTGATATATTCGACCCCCAAAGCCACCATGTTGGGTGGGGCTTTAGAGATGAGGCAGAAAGACTCACATAAGGTTCTAAAGCTTGGAAAAAAAGCAGAGCAGGAAACTGATCTAGGCATAGTGACCCTGGAGCCTGTGATTTCAACTCTCATCTAGCAGAGATGACAACCTAGAACGTTCCAGGTGGCAGGACTTCATAAACACAGGTGAGGCATGGGAACCCTGTAGGTGCATTTCAAGGTAGCCAAGGTGGGCTGGGACCCAGGGTGGTCAACAAACATCTGAAATGGGCAGCCCTCTGTTGACCAGAATAACCTTAACTTGGGCTTATTGAACCCAAGCTTATCTTTCTTCTCAACTCAACTCATCCCAGCTGGTTCTAACATCCCTTGTGGGGCAGGGTTGCTGAGAAGGCACTATTGGCCAGCAGTGTTTTGCAATCAAAAGAAACAGGCTGGGAGAGTCCCTGACGGTGGCCAAGCAGATCCACAGTGGCTGGGCATGGCTGTGGTGGCTTGCCAGCTCCTGGCACCATCTCCTCTCTGGCAGGTGCTCAGTACTGGGTATATGATGGTGAGAAGCCAGTCCTAGGCCCTGCACCACTTTCCGAGCTGGGCCTGCAGGGGTCTCCGGTCCATGCTGCCCTGGTCTGGGGTCCTGAGAAGAACAAGATCTACTTCTTCCGAGGTGGAGACTATTGGCGTTTCCACCCCAGAACCCAACGTGTGGACAATCCTGTGCCCCGACGTGCCACTGACTGGCGAGGGGTACCTTCTGAGATCGATGCTGCCTTCCAGGACGCTGAGGGTGAGCTGTGGGTGAGGTAGCTGGGGGTGGGGGTGGGGCGAGTGTAGTAGCCCTCACACTTCTACACAGCAGTGGTTGTCATCCTGTGTGTTGACATCACGTGTCGTTCCCCTCCTCCCCCGTACACACATACACACCCCAACTTCATGAGGCCCAGCTCATCCTCACAGGTCCTTTGTCTAGCGTCATCTCCCCTCCTCGTGGCCAACCAGTGTTACGCCCCATGTTGCAAATGAGATAGAAGGCCAGAGAGGTACAAGGACTTGCCCAGGTCCCTTGGCCACAGCCGGTACTTACCAAGGGCAGACAATGCTTTAGGCACAGCATCAAGTCCTTATATGTCTCAAACGACCCTTGGAACAGCCTTCTGACATCACAACAGCTGTTGGTGGGTTGGTTTTGAGGCAGGGTCCTACTATGTATCCTGGGCTAACCTGGGACTTGCCTTATAGACCAGGCTGGGCTTGAACTCACAGAAGTCTGCCTGCCGCTGCCTCCAAATGCCGGTATATAGAGAGTGCCCCACCATGTCTGACCATAACAGTTCTTACTAGCATAGTGCCAGAGGGGCAAACAGAGGAACGGGCAGTGAGGTCACGAACCATACCAGAACTCCCATCAGCCACTGCTTGTAACCACTGGATCCCGGGGCTTCCCCCTAAGTGCCGAGAAGTGGAGCCAAGACCAGTGGTTGCTCACTCCTCTCCTTAGAGGTTGTGCCCGCCCACACTGGGACTCACTAGGAGGATTACTTTGAGTAGCTTCAAGCTTTAGACCTCTGGTATTGCCTTCTGTGGTCAGTGGGTAGGTGTGGAAGTAAGGGGGAGCTTGGTAACATGGCAGTACTTGCTTTCCTGAAAGGTCAGACAAGCTGAGGTTCCCAGTACCCACTGAACCAGACCCTGGGGGCAGGCAGAAGGGTTCCCTGAAGGGAAAGGAGGTTCTGGTAAGCCAGCTCTGGAATCTGCAGATTTACTTATTTTGAAGGCAAAAGAAGTAAATAAATGTAGCTTAGCCCAGGCTGGCTTCAAACTTGCTACGTAGCCAAGGATGCCTTTGAACTCTATCCTCCTGCCTGTACCTCCTGAGTGCAGTAAGTACAGACATGAAAGCCACTGGATCCAGCTGTGCAGACTTCGAAGAATTCAGCAGTGGCCCTGGCCTGCTCACTCAGCAGTGTATGTCCTTAGACCTAGCCTGATAGGCAGGTGCAGAGGCCACTGTCCGCTTACCCAACCTGACTTCCTTCTCTCTTCAGGCTATGCCTACTTCCTGCGTGGCCATCTCTACTGGAAGTTTGACCCTGTGAAGGTGAAGGTTCTGGAGGGCTTCCCTCGCCTTATAGGTCCTGACTTCTTTGACTGTGCAGAGCCTGCTAATACTTTCCGCTGACAACACCTTGGAAGCGTTCAGGGGTACTGACCCCTGCCAGGCCACTTATTAAAGAGACCCACAGCCATCTTTGTGGCTCTGGGCTTCAGGCATGGGACAGATAGAGCCTATGTCTCCTCAGGGGAGTGAGTTGGGGTATGGCACCATTTGCAGGGAGGGCCATGCTGGTCATGGTCACCTGTCAGCAACTGCCTCAAACTGGGCCAAGGCTTTGGCATTACTTAAAAATAAGGGAGGTCTTGGGCCAACATTATCCCACTTACGTAGATTACAGTCTACCTGACTGCCCAACGCCTCTATCTCTGACCCTCAAAGCAGAACCCCCACACGAATTCGGGACCCACAGTGTCATTATTCGATTCTTGTAAGGGGTTCCTGTGGGTAGTGGTGTTAGTGATGAGATGCCCAGGGTACCATTCTGCACCAGCCAAGCAACTGGGCCTCGGGGCAGTATCTTCCTGATAAGACAGCTCTGGGGAGATGTGGGACTGATTATCTTCTGGTAGGTGAGTCAGAGATGTGTTTCCTGGCCAAAAGGTACACAGCCAGCCAGCCAGCCAGCCAGCCAGGGAGGCAGTTGCTTCCTCCCGAAGACACTGAACCTCAGAGGCCCCACATACCTCACAGCCTTGCCTCGGGCCATTTCTTCTTGGGGTGGGGCGGGGTGGGGCTCTTCCTAGCACAGGTACCTTCCAAAGCCATGTAAATGTGTATACAGTGTATAAAGCCTTTTTTAAAAAGCCTGTCATTAAACGTGAGTGTTTTCTACGCGTCTGTCTGGTTTCTCTTTGCAATTGTAGTCAGGATTTGGGAGCTAAAGTCAAAGCCTTCTTCACCCAGGACTGTTTCCTGGGGCTAGGCCCAATGTTGAGGATTTCTCCTACTCCACTGGTGCACAAGTAGAGAGGGAGGGCATCTGCAGTGGCTTTTCAGCTGGCTGCCTGTGTTCTCAGTTGCTCCTTACGTCATCCTCAAAGCAGTGGCCATTTTATCTGATCACGCCTAACTACTCCCACCTTTTTTGGGGGGAGTGGGAGCATGATCTCATATATATATCCCTGGCTGTCCAAGAGCTCAGAGATCTGCCTATGACTCTGGAATTTTGGAGTGTTAGGATTAAAGGTGGGAGCCACCAGGCCTGGCCCTTAACTTAAAACTCTGGTTCCCATGGCTGTGGGGACAGTGGCCAAAACTCATGGTTGCCATGGCCCTTCCCAGCTCTTTGGCATCTCCTTCATAGTGATCGGTCACAACTGCAATCTCGTCAGACTGACCCTTATGAAACAGTCACTAGTGTGACAACTGGCCACTGTTGGTTTTTCAACGTTCATAGAAGCATTTATGTTTTGCACACTCCCCCAAGCTCCCGACCTCCCCTGACCTCCCCTCCAGCTCCTCTCGGCCCCTTTGCTCGCCTACACAGTCACTTTTACTTTCATGTTCTGTGGAATACATCATTTACAGCTCTATATAAAATCTAGAAACCGCAAGTGAGGGAAAACATACTTGTCTTTCTGAGATTGGCTTAATTTGTTTAATATGATTATCTCCAGTTGCGTCCATTTTCCTGCAAGCAATATAATTTCGTTTCTGTGGCTGAAAAAAAAAAATTCCATCGTGTCCACACCACGTATCACTTTCTTTTTCTGTTTTTGTTTGTTTATTTTGTTTTGTTTTCTGAGACACTGTTTCTCTACATAGTCCTGGCTGTCCTTGGAGCTCACTATGTAGACCTGCCTCTGCCTCCCAAGTGCTGGGCCTAAAAGGCCTGTACCACCACGCCTGGCCTATACCACATTCTCTTTTCCATTCTTCTATTGCTGAATAGCTACCTAGGCTGGGCTATAACTTAGCTCTTGTAATGTGCTACAATAAACATTGCTCAAACAAATTCGAGTCACTGCTCTGCTCAACAGATGCTGGATTGCATGGCTATCTTCCAGCGGAACTGTCTTCCCTCAGGGCTGTTAAGGCCCAAGGGACAGAGGCAGGCACCGAGCAGGGCTGGGCTTGTGGGCGCCAAGCTTGCAGAGCTAAGGCAAGAATGCAAGCGGCCCTTCCCGTTCACTTGGCACACCACCTGAATCTCTGAATAGTACCAACCTCCATCCAGCACTGTCACTCTTCCCTACTGCCTCGGGGCCTGCAGCGGAGTTAGCTATTCCTAGAGAACTTTCGGGTGGAGAACCTGAGGTCTAGCCTGGGGTCGCCATCCCACCCAGACTCTCTTAGGCTTCCAGAGGGAGCGGTCCTTCTCTCTGCCGATCGTCTCATTTCTTTTCTTCACCCCTGGGCGGAGCGCCAGCCCTGGCTGTGCGACTAGGAAAGCCACCGCCCGAGGCAGGGCCTCCGTGGCTATTTATGTCGCTGAGACGTTTTCCTCCAAACCGGACTTGGGAGGTAGCCCCGGGAGCGAAAAGCGCTCCGGTTCCTTTAAGGGCCCGCGGGAACGCGGTCGGCCTGGCGTGGCGCAAGCGGCGGCGCGCACGTAAGCGTCAGCGCCCCCCCCCCCCCCGCGCATGCGCACGGAGGGTGGCCTGCTCGTCGTCGCCGCGGCCGCTAAGGAACCCAGTAGTGGCACGAGCGCCCGCCTGGCTCGCCCGGCCCGCTCTTCACCTCCGGGCCTCCGTTCTCTTCGGTCCAACGCACCTCGGCCCCGCCCCAGCCCACCGGATTCTTCCCAGCTCGACCCCGGCTGCCGGTTGCCCCCGCCGCCATGATGATGATGGCGTTGAGCAAGACCTTCGGGCAGAAGCCCGTCAAGTTCCAGCTGGAGGACGACGGCGAGTTCTACATGATCGGCTCCGAGGTAGCCCGCGGCGCATTCTCGGCTTCCGGGGCACCGGCTTGCGGGCTCGAGCCCGGAGCGGGCCTGTGTGTCCCGCCGAGTGCGCGCCTCCATTCATCGCGGAGGCGGGCGCGTGCTCGCGGCTGGGGCGTGGCCTGGTGGGCGTGGCCTGGTGGGCGTGGCCGGCACACTCTTGACCCTCTGGGGTTGACTCTACCACACTAACGTTGTTCAGACCCCGAGCATCTGCCCTAGCTTGGGGCCTCCAGCCGGTGCGCTGCAGGCAGATGCGAAAAGGATGTCCCGGAAGCCCATGGGTGCTTCTCGGTGGAGGTGCAGTTCTGCCTCTCACGCGCCCCACGGCCGTGGTCTTGAAATCTAGCTGTAAGCCTGAGGGCTTAGGAAGGCTTCCCCACCTCCTTGTTTTCTTGCCTCTGAGGTGGGCTGCGGAAGCGTTATGATCTTTATTATCTGTAGAAAGTGGTTGGAGAAGGATGTTTGCTTTTGGGTAGATGAGGCCCCGAGGCCAGAAGCACCAACACTTTGGATGTCTGTGAGCTGATTTTGAGTTTCTATAGGGGATAAATCTGAAGGATCGCTAATTCATAACTAGAAGAGACAGCCTCTGTTGAATCAGGTGGACACGTTTTCCTTAGGAAAACCCTACAACTGGCCCTTTGCACCAGCCAAGTTGTATGAAGTTTTTTTTTGTTTGTTTCTCTCTTTCTTTCTCTCTCTCTTTTTTTTTTTGAGCTGAGGATTGAACCCAGGGCCTTGCGCTTGCTAGGCGAGCACTCTACCACTGAGCTAAATCTCCAACCCCCCCTTTTTTTTTTACAGATTGTTTATTGCCCCCCTTTTGTTTTGAGACAGGGTCTCACTGTGTAACCTTGGCTGGCCTTGAACTCACAAAAATCCACTTAGCCTCTGACTCCCAAGTGCTGGGGATCAGTAATAGCATATGCACCACACCAGCTTATGTTCCTCTTTTTCAAAAAAGAAAAAGAGAGAGAGAGAAAGAAGGAAGGGAAGAAAAGATGGGCGGCCAGACACTGGGGTGCACCTTTAATCTGAGCACTCAGGAGGTAGGGAAGAGGGCGAGTTTGAGTCCAACCTGACCTACATGGTGAGACCCTATCTCAAAAGGAAAAAAAAAAAGGAAAGAAAGATATGGGCATAAACTGCAGATGTGCAGATGTCAATTTGTAGACATATAAGACGTGTAAGGAGGTGAGTGCTGTCCACCATGGAGAGCCAAAGCCATTTCAGATGCCAACTGTTACCTCCCGGCGGCAGTTCCCTTGTGGTTCTTGACGTAGCTGTATCAGGTAATGTGGCTGATGCTGTCCAAGGCGTCGGGACTTGAGCGTTGCCATTTTCTCTGGACAAGAAGTGGGAAGTGCTGTGACATGTTCACACCCTCACTTTAGTGCTTCTGTCCCCCAGTGGCTGTGCTGGGGACATGCACTCAGTGCCTGTCCATCTCCCACAGCTGGGAATGGTCCTTGTTAGCCAACGGGCATTTACTCAAATGCAAGGTACGTAGGGCAGTTTCAGCAGTCTATACAGAACAGCTTGTTGAAAGAAACGTCTACCTGATCTAACATGTGGAAGGGTAGATTTGGCCCTAACTCTGAATGGGTAGTGGTAGTTATGGAAAGAAAATTCTCATCTGGTGGAGCAATTAAAAGACAGCTGGTCAGAGCTTTGTGCTGAACACATGCTCTTCCATTAAACTCTGTTCTTGGCTGGTCCCATTTTTCTCGTGCATAGGAGATGCTTAAACTGGAAATACATGACTTTGAGGTCTTCGTTGTAGCATGTTTTAGGTTTTAAAAAGCTAACCGCAATCTTCTTTCGGCCTGTTTACTCTTGGCTCTCCCAGCTGAATGAGAATAATTATCCTGAGACCAAAATGGACAGGGTATTTGCTCTTTGGGGCCTGGCTTTGGTTTTGGGAAGAGCTTAGGATCCTTTGTGTGGTTCCCGTGGCAGTACTGTCTAGATGATGGTCTTTGGCTCCTTCCTCTTAGACAAAGACTACAGCATCCAGACACCTGGGCCAGACATGGCAGTGCTAGCAGCGTCTCTGGCATCTGTGGAGCTGCTGTGGCAGGGCATCTGCCGTGGCAGGGCATCTGCCATGGTCTGACTATGTCAGCGCCATCTTGCCATATGCCACACAAGTCACAGAATTTTGAAGAATGAATACCCAAATCCAGAATCTTTATTTTTGTATTCCAGAGAGGGAAAAGACTGATTTAGGAAAAGCCAAGCAGTCTAGCCTTAGTGTCCTAAGCCCTGAAGGGGCCTTAGGAAGGAGGGATCTGTGGTACAGATGCCCTGCAGAACACTCACAGTAGCTGTGGGGACAACATTGCTGACTTGTTTTTTAAAATGAATGAAAACCGTACTTTTACCTTTGGATAGTAATGACCCACAAACCAAATAGTACCAAGGAGTCTTTGCTATTCTCTGTATAGACCGTTAGGCTCTGGGGCTCAGCACCTCTGGGCTATTGTAAATCTCTCCTGGAAGAAAAGTGGAAAAATGACCTTCTCTTAATAAATGTATGCTATGATAGGTAGAGAAGATGAGAAAAAATAGTAGGAGTAATCCTTTAAAGCAGAATTTAGACTGGAGGGCCTGGCGTGGTGGCATGTCCCTTTAATCCCAGCACTTGGGAAGCAGAGGCAGGTCCATCTCTGTGAGTTCAAGGCCAGCCTGGTCTACATAGCCAGTTCCAGGCTAGCCAAGGCTACATAGTGAGAATCTGTCTTAGGAGAAAAAAAAAAAATCAGGAGTTTTTAAACATTTGACAGGGGAGTAAAGAGGCCCAGATTTGCAGATGGAGCCAGCACCTTGCACCATATCCCCTGGTTGTCCTCTAGTATGACTCTGCAGACATCATTTCTGAAAAGCCAGCGAGACCATGGATCTTTATGAAAATAGTAGGCCAAGCTTTTCATGAAGGCTGTACGTACAGTATCGCTCTAAACAAGCTGAAGCTATTACTGGGGGGAGTAGTGATTTATGTGATAGTCTAGGGATTATTAATACAGTGCTTTTTAGACTCTAGAAGATTCTTTGGTGTCTCTGGTTTGAGTTTTGTTACTAAATAAAGCAACCCAGGCAGCAGGACAAATTATCTTGCATCTGTCTAAAATTAGAGACATTTTGGTGTTTATTGCCTTGTAAAAATATCAAAGTCTGCTTCTTAAGATGAAAGGAGGTCACAGGAGTCTTAGATTTCAGAAAAGTGCCAAAAACTCTTTAGTCCAGATCAAAATCCCAAGCTTCTTACTGAGGTCTGGGATCTGCCCCATTAGACATCTGGCCAGGCCTTTTGGAACTTGGTTCCGATGTCAGGATACAGATTCCAGCCAGATGTGCACTGCTGTTGAACCCTTGATGTCAGCAGAATGTGTTTTATGACTGCTGACAGGCTGGCGTCTGGAGGCCTTGTAGCTCGTATCCTTGATCCAGCAAATCCTCTGTGCCAGAACCCCTCGGCATAGTGGTAGATGGCCCGGCCCTCCCTCATAATGAGCCTTCTTGCTTTACTCACAGGTGGGAAACTACCTCCGTATGTTCCGAGGTTCTCTGTACAAGAGATACCCCTCACTCTGGAGGCGACTAGCCACTGTGGAAGAAAGGAAGAAAATAGTTGCATCGTCACATGGTAAAAAAACAAAACCTAACACTAAGGGTGCGTCTTCACGAGGGTTTGTAAACCTGTTTCAAAACCACTCGCTTATGTCATGAAGATAAAACGTTTTCACTCCAGTGTCTTCACTGCAGCCTGACCTTAGGTGGGTAGGGAGCATCCGGGGGCAGGCCACCCTGCCAGCGCACACACGATTCAGGTGAGAGCAGCACGGGGAGTCTTTGGTGCTCTGCTGTTGTGTGTCCCTGGCTGGGCCAGTGGGTGCGCGAGGGGCCGGGGCCAGGGCAGTAGCAGGTGCTGTGAAGACATGTTGGTCTCAAAACGTTTTAGGAATGCTGTGATTTGCTGCCATTCGCTGTGAGTGTGTTGCTGTAGTCACCTGCGTGCAGCCGTAGTAGCAGATGGTGGTCCCTTCACTTTCCTCTGGGGCTTTCACCGCTTCCCTCCAGAGCACATTTATCCTGTAATACTTCATCTTGGCAACCAGTGTGCTAAGCTCATGTGCATGTACCCATTCCATGTGGCCTGCCCTGTGCCGGGCTTGCTGGGTGAGCCGCCTGGTGCTCGTGAAACCAGTGCAAGCTCTGGGCTGTGGCAACTCTGTGCAGAGTGAAGATGCTCTTCGGACATTTGGGGCCTCCAGCAGGGACATTTGGGGATGGTGCAACATGCCGTTTGGCCGGTGGCAAAACTGCTTTCCACTTAGCAGAGGCACCCTGTAGAGAGCTGCCGTGGGCCTAGGTGCGCGTGTACGTGCGTGCATGCGTGCTCACTAGCACTTTGTAGTGTGTCTTGTCTGTAGGTGCAAATGTAGTTTTGTCTGTCGTGGTATATGGGGGTTCTTTTAATGCAGGAGCCAGAGCTGCTTTTTATCCACGACTGAAAGAGATCCGCTGTTACCTAAAATGGTTTCCTTTGTGTCTCCTCTGCCACAAGTGGACTCCAGTCACTAACGTGGTGGCTGCCTAACTTTGCCTGCCCTTCCCTGAGTTCCCATAAGTCTTTAGTGGTCTTTCTGCGGTGTGCCTTCCTTCCCTATAACCAAGAGAATCTTCCAGCAAAGCTAAGCAGGTCCTGCAGATAAGTAGCAACTCTTGACAGAGGTTCCCTAGAAGAGCTGGGGGTCACGTGATATGAAGTCCCACCTTACTTTCCAGACAGCACATCTGGCCTGACTCAGGGATGGTAACTTCTTGGTGTGAAGCAGTCCTTTCCAACTCTCTCTGGGCTCTTGTTTTAAAAGAAAAGGATTCATCTTTCATTCTATCTCTACCTTGCTTTGTGTTTTAGATTGTGGTGGTGTCAGACCTCTTCCCACTGGGGTGTTACTCTGAAGCCTTCCTGGCAGCCCCTAAGCTGCAGCTACCCCAAACATGTCTGCCCCTGAGCTAGTGCTCTTAAGAGGCAAATTTGTCCAAATCCATCCCACCAGAGGCTTTCTCCACTGAGAAAGGTGTCTAGGTGAAGCCTCAGTCCAGACTGCCCTTTTGGAAGAGGCTAGCACTCAGCAGTAGTGAGTTTGACACCTCGCTTTCCCCACCTCCTGCATGTGAGGACCTCATGTGCTGTATCTAATTGGTTGGCAGCTTGTTCACACTGCTGCAGGATGACCACAGTGGGGTCTCTCTGCTCACAGATCACGGATACACCACCCTCGCCACCAGTGTGACGCTGCTGAAAGCCTCAGAGGTAGAAGAGATTCTGGATGGCAACGACGAGAAATACAAGGCTGTGTCCATCAGCACAGAGCCCCCCACCTACCTCAGGTACGCCCTCCTGGTCTCGGTGTGTATGCTTGAGGGACATGCGGTGGGTGGGGGTTTCTCATGAAGAACAAGTTAAAATGAACTGAAATGTCTTCCAACACTTTTACTCACTGTGTTTCTAACTGCCTGACCTAGGTTTCTAAGTTTCTTTGGAATTCTGTTTTTTGTGGTTTTTTTTTTGTTTGTTTGTTTTTAATGATTTATTTATTTGTTATGTATACAGCATGTATGACTGCAGGCCAGCAGAGGGCACCAGATCTCATTACAGATGGTTGTGAGCCACCATGTGGTTGCTGGGAATTGAACTCAGGTCCTCTGGAAGAGCAGCCAGTGCTCTTAACCTCTGAGCCATCTCTCCAGCCCCTCTTTGGAATTCTTAACAAATAGAGGCCAAGTCTTGAATTCTGGAATATTCTGAAATGGACTCATTTGCCCCCCCCCCCCCCAAAAAAAAATTGTGACTCATATAAACTCACAAAAGAAATAAGATTTGAATGTACACAGGTAAAACTTTGAAAGAGCCTTTTCCTTTTTTTTGAGATAGGGTCTCATGTAGTCCAGGCTGGTCTTAAACTTGCTGTGTAGCTAAGTGTGGTGTTAAATTCAGAATCCTCCTGCCTCCACCTCCTGGATGCTCTGATTACAAGTGTGTGCCATCATGCCTGGTTATAATAGTGCTGGGGATAGTGCCCAGGACTTTATGCAAATCAGGCAAGTACTCTACCAATTGAACTATATCCTTAGGTCCAAACTTTTTGGTTTTTGAGACAGGGTTTCTCTGTGTAGCTTTGCGCTTTTCCTGGATCTTGCTCTGTAGACCAGGCTGGCCTTGAACTCACAGAGATCCGCCTGCCTCTGCCTCCCGAGTGCTGGGATTAAAGGCGTGCACCACCACCGCTGGCTGTTTTTGTTTTTGAGTCAGGGTTTCTCTGTGTAACCCTGGCTGTCCTGGAGCTTACTCTGTAGACCAGGCTAGCCTTGAACTCAGAGACCACCTGCCTCTCCCACACCAGTCCTGGGATTGAAGGCGTGCACCACCACTACCCAGCCAGAAAAAATTTTTGTTGTTTTTCCGGGTCTTTTTTTGAGACAGGGTTTTTCTGTGTAACAGCCCTAGCTGTCCTGGAGCTCACTCTGCAGACTAAGCTAGCCTCAAACTCAGAGATCTGCCTGCCTCTGTGTGTAATATAATGTATACCCTAATAAACTTATCTGGGGGTCAGAGGACAGAGCCAGCCACTAGACATAGACATAGAGGTAAGACAGTGATGGTACACATCCTTAATCCTATCACTTGGGAGGCAGAGATCCATCTGGATCTGAGTTCAAGGTCACCCTGGAAACATGGTGGCACACGCCTTTCATCCCAGCACTAGGAAGGGAGAAAGGGAGATGGCAGGGCACAGAAAAGTATATAAGGTGTGAGTAAACAGGAAGTCTCGCTCTAGAGGCTGAGGAGTTGGTAAGGTGAGGTTGGCTGTGGCTTGTTCTGTTTCTCTGATCTTTTAGCTTTCACCCCAGTATCTTTTCTATTAATAAGACCATTTGGAAGTCTGTGTTACATCTCTGGAGTTATTTTTTTAAAATAACTTTTTCATGCTGTATTATTGTAGGGCTGGAGAGCTTGCATGTGTGTGACATGGCATGCATGTGGAGGTCGGGGGCAGCTTTGTGGAGTTGGTTTCCTCCATCTTTACATGTGTTCAGATTACCATACTCCCAAAGCAAGTGCCTTTACCCATGAGCCATCTTCCTAGCCTAGAACGGAACTTTTATGAAAGTATCTGTGGCAATCAAAAGGCTAGTAATTAAAAAATGTACTGTGTGGTATGTAGTGTCTGCACATCTAGACTTAAAAGTAAACTGAGAACTCCAATAGATTTGGGGAGGGGGTAGTCGTGCTAGAGGTTGAACCCAGGACTCCATGAGATGTGTCCACCACCGAGCTACACCCCAGACCATAGAATACAAACAACTAGAAGATAGTCCACATCTAGAAATACAAGAGGTAAACAAACATGGGAAGAATGTTTGTCTTCTTCTGTAATCTTGTTCTGTTGTGGGTGGAGTGGAGAATGGAGCCCAGGGCCTCTTTGCTAAAACATGTTCTACCGTTGAGCTACATCCCCAGTCACTCATGTCATTTTAAAAATTCAAAGCTTAATAATAAAAGCTAGTCAATGTGGCCACACCTGTAATCCCAGAACTTTCAAGTGAAGGCAGGAGGGTCTTGACTTAAAGGCCTGTCTGGGCTACATAGTGAGACCTTATCAAAAAATGGAGCAAGAAAAGAAACGAATGTTAATGTACAAAACCCAGAGAGTAGGAAGGGAGGAAGGTATTGTTCAGAGTGATGTGGCTGTGGAAAATGATTTCCATCCGGGTTTGTCTTCATCTTTGTTGTTAGATTGCTTTTCTGGTCCCCCTCAGCCCCCAGAGAAGATGGCATGCATCCAGGCTGGTGGGCGCTGTAGACGCATGCTCAGCAGATTCCTGTTTTCCCCAAGGGATGTGGTAAGAACATAAGGATAACTAGACCTTCCCAGGAAGTCACAGAAGGAAATTATGTACATCTGGATGACACTTTTATGTTTGCACAAGTCAGCTGGGAACCCTTTATACAGCGGTAAACAATTTCTTGATTGTGTCATATGAGGACCAGCTGAGGGAGTAGATGTCCATTGCCTTGGAAGCCAAAACAACAGGGATGGGGTGTCCAGTGTTTGAAGTAAGCAGCTCCAGTGCCCAGTCAGCCTGACATTGGGCCTTGCAGTTATCCTGTCGCTGGGTAATTTGTCCCCTCTTAGGATTCTTGGGAAGTTCTTTCCATAGGAGCAAGGTTGGAGACAGGCAGGATTTGAGGGTCAAGGGATGGGGTCAGCACAGAAGACTAAATAGTGAAGATCTGCAGTTTCCAGATACAAGCCCAGCTGTGCTGGAATTGTCTGGAAGGTGCGAAGAATGCCAGCCCTCTCCAGAGATGGGTACTCATTTAATCTGGATAGGGCTTAAGAATTTGCTACTTAAAATTTCACACTCTCATGAACCGTTTGTCCACAGAGGCTGAGATGGAAACTGGACTTGCCGTCCCAGCTGTTGAGCATGTGCAGATTAGTCTCAGTTGCTGGGCTGTGGTCCAGGTCTCAAGGGTGAAAGCTGACCTTAAGGTCAGAGCCGGACCTGTGGTGCTATAGACTTGGTAAGGTCCTGGCCAAACTCGGCACTGTGGCTCATTCCCTGCCCACCCTTGCCCAGAGGTTGCTCCCAGACCTAGCATTACAGGTGTTAAGTGATCCTAGCTTTTTTTCTTCAGAGTAAAGGTTATACTTAAAGGCTCTGCCCCCAAGGACCAAGTCCTGACCTTTCTTAGAAAGGGTTCTTGCCTCACTTTGAACTCGAGGGCACAGTTACTACAGGAGCCGTGAGTGCAGTAGTGGGGTAGATAGGTAAGTGTTCTGGTGTCCATTCTGCTGCTGTGCTAAAATCCCCTGACAAAAAGCAACTTAGAAGCAGGACAAAGTTTATTTGGCTTACAATTCAAGTTATAGTTCACCATTGAGGGGCAGTCAGGGAGGAACCCAGCTAGTCACCTCACATCCATAGTCAAGGGCAAGGAGAAACACGTACCCATCCTGCCTGTTTGCATCACTGGCTTGCTTTTTATTCCTTTTTTTTGAGGCAGGATTTCACTCTGTAGCCCTGGCTTGCCTGGAACTCCCAGAGATTCACCTCCCTCTGCCTCCTGAGGGCTAGGATTAATGCCTCAGCTAGCTCCTACATTCTTATATATACCAGGGAATGGTGCTGCCCACAGAGGCTGGTTCTTTTCATACCAACTAACAATCAAGACCATTCTCCACAAAATGCCCACAGGCCAGCCTAGATCTAGGTTCCTCATTGAAACCCTCCCCTGTGATTCTGGGCTGTGTCAAATAGACAGTTAAAGCTAACGCACAGTGGGCAGCACACAGTGGCTCCCGATCCTCCAGCCAGGGTCTCACTAGGCAGGACACACAAGCAAAGCATAGAGGGTCCTAGTGTGGAGTAGCTTTGGGAATTTTCCCAATAGTAACAGCAACCTGGAGTTTGGGGAAAGAGAGTTTTTCATGTTGCATGGGCTGGTTGGTTATCTCCAGTGCTATTTCCTAGATTATACTTATCAACCCATTTTCCTCACTTGTATAGTTCATGAGTTAGAGACTAGAAGCCTTGTCAGTGCATTTTGGAATGGCCAGCACATAGAAAATCACAACCAGCCATCTCTGTAGCCCCAGCTCCTCAGAAGGCTTCATTTGAACCCAGGAAGTCAGGGCCAGCCTAGGCAGCATATCAAGACATGGCCTCAGAAATCGATCACATTAACCCTTTTAGGCATTTAGGGACTCTTAGCCAGGAGCTGGGCAAGAACTCAAGAGACGCTGTAATTGGAGCCCTTCCTTCACTGAGACAGTGTCTTACTCCTGCTGCCCCGCCCCCCCCCCCCCCCCCCCCCCCACTGTCCTACAGCATCACCATCTTTTGAGTGAGGGTTAGCAGTTAGAGAAGCCAGCTTGGCCCCATCCTATCAAGTCTCCGTTGCTGCAGATCTTTGCCCATTGAGCCCTGACTCCGCATCTGACTCCCTTTTCCAGAGCATTCTGGAAAGTCTGTGTCTTACTCTCCTTTCCCTGATTAGGGCTGTGCTCCTGTGCAAACCATGTCTGCGAGCATGGCGTGCAGTGCATCGTGGCCATGGTAACACCTCTTTCTTTGTCTGTTTTTTGAGACTGCATCTTACTGTGTAACTCTGGCTGTCCTGGAACTCACAGAGATCCACCTACCTCCACCTCCTGAGTGCTGGGATTAAAGACTGCACCACCATACCCCGCCCTGCACCTAATACTTCTGTGCCCTTCTTCTCAGACAGGTGCCTCTAGGTGCCAAGAAGAGTCCTACAGTGTAAGAAATGTGCAGATGTCCTCCACAGGAGCTTGGAGACTGGCAGACTGAACAGGAGTAAAGTCCAAGTGAGCAGAACCGACTCCTGGTCTGAAGGGGTTACTTTCTCTCTCTGTCTCTCCAGGGAACAGAAGGCCAAGAGAAACAGCCAGTGGGTACCCACCCTGCCCAACAGTTCCCACCATCTGGACGCTGTGCCATGTTCCACCACCATCAACAGGAACCGCATGGGTCGGGACAAGAAGAGAACCTTCCCCTTGTGGTGAGCAAGCGCTGCTATGCTTGGCCTCTGCACAGATGCCCCCCTCCTTTCTCCAGTGCACTGTAGGCTCATTCCCAGAGAGGCACTGTTCAGTGACCCGTGTTTTCACAAATGCTCCCTGCCACTGCCGCTGTGCTCTTACTTCCGGACATCATCCTTGGCTTTCCCCATTCCCCCTGGCTCACTGCTCTGTTCTCTCCCATTTTCCCCCTTCCCTAGCATCTCAGTGTAATTCTTAGGGACATAGTCTCTAGGCCTTTCTTTGCTGAGGGGTTTGGGGTGATATCCACGTGACTCCCACTCTGTCAGTTCTCTGTGGCTACTGCAACACAACGCTGTAGTGACTTAGAACAGTGCAGATTTATGCTCTCCTCTTCTAAAGGCAGGAGTCTGATCAAGGTGTGAGCAGGGCATTGCTCCCGTCAGAGGTTCGTTACACTTTCATCTAAGGCCTCAGTGTTTTTCCACCCCTCTTCCGAGGTGTTTGCTGAGCCTCAAGGGCAAGGGGGTAGTTTTTGTTGTTTTGAGACAGGGTTTCACGCTGTACCCTACAGTGACCTACAGTATCTGACCTGGCAGTTCTCCTGCCTTGGCTTCCCAAGTGCTGGGATTACAGGCATGAGCTGGCATGTCTAGGTTTTCTTCTTCCTAGGGCAGCAGCTTCCTGGCTCTGCTGGTGCATTTGTGAAGCGCACTGCCCCACGCTGTTGCAGAATAACCATAGACATGTTTGAGCTTGTTGTTTTTGCCCCTCTGCACTCCCATTAGACTGGCCTCGGGACCCTGATAACCTCTTCTGTGCTACCTCAGTCTTAGATGACAAATGCCTATAAGAAATGGCCTATCTGTTCCAACCATATTTACAGTAATCCACAGTGCAAAGGGAAGCTAGAAACTTGTGTCCCTGGGGACCTAGGCATAGGGGACCCTGGAGCCCTGACTGACAGCTGCTGTGGTTTCATTTTCAGCTTTGATGATCATGATCCAGCTGTGATCCATGAGAATGCATCACAGCCTGAGGTGCTGGTCCCCATCCGGTTGGACATGGAGATAGATGGGCAGAAGCTGCGGGATGCCTTTACCTGGAACATGAATGGTATGTGGATAGTCAGCTTTGCCTGGGCTTTATATGAAATTGGCCCACTTTCCAACCCACTGCCTGTCAGGCAGATTCTCGTCTTGACGTTTGAAACTATGGTTTATGGAATGGTTCTTAAGGCTGCAAATTCTGGGTTCATCCAGAGCAATACATATTCACAGCATACAGAACATCCCACAGCAGGTCTGTAATTCCATTTCAAGGGAATCCAATACCTTCTTGTCTCTACAGGCACCAGGCATGTAAGTGGTACATAGACATATATGCAGACAAAACAACCACAAACATAAAAATAAATCTAAAGTCCTTTAGAATGAGGACAGAAGACAGGAAGATACATTTCACTGAAGCTACACAGATGGGAACAAACATTGGAAAGAAGTTCTGCTTGATTAGCTATTCCAGACATGCAAATTAAGACTAGGGACAACACCAGTGAGGAAGGGAAGAACTGAGTCCCTCACACTGGTGCAAATATAAATGTCTACGCTGCACCGAAAAACCATTCAAAAACTAAACATGTTTTACAGTTTGACTCCTATATGAGCGAGCAGCTACAGTGTAGAGCATGTGTCCCAGAGAGGTTCTGAAGGCATCTGTTTCCACTGAACCTACATGTGAATGTTGATAGAAGCTTTATGCATGATAGCCAGAAATTAGAAGAAGCCTAGATGCCCTTCCGTGGGTAAATACTTAAATAAAATGTCACCCCCACACACAGCATACTAATGAGTAATAAAAAGGAAATAACAACCGGCATGGATCTCTGGAGAACTTTTGGTTGGTTGGTTGTTTTTGAGACAGAATGTAGCCCTAGTTGGCTTGGAACTCACTATGTAGACCAGGCTAGCCTCGAAATCATAGCAATCCATCCGCCTCTGCCTCCCAACTGCTGGTATTAAAGGTATGCACCACCACGGCTAGCTTCTCTGAAGATTTCTTTGACTAGAAAAAAGTTACTCCCAAAGCTGCATAAGGAATGATTTCAATTCTTCAAGTGCTCAGATTATAGAAACACACCACAGGTGAAGAGCGGTGGAGGCTCAGATTATAGAAACACACCACAGGTGAAGAGCGGTGGAGGCAAGTAGTTGTGGCTGCAAAAGAGGGACCCTGATGTTGACGGACATGGCCTAGATCTTGACTGCCCAAGTGTGCTTCTGAGAGCACACACTGGTTTCATAGTGAACCATGGGAAGATTCCCCAGGGGCAGGTATCTGCATGCTGTGGGCCAAAAGGGAAAGGACACTTCTTCCTCTGCTGCTCTGAGCGTCTGGGAAGGCCGTTCAGTTGCCCAGTCATCCTCATCAGCATGAGGGGAGGGTTGACAAAGGAGGAAGAAATGGGAGGAGCCAGGACAGGTGTGGACACCATAAAATGAGGCTCTGCAAATAGCTTGGAATGTTTGCATTTTCTGATTCAGAGAAGCTGATGACCCCTGAGATGTTTTCAGAAATCCTTTGTGACGACCTGGATTTGAACCCACTGACTTTCGTGCCAGCTATTGCCTCTGCCATTAGACAGCAGATTGAGTCCTACCCCACAGACAGCATCCTGGAGGACCAATCTGACCAGCGCGTCATCATCAAGGTAGGTGCAGAGTCCTCAGCCCTTGGAAGTCCGTCAGGGTTCCTTGCTTGGGATGCAGTTTCTGGGAAGGCATCTCTCAGGGACAGCCCGACTGTCCTCAGGAATGGGAGGGCTGACTTTGCAGAGTGAAGTGTCACATTGTGGGTAGGACAGCCAGTGCTGCTATATCTCCGTCAGGCACTGAGCCAGTCCCCGAGTTAGCAGGTGAAAGCAGCTGGTGGTGAAGTATGAGAGCTCATAGTGAGATGTGCAGCATCAATGTAATATTCCTTTTTTGGGGGGGGGGGGTTGAGACAGGGTTTCCTCTGTGTAGCTTTGCGCCTTTCCTGGATCTCGCTCTGTAGATCAGGCTGGCCTCGAACTCACAAAGATCCACCTGCCTCTGCCTCCCGAGTGCTAGGATTACAGGCGTGTGCCACCACCGCCCAGCTTTTTTTTTTTTTTTTTTTAAGATTTATTTATTATTATTAATACAGAAGAGGGTGCCAAATCTCATAACAGGTGGTTGTGAGCCAACATGTGGTTGCTGGGAATTGAACTCAGGACTTTTGGAAGAGCAGTCAGTGCTCTTAACCTCTGAGCCATCTCTCCAGCCTCTCAAAGTCATATTCTTAAGTACTGGGCCAGAAATATTTCATAATTCAAATACCTGTTTGTATCCTGCTTTCACTTCTTCAGGGCTTATACTCACAAGCTCAAATTGCCAGATCACTTGGCTGTCTAATTTTTTGAGGACCTATCAGACTTGCACAGCAGTTGGACCATTTTACATTCCCACTAACAATGCACAAAGGTTCCAGTATCTCCCATAGTCACCAAAAGTTGTTATTGCCTCCCTTCTTTCCTTCCTCCTCCCTTCCTTACTTCCTTGTTTGATAATAGTCATCCTGGTGGGTGACGTTAGCTTCATCTGTTGGTTTGTTTTATTATTACTTCCGTTTTTGGTTTTTTGAGACAGTTTCTCTGTGTAACTCTGTCTGTCCTGGAACTAGCTCTGTAGTCCAGGCTGGCCTCAAACTTGCAGAGATCCACCTGCCTCTGCCTCCCAAGTGCTGGGATTAAAGGTGTGCACTACCACCACCCAGCGTTTTTAGCTTTATTATTAGTTTGTGTGCTATGATGCATGTGTCTTGCTGTGTTGAATTTTTTTCAACTATTATTAGTATGTGTGTGCCATGATGGATGGAGGTCAGAGGGCAACTTTGTGGAGTTGGTGTTTGGAAATAGGCATGTCTTTCTAAGGGTAAGGAGTAAATAAGGCAGGTGTAGCTGTGAGCCGCTTGGCAAGATGGTTGTAAAGCAGTGACATTAGGGTATAGACAGTGGCTTAAAACAGACTCAAGGGCCCTACGTGGTCAGCATAGCTACAAAAATTGGTCGCCACAGGTGTAAAGGACAAAGAAGACACTTGGCCAGCATGAGATGACAAGGGGGATGAGAAGAGAGGGTAAGGTGCGAACTCAGAGCCTCAGTGTCTGTTGACAACCTGGGCGGTGTGTGAGGTTGGTCCTGTTTTGTAAACAAGGAACAGGCCGGCCTTGGTTCTTAGCTTGAGTCATGGGCAGAATTCACTCGGACCTGGCAACTGAAAATGGCTTGTCCCCACCTCCTCACAGCATCCTGGGCTGCCCTCACTTGTGCTTACTGGTTCTTGCTACAGCTGAACATCCACGTGGGCAACATCTCCCTGGTGGACCAGTTTGAATGGGACATGTCAGAGAAGGAGAACTCCCCAGAGAAGTTCGCCCTGAAGCTGTGCTCAGAGCTGGGTTTGGGCGGAGAGTTTGTCACCACCATCGCGTACAGCATCCGAGGACAGCTGAGCTGGCACCAGAAGACCTACGCCTTCAGGTAGGATAACTAGCACGTTCTTCCTTCCCTCTGGTCTCACGGTTTTGTCCACTTTTTTGCCTACATTGGAAAAAGACTTCACTAGAAACTGGAATGCTTAGCAAAAGCAAGAACAAAGGGCTTTTTGCAAAGACATGGCAATTCAGGGAGTTTGCTACTAGGTTTTGGACTCAGCTAAGTTTACCAGCCATCCCAAGAATCATCTTCCTTATGGCTTTCTGTCAGTATGAACAAGAAGAGAAAACGGGCTGGAGATAGGGACCTTCTGTTGGGTAGGGATCCAGTGCGCTCTGTAAGCACAAGGAACATAAAGGGCATGCAGACATCCATTTAGGCAATACACCCCAACACATAAAATGTTAAAATTTTTTGGGCGAGAAGGAACGAGGCACATCCAAAAGGGTATGAGCCCCCCAGCCGACGCCCTTGACATGCTAAGCAGGCACATGTGTTGCTTGTTGTCACCCTCTAGTAGCCCACTGGCCAAGCAGCTCTGTTTTCTAGTCTTGATGTCTGTCCCGTGCCTCACCATTCTGCAGAAAGCCTACTTGTGGGTGCAGCCAAAGTGTCCATTCACTTTGTGTGAAGCCAAGGCCAGGAGGCCTGAGAGCCAGTGTAGAACAGTTTCGTTCCCCGGAGTCCAGTCTGAGGTCCTGTGATGCCTGGGGACATTGTACAGCTCCTGGGAGCGACAGTGACACAGAGGACCCATCCACAATCAGTTGAGGGGAGCTCACTTCAGAACTGTGCACATGCAGCTGGCAGCTTCTAGCAGCAGGTACCTACCAAGTGGTGGCCTTCACGGTGCTGTGAAGGATACAGCTTCTGGGGACTCCTGATGGCTCCTGCTGACACCATTTTCTTCTGTTGCCAACACTTAGCAGCATTTACCTTATCAGATCCCAGATGGCTTCAGGTTTTGATAAACTCCCGGTCACCTGCAATTCTCCTGTGCCCCAGAGCAAACGCCCTGGAAGCCACCCAGTAGTGTTAGGTTAGGACTCAGGGACATTGCTTGAGTTCTCAGGTGTAGACAGGAAGGGCCTGCCTCTGCTGTGGTCCTTAGTTCTGAGTTCAGATTTCAAATCCTTGAGAGTAAGTATAGGCCCACCCTGGAAGAAATTTGAGCAAGTAAACATCCCTCCCACGGTGGCCTGCATGGATTCCTGGAACATGTCCTAAGCACTTGTTTTCAGAGTCAGAAAGGGCTACTTTATCTTCCCAGCCAATGGGGTCTGGTGAGCTCTCAACACCTGTCCCGTGTGTTGTACCATCTGGGCAGCTAGGATGCTACCCACACTGCAAGGGACCTAGCAATGACAATCGGGGTACATGAGAATCAGAGTCTAAAAATCCGGAGGAAAGGAGCAGCCAAAACTGATGCTTCCTGTATCCCCAGCACTGCATCACCTCACCTCATGGACATGTGAAACTCGGGATTTCTTAGCCACTTACCCAAGACAATGATTGTGGTCCCTATTATCCTTGCAGTTTCTCTCTGGGAGAAGGAGCCCTGGCCTGGGTTCTGCCATGTAGAGAGTATGACAAACACCGAGTTCCATGACCCCTAAAACAAGTTTCAAGTTCTAAGCTGTCACTTCATGTTGAAAGCACACTAAGTTCCTTGCAGACAGTTTGCCTTTCTCTGCATGTCCATGTCCCATATCCTTCCGTACCCATCCCACGGTCTCTTGTCTTTGGTTGTATCCACAGAGTAGCAGAGAGAGCTGCTGGTCACAGGGCATGTGTGAGCAAGACCATGATGCCCATGCCTTAGATGGCCTGATAAAGACCAGGACAGGGACAAGAAGCGTGGTGGGGAGAGGGGGTGACAAACTGGTAGGGCTGTAGGCTCCTAGAGTACAGAACTGAATGTACAGAACTCTAGCAACACATACATCTCAGAACCAGAATGAGGACAAGAGGGCTGTGACGTAGCTCTGTAGGTATGGTTCAGAGGTTAGAGCACTGGCTGCTCTTGCAGAGACCCAGAATGATTGCCAGCTCCCACATGGTGGCTCACAGCCATCTGTAACTTGTTTCAGGGTATGTGGTGCCCTCTTCTGGTCTTCATGTGCACCTAGTACATACATATATGGAGGCAAAGTAACTCAAACACATAAAATTACAATAAAGCAGATAAAATTTTTTAAATCCTTTTTTTTTTTTAAGAAGGGCTATGACAAATATGGGGAAATGGGATTGATGAGGAATGGAGCTGGGTTAGGCAGCAGGGAGTTTGCTGCTCTTAGGAGAATTGTCTACAGAAAAATGGCTGATAACTTCTCCTGAGCCAGCCCCTTTGCTCCAAAGCCAGGGACCAGCAAAGGGCATCCTGTCTGGCACAGGAGAAAGACAGGTGTGTTATGTGTGGCTGCCAGTGTGCTTTGACTCCTAGTGTACCCAACGGCTGGGGGTGGGCACACAGTAAGGTGAAGCTGGCTGGTGTGAGCACTGGCTGGGTTAGGAAGGGTAGAGCAGATGTTCAGATGCCCACTACAAGCACTGTATAGAGCTCAGTGACTAGTGTCTGTCCCTGGGGCTGCTAGTACCCACAGCCCTGTCAAGATCGTGTGCTGGGCAGAAAGGTGAAGGTGTACTCAGTCAGAGGCTGGCAGCTGAGCCTAAGTGAGGGACAGAAACATGGATCTCTGCTGGTGTAGCATCAGCAGTTAGGTGAGGGAACCTGCTAGAACCCCTTTGGGCTAGTTAGGTGTGTACCATAGACGATAGGTATCCTCGTAGACTTCCACCAGCTAGCCCAGCCTGGGTTTTATTTTTATAACAACCCATTGAGAGACAATTCACACCACACCATTTAGTCATTTGTTGTACTTTAAAAATTTGTTTAGTTTTTACATTATTAGAGATTGAACCGAAGGCTGTGCTGGAATGTGCTTGTAGACCAGCCTGACCTCGAACTCAGAGATCTGCCTGCTTCTGCCTTCCAAGTCCTGAGATAAATAAAGATTTAGTGTCTTTTTACTTTTTGATTTTGAGGTAGGGTCACACTGAGTTGCTGGCCTTCAACTCATTCTGTAGCTCAGGCACATCTTGAACTTCTGATCTTCATGCTTTTACCTTCCTTCCAAATGATGGAATTATAGGTCTGAATCACTGTACCTGGTCTTCTTAAATGTATATTGGGTTTGGTTTGGTTTGGTCTGGTTGGTTTTCACTCTATGGAGCCAGAGTCCCACCACAAAGCTCAGTCTGGCACTATTTGGCCTTATCAGCTTCCTAGAATAATGTGTTCAAGGGTCATCTATGTTGTAGCATTATCAGAGCTCTGGTCTTATGGCTGAATAATATTCCATTGATTAAATCTATACATTTGACTTACTGTTCTGCTGTGGGTTGCTTCTACTTTTTGGCTATAGTAAATCACGCTAAGGACATTTGTATGTTTGTGTAGAAACACTCTTGGCAGTTCTCTTGGCTCTCTAATATTTCTGAATTATATGGTACCTGGTTAACTTGTGTTTTGCTTGTTTTATTGAGACAGGATCTCACTTTGTAGCTCAGACTAGCCTCTAATATATAGTTCATGGCAGTCCCACTGGCTCAGCCTCCTCTGAGCCTGGATCATAGGATGAGCTGTCACACCTGGCATTTGAGGAACTGCTAAGCTGTTTTTCAGAGGCTGCAGCATCCTGCAGAACCCAGCAGTGCTGTGGGCCCAGGCTCTACACTCTAGCCAGGGATTGTCTTGCTGTTCTGACTAGCTATCCTGGTGTCAAGTGATAGGCTGGAGTTGTGTTTCCTGGTGAATATCTCTTCATTATTATTGGCCCTGTATGTATGTATGTCTTTGAAAGTGGCTTGCTCAGGTCATTCACCCCAACCCCAGTTTATTTTGGGGAGGATGTGTGCATGTATACATGTGTGGATGTCAAAGGACAAATTTAGGAGGAAGTTACTTCGTTCCACCATGTGGGTACTCTGGATTGAACTCAGGACCTCACACTGAGCCATCTCACTAGCCTGTGTTTTTAACCGGTTTTTCTTTTAATCGTTGATTTGTGAGAGTTCTCCATATAACTGGATACACATTGCCTAGTAGGTATGATTGTAAATATTTTTTCCCATCCTCTTGAGTTGCCTTTTCACTCTTTTGATAGTGTCCTTTGCAGCACAAAAGTTATTTTGATAATAGTCCAGTTCACTTGGCTTTTTTAGTTGGTTGGAGTGTGTGTGTGTGTGTGTGTGTGTGTGTGTGTGTGTGTGTGTGACATTTTAGAAACCATTGCCTAGTGCAGAGGCATACTGTATCAGCAGTTTGCCCACAGATTGCCCTTTCCTAGCGAGTATGTGGACCTCTCATCCTGTCCTAAGGGGCATGGCAGCTGTGGCTTGCAAACATAAGGGTGAGTGTAGAATTCGGCCTCTTTCCCCCCAGCTAAGTGGCCTTAGACAGGTCATTTCTTCCTGAAGTCTCCATTCTCTTCTTTATAGAGGGAGGATGATACTGCTTCTCAGCTTGCCAGTACATCACAGAAAAAAGTCCTACATCCAGATCTGACATGTTGGCACACACCTTTAACTCCAGCATTTGAGAGGCAGAGGCAGGTAGATCTGAGTTCAAGGTCAGCCTGGTCTACATATTGAGTTGTAGGACAGGCTGGACTACACAGAGAAAAAACAACACAACTCCTACATCAAAAGTAAACTTGAATCCACTCCATTAGTGTCTTCTAACAGCTTTTAAAGGGGTGTTTGTGTGGTCAGAGAATGTCCAGGGTCCTTCCTGGTCTCAAAGTTCATGAGTATGAATCCCCTTGGAATAATGGATGCTGGCTCACAAACTTGGGGCTCAGGGCAGCATCTCTGCTTGTGTGTCCCCATAAAGCCAAGGCAGCTAGTGTTGGCTTTATGCCCATTCCTTCATGGTCAGCTCTAGTAGTTCTATTTTTGAACAAACTCGTGGTGTGAAATCTTCCCAGAGTCGAGGAGGTAAACAATGGGGCCTCTGGGCCTGTTTGCCAGCTTGTATTTAAATTCAGAGAAAAACATGTTTTGCTTCCTTCTGCCTGGGCTTGGCGCCTTTCAAAGCCTGCCCTCCCAAGGGAGATGACCTGGAGATGAGGGATGAGTCTGCCTGGGCTGTTCCTGGATTTCCAAATGAAGCTGCTGAGAAGAGGTCTGCCCTGGGACCGCAGGGTGGGGGCTGACTGGTGCCTGGCCTCTGAGTCACTAGCAAGAGTTTGGGCTTCCAGGTTCTGTGGAGCCTGTGGGTATAGATGTCAGCTGTGAGCTTCCATAGTACATCAGACCTGTGTCTGCAAGAAGACAGGGTTCCCCAGTCTGTGGAACCAGCTTCACCCGTACTCTGGCTTTAATCCAGGCTCAAGGCCCCTGAAACCCTTATTGGCCCAAGCCCAACCTTTCTGAGTTGGGCTAGGATGGGCTCTCAGATGCCAGGATTGGCCTGTACTGGCTTAGTGCAGTGATGAAGGATTGTGACTCTACAATCCAATGTGGTGTAGGACTTTTGTGAAGTCCACTCTTCCTGAAGCCCGAGAGAGGCTGTGTAAGGACTTGTCTGGCTCTGAAGAGGCCTAGGCAGTGAATGTTGGTTGTTGAATGTTAAGCCTCCCGATAGTAAACTCTGCTGCCATATTTCAGACAAAGACCGAAACAGCCCAGTCAGCTTGCTTATCCCATTTTCATCTGCCAAGTATCACTTGGGCTCTGTCTCCTCCTTTCCCAGAGCTGACAAGGTACTGCAGGGCAGCAGGTGGGCATACACCTGATTAAGATTGTAGGTAGAGAAGGGAGGCCATCTCCTCAAGTGACAGGAAGGCCACCTAGCTGGAAGGGCAGTGTGACAGTGGAGGGAGGAGAGGACCTGGGTAGAGCCTCACTGTGAGGCTTCCTGCTAGGCTAGGGTTTGCTATGACACATTAGGTACCTCCTTGGCTTCCTCTTACAACTTGGAAACCGCGGTGCAGAGCGGCACAGGCACACCCATCCCCCAGTACTTGTACCCTGTAGTCTTCCTCCCATTTCCTTCACACCGTTGTATCCATTTGGCAAGAGACACTCTAGGGTGCAGTTCGGTGCTCTCTGAAGGACTCCAAGCCTTGAGATACCATTTCTAGGCCCAGTTCTCTGCTAACCAGTTATCTGTCTCAAAGTAAACAGGCTGGCTTCTCCAGGGCTTAGTGTGAACTCCATGAAGTGAGCCAAGGGATAGGTGTATATAGAACAGTTAAGAGCAGGCCCGCCCAGGAGCCTTCTGTGAGGAGGTTGAGGCCTCTGGAGAAATCCTTTACAACTCCACCCCCATCCCTTAGAGTTTGTGGTGTTTCCCTGATCAGTGGGTCTTGGTGGGTATTGACTCTGGACAGTGTAAGGTAGACCAGCCTGGCTACAGTCTCTATCAGTCAGCTGTACCTGAGACACTGTTCTGTCCAAAGAAACTACCTCCATAGCCAGCATCTCCCTCAGTTCTTGCCGAGGAGAATTGGCCTTGCAGGGAGACTGCCTAGGGTGTAGGTAGTACTGTTTCTGCTAGACAGGTTCTGGCATCCTGCTTGAGGTTCAGAAGTCACCCTGCAGCTGCCCATCGGCATTGCTGCTGGGAGGAGCTGGGACAAGGAAGTGAGCCTTCCTGCTGTGCCCTGGCCATCTGCTAAGGAATAGCAGAGTAGAAAGCAGTGGTTTCTGGGGGACTTCCGAGCTGCCATTCTGTTAACTAGTCCCTGTTCCTCTCCGTTTCCCTTCCCTCAGTGAGAACCCACTTCCCACAGTTGAGATTGCCATCCGGAATACCGGAGACGCTGATCAGTGGTGCCCCCTGCTGGAGACACTGACCGATGCGGAGATGGAGAAGAAGATCCGGGATCAAGACCGGAACACAAGGTACACCCCTGGGCACCCTCTTCCCTGGCAGAGGCAGGGGAAGTTTCTGTGGGGATCAGGCCCCAGGGTACATTTCCTTGAAGAGAACAACATCCCCTGGCAGGTCTCAGGGTTTCCATAGAGATTAACAGGGCCAGTGCAGCAGACTGGCAAGGTCAAGAAAAAGGCTGGAGACTATTCCTGCTAGATGGGCCCCACACCACCTACTCTAGAAAAGTAACATACCTAGGAGGGTGGCCACCCAGAGCTGTGACCGGCCCCAGCTGACCACCTGTTCTTCTCCTACTTCAGGCGAATGAGGCGTCTTGCCAACACTGCCCCAGCCTGGTGATGAAGCCATCCATGCTCAGCTTCCACGGAGCATCTCAAAAGACTGCCTTTGCTTCCTCTGTGGTAAAGAGAGGCAAAGGGACAGCTGGTGCCATCCTGAGGAATGGGTAGGAATGGGGTAGGGTCTCCTGGGTGCCTTCCTTCAGCACACATTCCATTTGCTAAGCCGGGCACTGTCCCCCAAAGTCTAACATCAGGAAGCAGCCTCGTTTGGGTTGGTTTTGGTTTTGTATAGGAGCCCCAGACAGAGCTAGCAACACTTTTTAAATAAAAGTAACCAGTTGAGCTTCTTTGGTGTTGATGGCATAAAAATGTGAGCTAGAGCTAGGAGTGGGGCCTGAGGTAGAGCCTGCGTGGATGGAAGAGGGTCAGGGTTGATGTGCCAACCCTGCCCTTCTTGCCCTCAAATTCTCAAGTGAGTAAATGGAGACCACTGGGTCTCCACAGCCAGCCACAAGGTCCCCTAAGCAGAGCCCAGTCATTGTTCGTTCTTATGCCTTCCAGCTTCCCTGTGCAGCTCTGTGCTCAGCGGGTCTCTGTAGAGGTTGAGGCTCATTTGCTGGCCTTGGTCCTGCTGCATCCATGCTGCTCTAGAGACCTTTTTAGAGGACTTGGTCATGTGTGGGTAGCACCTGGACATGACATCACTAGTACACAAACAGGAAGTCTTCTGTGTCAAAGTTCTAGCAACTAAAAAAAGATTAACTAAACCCATCTCCATTGTGGCCAGGACCAGCTTCTTCCCCAGCCTGTTGTGAGGTTAGGGAGATAGCACACCAGCCGTGTGCCATCCTTTAAGTTGGCAGTATGTGGAGAAGACGTACAGCCCTCTACCCCCAGCCCAAGCTGTGCTTTCGGTAAGCTCCTCACTCCCTTTGTCCTTGTTTTGTGGTGTGCTATAGAATAGACACAGCATCCATTAAAGTGACATATGGGTCTGCACTAAGCCAAGCTCAGCCTGGCAAACTGGGCATGCAGGTTTGTAGTTGAAGACAGTGATCCCAGTACCCCAGCTGCAATCTGCTGCTACCCTCTCTCAGGGGGTCCTCCTGGGGAGTGTTCTACCCCTCTCCCATGCACCCTAGAGCCTGCCTGCTATGAGCACTTCCACCCCACACAGCAATGCAGCTTCGGCCCCACCAGGTTTCACTATGAAATTGAGTCAGACTCAGTATAAAACATTTTTGTTACCATAGAAATAATAAGCAGTGGTTTGGGGGAATTCCATGCATCCAGGAGTAAGCCCCAGGGGAGTACATGTAGAACAGCAAGGAAAACTGGCCACATTGACATCCTCGGGTCAGAGGAGGGCGGGTAGCAAGGACTCAAAGGCCTTCAGCAAACGGAGTGTCCCAGAACGACCGCTGCTTTACACAGGGCTCTGCTAAGGTAGAGCTCAAGGTCCTGGGCTCACTAGAGTGGCAGAGGACCAAACTTGTTCTCTGCACCCTGAGCCCATGGGACTTTTGGGTTACCAGCTGGAGATGAACGTGAAGACCTGCTTGCCTTAAAAGAAGACAGAAGCTAGAAGGGTGGGCATCAGGCCACAGGCACCCCAGGCAGGATACCTGTAGACTGGGCATGATCCTGGATGTTGAGGACTTGTTGCAGTGCCCCAGCAAGGCACTGGCAGCATGAAGGTGAGAACTGGAGGTCTGTATTAGTTGAGTTCAGAGCTCTGCTAGGCATCAGTCAGCAGTCTTCACCTCTCTGGGCCTCATGTCCTACCACCTACAGTTGAGCAGAGATGGTATGGGGATGTAGGGTGTTGCTGGCTCAGGCACCAAGGTGGGCCCAGGCCCAGCCTTCTGAATGGGTTGCTTGGCATAAGGGAACGTAGAACTCTGCCAGGAGCCTCAGGCTGACCAAGTGGGCTTACTGCTCCAGGGGCTGCACTCAGGCCTCTGGTTGCTCTTCCGGAAGGGGCAGGTAATTGGGGTCTTCCTGAGGGTCATCGAATAGTAGCTTCCTATGAGGAGGGGACAACTATACTGAGCTGCGGTAAACACAGATTCCCCCATGGAGTAGGTAGATTGCCACCAAAGGAGGGGAAACAATTGTCCCACACTCACAGAAAGCTGGGGGTCAGCAGCAGCCTCTTGCCTCCAGGCTGGTTGGGAAAGACATCTTCCAGGAAGTAGTAGATGTGGCCCACAACAATGCCTGCAAGAGAGCCGAAGGCTGGCAGAGGCCATCTTTCACAGCCCAATATAGCCCCAGGTTCCAGAGCACAAGCACTCTGTTATCTGCCATCAGGGTGAGATCAGAACAGGGGCCCAAAAGTGGACAGTACCTGGGGAAAGGGAAGGACTGGGGACCTGAGAACACTGGGGGAGTAGGAACCAGGAAGCAGAAACTGTAACCACCCCCATGCAGAACCAACTCTAGTGTCTGCAGGTCAACCACAGATGCAAATCCTGTGGGCCAGCTGGACTGCTTGAGGGGCATTAAGAACAGAACAGTTGGGACAGGAAGAGAAATTTGGGGGATGCACGGGAGAAAGGTCTGGTGCAGGGGGAAGGGATGTGTGTTTGAGCTGCATACCCTGATGGGAGCAGCTGGCCTGAGGTGAATGGGAAGGGTGGGCAGGCTCACCTAGCAGGTCTGTGAGGACAGAGTTGCCCAGCAGCATCGAGAAGCCCATGAGGGCCCAGGGAAGGAATGGTGCCTGGAAGTTGAGTAATCCAAAGAAGTTGACCCTCACCTGAGGGCTGCGACGGCTCCATACATAGACCAGCATGGCCATGAGGGCCTGTCCCAGGAAAAAGAGGCTGCCCAGGAATCCCAGCAGCTGGGCCAGAGTCAAGGTGCCCTGGAGCGGTCTGCTGCCCACAGTCCCTACCTGGCTCTTTCAACAGGTTTCCTCATATCCCTAGTCTATTTCATATCAAGCAGAGCCCCTTCTCTGTGCGTCCAGGTACCCAGGCTCCATTGTCCATGCCTGCTCCTCTCTCTGGCTCTTCTCTGGCATTCCTGTTTCAGAGCCTCAGTATTCTACCAGTCTATCCTATTTTCTCCCTGTTGTGCTCTGCAGACACTGACCTAGCTGGGGCATCTAGACTACCTGGCTGCTAGGCCCAGAATGTTTGTTTCTTCCCGCCTGGGCACTTCCTGTCGAACCCCAGGGCCACGACACAGACGGAGGTGTCCCTTGGCCCAATAATAGTGAGCCTACGGGAAGGATACAGTCATAAGAACACCCCCGAAGAGAAACATGAAGACGAAGTCGGCTTTTCGACCACGGAAAGAACCCTCCTCCAGCATACGGCAGTAGCGGAACCTGCAACACTGGTATAGGAAGTGCCACGCGGACTGGGCCTCAGTTTCCCCGCTCCTAGCCCATCACACCCCCCAATCCGACCTCACCACCCCACTCCCGTGGCCCAGGATACACGAAGAGCATATTGAAGAAGAAGCCGAATCCCAGGGGCCCGAAGAAGAGGAAGGTCGTGATGAGCCTCCAGACCTGCAAAGAGGTGGGGGTGGCGGTGAGGCGCGGGGCTGCAGGACAAGGGCATGGCTGACAGGTGTCAGAGTCGGGGCCACCTCACCTGGAACTTCCGGAACACGAGGTGCGGGTTGAAGTAGAGCTGGAAGGGGCTGAGGAGTTCCAGCTGCTGTGGGACGGGGAGCGTGTAAGACGCCGGAAACCAGCGACCTCCCTAACCCCCGCTGGCCGGCCAGGGACTGTAACCATGGCGCCGCCACGCCCGCCCGGCCGGCCCGCTCACCACTGCGGCGGTGGTAAGGACGCAGGCCGCGGTGTAGGCCCGCGTCACCGCGGGCACCTGCAGGAAGCCCGCCGCCAGCCCCTGCCCGGCCATCGAAAATCCTAGGCGCGCGCGCGCCGGCAAGGCCGCGCTCTTAACCCGCCCCAAGCCCCGCCTCACTCTGTAGTGGCCAATCGGCGTCGGAAGAGCCGAGCCTGGGCCTGGAAAGCCAATGGGAAGAGGGAGCGGGGAGTCAGGTGTATCGAGGCGGCTGGCCAATGAGGAAGTCCCACGGTAGAGCACGTGGCGGTTGTTGTGGCTGCTATGGAGGTTGTGGCCAATCAAAAATGGTCGCTTGACAGCATCTGGAGAAGGACCAATAGCAAGGACCCACGAGGTCGCGTGGCTCTGGAAGGGGGCGGGGCTATGAAAAGAGGCGCAAAGAGACGGAGGAGGGGCCGTCCGAGACGCTGGGCCAGCCGCAGGCCGCTCTCCCGCCTGCCCGCCTGCCGGTAACGCCCCGTTAGCTTCGGAGAACCCAGGCCCGCTTCACCCACCAGTCCCCAAAAAGTCCAGTCCAAGTACCATTTGCGGGCTCCTGTCGTGGTCTTCCTGGGTGTGCGCTGTGGGGAGGACTCAGCCAAAGGTTCTGAGCCAGGCTGGAGCGAAAGGGCGGCCTGGAGAGGGACTTGAAATTTTGGTAGAAGAGAAAAACGCCACTAATTAACTGTTTATTGAGGACCTACTGTGTGTTGGGTAGTCTGATAAACGCTGGGGATCCTGTCGCCAACAAAGACACTGTCGATGGGCTGGAGAGGTGGCTCAGTGGTTAAGAGCACCGGCTGCTCTTCCAGAGGTCCTGAGTTCAAAACCATCTGTAATGAGATCTGGCATGCAGGCAGAACACTGTATACATAATACACAATAAATAAATCTTGTTTAAAAAAAAAAAAAAGACATTATGGTCCAGTCAGTTCTATACAACAGCTGTCAAGACAGTACCTTGATGGAAAAATAATGCCAGAGATGGACCTCCATGGTAAGTAAGATGACCTGGGAAGCCTTTATAAAAAAGGGGACATTTAATTGTCACTTCTAAAAGATCCCTGTGCTCAGTAGAAAGTTATACAAACAAAACAGTGGCAAGTGCTGTCATGGTATGAAAAGATCTTCCTGGGGGTTGTGGGGATTTATATTCCCGTAGCCACTATGGGAAACAGTAAAGCTAGTACTCAAATATTTAAAGTAAAACCATCAAAGGCCAACAAAGGATCTAGCCACTTGTGGGTGGGGTTAGATAGAGCTGTGATCGAGGCTCACTTACAGTGTTTTAAGGGGTAGATCCTCTACACTCAAACCCTCAGATAAGGCATCCCTCTGATGCACAGGAGGGACCTCTGGGAGTGGGGACATTCCCATCACCTCTTGTCTCTTCATAGGACCTCCAGGGTAAGTGGCTGTGTGGTACACATCTGTTATTTCAGCTACTGGGGAGGCAGGGAAGACAAGGATTTAGTTTGAACTCAGGAATTTGAGGGCAGCTCAGGCCAACAGTGCCCAGCACTGCTTGTGTCTCTAGGTCTCTAGAACTTGGAGTTTCCAGAGCTTTTCCTCACCAATAGCTCTCCAGGTAGAGAGTTACTGAATGGGCGAGAGGTGTCTGCATCAAGCAGTCCAAGGAAGCAGGCCTGGAACCTGCCTCTGCCTCCTGAGTGCTGGAATTAAAGTCCTGTGACACCATGCCCCACAAAAGTAGTTATTCTGGGTAGACTTGCTAAGGGTTATATAGTAATTCTATGTTTTATTTAAATAAAGTGAAATAATTATTATTTTGGTCTTCTGAGATAGGATTTTGTTATGTAGCTCACATGTCATGATCTAGAACTCACTATTATGCCTCCAATTTCTTGGTACTGGGGCTTTAGGCCTATGTGATAAATTTTATTTTTTAGATTTATTTATTGTGTTTACAGTGTTCTGTTTGCATGTATGCCTGCACACTAGAAGAGGGCACCAGACTTCATTGATGGTTGTGAGTCACCATGTGGTTACTGGGAATCGAACTCAGGACCTCTGGAAGAGCAGTCAATGCTCTTAACCTCTGAGCCATCTTTCCAGCCCCTATGTGATAATTTTATATTCATTTTTTTAGATATAGGTTTTCACTATGTAACCCTGGCTGGCCTAGAACTCTATGTTGACAAGACTGGATTCGAACACACAGAGATCTGCTTGCCTCTCTGCCTTTGGAATGCTGGGAATGAAGACATACACCACTACAGACCATGGAGTATTTTTAGCACCAAATTCTGAAACTGCACAACAGCTGTACTCAAGACCAGTGTGAAAAGGCAGCATGCAGTCCAAGTAGGCTGGCTAAGGCCTAGACTTCAGGGCCAGCTACGTGGCCGGGTCCCCTCTGGGCCTGGTTGCTGGATCCAGACTTTCCAGGAAAGTGTGGGCCTCTGGGTAGGACACGTAAGAGGAGGAACAGCCTATGTGAAGACCTTGTGATGGCTGGTTTTATGTCAGCTTGACACAAGCTAGAGACATATCTGGGAAGAAAGAATTTTAATTGAGAAAATGCCTCTCTAAGGATCCCTGGGCAGGTGGTCCTGGTGATCCAGTCTAGGGGCCTTAATTGGGTTTGTTTTCTCTGCCAGCTAAAGAAACAAAAAGCAGGAAAGATCTGGAGTGTGAAAGGTGGCAGCGGAGAAATCGCCAACACTGCAGACAGAATCAACAGTTGAACAATGGTGTTTATCAGAGGTGAGGAAACACGCATGCAGTAGACACACAGGAAAAATCAGAGATTAGCTAGACTCCTCGGAGGCACACAGATAGGGAGAGAGGGGCTGTGGCCAGGTAATAAAGCTGGTGAACTTCCGTGATGGCCAGCTTCTTCCTCACCCACCCGACTTGAGAAAAGAGCCTGGCAGCTCTAAACAAAGGCCTTGTAGGTGGTTGTCTCCCACCAGCAGACCCCCTGCTGGCGGACGGGCTCAATAAGGCAAAGGATGGATCGGGACACGTCACACACAAGTCTATGTGGTCACCCACCCTCATGGAAGAGACATGGGAATCCCAGTGGATACCCTTCAGATCCTGATCCATGCCTGTAACAGGGATGTAAGTGTCTCTTTTTAGGATATTTTCGCTCTTACCAGGATGGCTGAAAGCCATCTGAGTTCACTACTGATGGAGGCTAGAGGTCACAAAAGACCAGAGGGGTCAGGTTGAACTGGTGGCCGTTCAGCCTATATAGTGAGCCTTATATAGTGAGTCTTATATAGTGAGCCTTATATAGTTAGCCTTATATAGTTAGCCTTATATAGTTAGCCTTATATAGTGAGTCTCTTATAATGAGCCTTATATAGTGAGCCTTATATAGGGGTCCATACTGCTGTAAGAATAACCCCAGGGAGGGAAAGGAGGGCTCTCCACTCAGAGGACCCTAAAAGGAGGCAGGGAAGCAGACAGACTGGTTCTCAACAGGCTGAGACTGCTTTATGGGAACATTGAGGGCTAGTCTTTCTGTAGGATGAAGGCTGAGCACACTTAGAGGGGCTGGGAACAGGTATATGTTTATACATCTGTGGGTAGCTTCCAGGCAGTTAGCTATTTCTTGGACTTAGACTGGAAGCAGGGTGGGTTGTTTTCCATACCCAGGCATATTGTTTCCATGGGTGGAGCAGATCCATCAGGCCAGTGCTAAGCTATTCTTTTTTTTTTTTTTTTTTTCTCGAGACAGAGTTTCTCCGTGTAGTTTTGGTGCTTGTCCTGGAACTCACTCTGTAGCCCAGGCTGGCCTCGAACTCACAGAGATCCGCCTGCCTCTGCCTCCTGAGTGCTGGGATTAAAGGCATGCGCCACCACCGCCTGGTGATGCTAAACTATTCTTTATGGCTAGTGGCTACTGCTTAGTACTACTGCCTGACTCAGTTCCTCATAACCTGAGGCTATTACCCCACAAAAGGGATTTATCTAACAGCGTACAATATTGTTAGGTCAAACGCAGCGATGGGCTAAAGATAGCCCAAGATAACTTGGCTGCAGATCTGCAATACCCCAGATCTCCACAGTCATAGACATGCTAATCAGTCAGCCCTGTAGACTCTTAACACGGGAGGTGCAGCTTCAGAACAGGAGTTAACAGAAAGAGGCTCAGTAGAAGGATAAGACTTGCCCAAGCATAGATGCAGGCTTCTCAAGAGAGGTGTGCTTCCTCATCTTAGCTGTAGTTGTATATACATTTCAGTGGCTCTCAAGGTAGATTCCATACAGTTGCTAAGAAACTCCTTTTCTCTCTGTCTCTCTCCTTCTTTTCCCAATTGAGTTATAGGATAGCTCTCCAGGTTCCTTGGATAGGGCTACGATCAATAAGATAGAACTGTGTGGGCCATGTGGAGGCCCATGATCAAGAAATTAAAGTCATCCTCAGCTGTGTAGTGATTGTGAGGCCAGTCAGGGTTACTTGAAACTATCGAAAACAAAACAGAAACACCGTGGGTCACCAGTGTTGCTCACGGGGTTAACACATGTCTTTTACTGTGGATGGGGTTTCCTATGAGATGCTTAAAAAGATCGTACCTTTAAGGGAAGGGTGCTGAGGAAGGCCTCTACATCAGTGAATCACGAGGTTGCCCCAATTTAACACCCTTGTTTGAAACATCTCTCTATAAAAGTAATATTGTTGGGGCTGGAGGCGGCTCAGGGGTTCAGAGCACTGGCTGTTCTTCTAAAGGTCCTGAGTTCAGTTCCCAGCACCCACATGATGGCTCACAACCATCTGTAATGGGATCAGATTCCTTCTTCCGGTGTGCGTGAAGACAGAGCACTCATATACATAAGATACATGAATAAACAAATATTTTTTAAAAGGTAATATTGTCTCTTATGTCAGTGACCACTCTCATAGCAAACAATTATTTGGCAATTCTTGGCTGTCAGTTTTCATCAGATTCTGGCCTGAGGGACTCCTTTTCCTCCCAGTGTCCCTTTAACTTTCCCTACCTTGCCGAGGGCTGGTGGCGCACGCCTTTAATCCCAGCACTCGGGAGGCAGAGTCAGGCAGATCTCTGTGAGTTCAAGGTCAGCCAAGTCTACAGATTGAGCTCCAAGACAGGCACCAAAATTATACAGAGAAACCCCGTCTATAAAAACAAAAAACAAAAAACAAAACAAAACAAAAACTGTCCCTGTCTTCTATCCTGCCTCCACTCCACAAGTGTGACAGATGGGGCATCCCCCAGTCTCAGAGGACTGGCCATTTCCCTACTCTCTTGGGGAGTCTGCTGAGAGAAGGTACTCACACTCAAGAATGCAGGCTTCAGGGCCTGGAAGGAAAGCTGGTATAACTGCCATCCCGAGTCCCTGGACTCTCACCCTCCCCTCCAAATGTAAACTCAGCTGTAGTTTTAGAACAGCTACTATGGATGTTCAAAGTGTCATGGACAAGTATCAGCTCAGGACCCTGCTGAGGGACGTGGGAGGCTGTCCTGGAACTTGCTTTGTACACCAGGCTGGCCTTGAACTCACAGAGATCCACCTGCCTCTGCCTCCCGAGTGCTGGGATTACAGGCGTGCACCACCACTGCCCGGCTCCCAGAATATTCTTTACTGACACAGGAAAGTAACAGTATTCTCAGTCTCAAAGACAGCCTTTTACACATTTTGCAAAGACCTTAGAACTAGTCCAAAACAGACTAAGCTGCCCTTGCAGAATATACAAAGACTAATTCTCAGGTGTTGTTTATTGCTAAATCAAGGCCAGGCTGTTTACATCAAGACACAGTCCTTGAAGTAGCTCCCTTTCTGCAGGCACCCTGACCGCTCAAGGTTCAGTCAGTTGTTTATGTGCATGGGTCAATGTGACGACATTACTAGCCTAAGGGAAACTATGTGACTTACGTTGTGTTTTGAGAATGGGTCAGGTCCTGAAAATGTAACTTATAATTGTCCAGAGTTTGGCTGTGAGGAAGAGCAGCCGCGGTGTGGAGATGACTGTGTAGAGCTATGTGTGAGCTGCTGCAGAATGTGTGAAGTGTGTGTGTGTGTGTGTGTGTGTGTGTGTGTGTGTGTGTGTGCGCTGATGAGAGATGAAGCATGAGAGAAGTGTGCGGGAGCGAGTGGACGACAGAGTGAGTGAATAATCTAGAAGTATGTGTGTGAATGCGGGTGTGAGCAAGCTGTGCCTCGGAAGTGTGTAAAGTGCTGTGTGGTGAGAGAGCTGTGTAAATGAGATGTTTAGCTGTGGCTGTGTGGAGATTTGTAACTGTGTGGAGACAAGGAAGATGAAACTGTATAGAAAAGAGATCTAGAAGAGAATTGTATGTAAAAAACAGATGTGTAGACATGTGAAAAGAGATGTAACTGTGTCTAGAGATGTATGGCCATATGTATAAGACATGTAGCTGTATGTGTAGAATGTAGCAATGTGGAGATATGTAGCTGTGTGTAGACAGAAGTAGTCAGAAACCATTCTTAAGATGAAAGAGAAAGTTAACATGAGAAACACCTATTTTTCTTATTTTACCAGTCAGATAGATAGAAACTTATTTCTAAATACCCTCAGATAGTCTAGCCCTCGTCACCTTTGTAGATTTTCTTGCTTTACCCTGGAGCTGATCTTGGAGCAGGCTCTCCAATAGGACCCCCAAGACCAAGTTCTCAGCACAAAGGGGATTTATTTTCCCAGAGGGACAGAGGGCAGGGAATAAGAGACAAAGACAGGAGATAGAGGATGAGGGAGAAGGGAAGGGAGCGAGGAAAGGGGGCAGGGTGTTTGTCCTGGAGGACAGAGCACGGCCTCTGGATAGAGAGGAGACAGACAAGGCACATAGGAAAATGGCGGTTTATGAAGGTACAAGGGGAAACCCCATGTTAGGATGAGTGCTTCATTTTAATTGGGCATGTTAATTAGGGGAGCCAAATTAAATTAGGGGCTTTTGATGCTGGACTTCAATACTTTGACAGCTGGACCTTGGTAGTCAGCCTCAGAAGGAGGAAGTGGCCAAATAAGGAAACGGACCTCAGGGGCTAGCTTTAGGAATGTAATGTAACTGTTTTTACCAAGGCAGAGGGAACTGGGGACAAGGACAAGGCCTGCCTGAGCCACATGCTTGAGTGGGCTAGGGTCCCTTCAGACATTTTTTTTTCTCTCATGTTTTAAGAGTCTCTCTGGGTCCTCCTGGCTATCTGGAACCCACTATGTAGTTCAGGCTAGCCTGGAACTTCACAGAGATCCACCTGCTTCTACCTCCCAAGTGCTGGGATGAAAGATGTGCACCACCACGGCCCAGCACACTTCTCCTAACACGCTGGTTTTACGTCTCCCCTCTGCAGTCAGCCCCATTGCTTAGTCCTAGATATCAAAGAACAGCCAGGAGGTGACCCTCGGCCGCAGGGCTGAGTTTATTTTCATTCTTTCTGTCTTAAGCCATTACGTTGAAAATAAGATCCAGAACTTGAGTGAAATCAAACCTGAGGCCAGGTATTGGGGTGAATGCTGGAAGACCAGAGAAGCAGAACAAGCCACAGCTTCCTCACCTTGCCAGTTCCCCAGCTGATCTTGTTTCCTCAGACTGCAAGCTTCTGGGTCCTCATCCAAATGACTCTCAACTAAACTATGCTGCTCGAAAGCCTGAATGCTTAACCAGCCAAAATGCTTCTAGTTTCTGGTCTTCACACCTTGTAGATCTTTCTGCCTTCTACCATCACTCCTTGGGATTAAAGGTGTAAGTCACCAAGCTTGGCTGTATCCTGGAACAGATGGATCTCTGCCTCTGAAATGCTAGGATTAAAGGCGTGAGTGCCACCATTTTCTAGCCTCTGTATCTAGTGGCTGTTCCATTCTCTGACCCCAGATAACTTTATTAGGGTGCACAATATCTTGAGGAACACAATACCACCACAGCTTCCTCAGCCGAAAGGCTCTAGTTCCTGTCTCCTCACACCTCATATACCTTTCTCCACCCAGCCATATCACTTCCTTCCTAGTGCTGGGACTAAAGGCGTGTGACTCCCAAGTACTGGGATTAAAGGTGTGTGCCACCACTGCCTGGCTCTGTTTCTCTCCTATAGACTGAGTCAATCTCATGTCGTCCAGGGTGGCACTGAACTCCCAGAGATCCAGATGGATCTCTGCCTCCCACGCGCTAGGATTAAAGGTGTGTGCCACCATGTTTAATCTAGTGGCTTGTTCTGTTCTCCGATCTTCAGGCAAATTTTATTAGGGTACGAAATATATCACCACCAGGCTCTTCACCTTGAGTGGGGGAAACAGAGAGGGCTGAAGTGTGGAGGGCCCCAGCACCCTGAACAACTGCAGCCATAGACTGTTCTACTCCGCACTTCCTCCATGCCACAGCTGAGCACAAAGACGGAGAGGGACTGCAGGTCGAGGGTGGAGCTGCATCACTCACTGGGGATAACATACGGAACCTATGAACTCCCCCGTGCCAACAGTTCTACAAGGCTGATTGGTCAGAACTCGGTGACTATGGGGATTTGGACTCCTGTACATCTAGAGCCAAGCCCACCCTGGGCTGTCTTGAGTTCCTTTACTAACCTTTCATTGCTTATCTCTCTGTACCTGGCCTAGCATGCTCTTGAATCGGGTAAATCCTTTAGGATGATTTTGATCCAACTGTTAATGTCCACAGACCCCAAAGCTAAGACTGGCCCCAGGCAGCATCTAAAACCTATAACTGTGACTTCCCGATACCCCACTCGTGTTGCATGAAGTTTTCCAGGGAGGTGTGGACAAATGTCTATTCCTCCCAGATAGGTGACAATGGCGGACCCAAAGAAGATCCTACCAGAGCTCCATTTGGGCAAACCAGAGTTCATTTGACTTACAGAGCATGGAGGAGGGGCTGCTTACTGGCATATGTTGACCCCAGAGCAGCCAGACCACTGGGAAGTCTCACTTGAGTGTAAATGACCGCCTTCTCCACAGCTGCAGAGACGGAATTCCCCTTCAGTCAACCTTCCATGTTCTGTGTATGATATCACCTCCCAAGACCACACGTAGCTGGGGCAAAAAGACACACAACATACAGCTGGGATGAGAGGCAAGGAAAGAAGTGGTTGCAATCTCAGCAAGGGTCTTAGGACCCTCCCCATCTTCTCCTTTGATGGGATGTTCACAGCCTCAATCTTGAGAATCTCTTGCAAGTAATCTGGCTGCTCTGATGATAATAGTTATGCTTGGAGGATGGCGTTAGAGATGCCTGCCTACTTGCCTCCCCCAGAAATGCATTTAATGACTGTCTTGACTTCGTTCTGCCATTAAAACATTCAGGAAACAGCTGTTCCTCTCTTCCTCTTCTTCTTCCTTCTTTTTTGTTTGTTTGTTTGGTTGGTTGGTTAGTTTGGTTTTTGTTTGTTTGTTTTTTTTTTAAGACGGGGTTTCTCTATGTAGCCCTGGCTACCCTGGAACTCACTCTATAAACCAGGCTGTCCTTGAACCCAGAGATCCGCCTGCCTCTGCCTCCCAGTGCTGGGATTAAAGGCGTGCACCACCACGGCCTGGCAGAACAGCTTCTTGTTAGAAAATATTCAGTGAAAACTGGATCTATGTTCCCAAAACATGGTCATTTATAGTTGACTTAGAATAATCTCTTACTCCCTTTGGGATGAGAGCTATGCTGTGATGGCTTTGATGCTCAGTGTGGGACCCCAAGAACATTCATTTTCATTAGAGGAGTCACCAAGATCAGTGCCATGTACCAGTACAGGCCTTGGTGCCCAAATGACCATTTTGCTTCCTCAAGTTGGCGAACTTTCTGGAGCCTGGAAAGTTTGGTCTGCTTTGGTCAGGCCAGTGGCCTCTGGTCTGTGTGGCGCTGGTTGTTAGCTATTCCCCCTCACTAAGGACGATGGTTTGTGAAGGGCTTCGGAGTGTTCCTGTCAGAGAAGTTGAATCAGAACATTTGTTGGCATTCAAAGGTTTTTATCCGCTGCTCACCCAACATCTAACTCCTCTCTCCTGCTCACTGCCACCTTGCCTCTTTTGGTTTAGAAATGTTATGAACACATAATCATCAAGACACACTAAACTGAGAGTTCCATGCCATAGAACTAAAGATGAGATGTGGGCAGCCTTCTTTGACTGAAACTTAGAAGTTCTAAGAAGCCAGGCCTGGGTAGTTCACGCCTGGAATCCCAGCATATGCACATAGCAAATGCACGTGCCGTGGTGCACATGTAAGAAGACAACTTTCTGGGCCAGTTCTGTCCTTCCATTAGCAGGAAGGGTTGAAACCAGGTCATCAGGCTTGCATGGCAACCCACTGAGCAATCTTGACAGCCTAGTTAATCAATTCATTTTTATTATTAATGCATGTTGTGTGCTTGTGTATGTATGTGTGGATACGCATGCTATGGCTCATTGGTTGAGGTCAAAGGACAACTTGGTGGAATTGGTTCTTTCCTTCCACCTTTGCATGGGATCTGGGACCTAAATTTGGGTGGCTGTCAGGCCTGTCAGCAAGTGTCTTTACCCATCCCCCTTTTGAAACAGGGTCTCACGATGTAGCCCTGTCTATAACTCACTGTGTAGATCAGGCCATCCTTGAACTTATGACAGTTTCCTTGCCTCTGCCTTCCAGGTGCTGGGATTTCAGACATGTGCCACCATGCTCAGCTTCGGGAATTTCTGTTTTAGATTCAAACTCCTGGGGCAAAGAGCAACAGAACTTCTTCCTACAAGGGAAGAATTAATGAGGTCCAACTAACTATATGATTGTTGTGATCAATATTAGCAATGTTAAACATCAAATTCATAAACATAATGGCCAATTTATTTTAACAGCATGCATGTTCAGTCACAGCATGGTTTATCTTAATGACCATCTACACTTATAAATGTGGCTGAATCCCTCACAATATAGGACCTAACCACAGCAATCAATTGCATAAACTCTAATTTATAGGAGTCACTTGATAGACTCAGATTCCAAATGGTGTACATGCTAGGATCAGGTTTGGAAGACTAGGAGAAGTCCCATGGAAAACTCAGACTTGGGCCTGCCTTGAAGTAACTTCTCCATCAATTCCTGTTAGGCAACCCAAACAGTTTGGGCTGACTCTTCTTATCCAAATTGTACAAAACAAGTCAGTTTCCAACAACTATGGCATTGGTGGTTATTATTTTGTTTCTTTGTGGTGTGTGTGTGTGTGTGTGTGTGTGTGTGTATAATATACTTTTTTAAGGTTATTTTATTTTATTTTTTTTCTTGAGACAGTGTTTCTCTGTGTACTGAAACTGTCCTGTAACTCACTCTGTAAACCAGGCTGGCCTTGAACTCACAGAGATCCACCTGCCTCTGCCTCCCTGAGTTCGGGGATCAAAGACATATGCCACCACCACCTGGACATTTGTTTGTTTGTTTTTTAACTGGCCAAATTCCAGAGCCCAAAGAGTTCTCATTGGAATTTTAGGTACTGGACTAGGATTTTTTTTTTTCTCCAAGAATCTTATCATTTATAATGAGCAAGAAAAGTTACTTTACAGATTAAGTTTTTAAATGTTTCTAAATGACTAGAGAGATGGTTTGGTGATTAAGACCACTTGGTGTTCTCCCGGAGGACACAGAGCCCCTGATTCCAGTACTCACACCGTCGTTCACAATTGGCTGTCTCTCCAGTTCCAGGAGATCCTCTGCCCTCTTCTTGACTCTGAAGGCATGTATGTGGGGTGCACATCAACACAGGCAAAATCCTATGTGCATGAAATAAAAATAATCTTTTAAAATTTTTTCTGGGGTTGGGGATTTAGCTCAGAGGTAGAGCGCTTGCCTAGCAAGTGCAAGGCCCTGGGTTCGATCCTCAGCTCAAAAAAAAAAAAATTCTGAACCTGCACTAGGAAATTTAAGGCAAAATAAATTTACTAAAAAGGAACAAAGACACACCCTTTTTAAAAAAATTAATGTGGGCACTCGAGGTCACTCAGCAGTTAAAGGTGCTTGCTGCCAAGCCTGATGACCTGAGTTTGATCCCTATAACCCACCTGCTGGATGGGGAAAACAGACTCCCAGAAGTTGTCCTATGACTTCCACATATGCACTGTGGCACATGCACACACACAATTAAATAAAATTAAGTCTGGCTTCTGCAGAGTATGTAGTCTGTCGCCCCCTGGCGACAAGAGTGTCTGTGCCCTGTGGGAAATCCCCAGAATTAAGGCAGGACTGGGTGGAGCCGGGGCGGGGCAGAGCTGGGAGAGGCGGCTCCCGGATGAATCTGACCAATCCTGGCGAAGCTCCTGTGACCCGCCCGGGGTGGGTTCCCAGTCTGGGACCCCCCGAGGAGGTGCAGAAGAGCAGGTGGGCTCCAGGGGGCCTCAGGTCTGCTTGATTTAGGAGAGCAGAATAAAGGAGCAAAAGGCAAGAAAGAGACCAAAATCTGACCTCCACAGCCTGCGTTTGTTAGCTCGGCATCGAGGGGCAGCAACTTTCCCCACCAGAACGGAAGCTGTGCACAGGGAGGGAACTGGTCAGGGCTCCTATAGGAGTGAGTCCTGGGCTTCGGTATCGATACAGCTGTAGAGGTTACGTGCAGGGCAAGGGCAAGACAGGCTTGAGGAATCTGTGACCGTTCATTTATTTATTAACTTGCTTATTTTTTTTTTAATTGCTCGTTCAGGCAGAGCAGGCTATCTTGAGAACTATCTATCTCAATAAACAATTCTGTCTGAGATACAAATGTGTCTAACCAGATAGTTTCAGGAGAGGGATTTCTGGTTTTCTACGGCTGGGGCATTCTATCATCCCCCAATCCGCACAATAAGTGACCCCAGCGTGTAGGAGGGGGCGGAGCAGTTGGTGTCCGTGGCCAGCTCACCTCTATCTTAGCTTTCTTGCCGGGTAAAAATATTGAGGTCCGATCCTGGAAGCCGGGGGCTGGGAGTGCGTGGGGGAGTCGGGGGGGCGTTCTTTGGACACCCCTGTCTCTAGCTAGTGGGTGTGACCTCATCTTTAAGCAAAGCCTGTTGCGTTTCCAGGCTGGACTTGGCATTTGGATAAGACCAACTCCGATTTTCCGACCAGCTGTAGGCAGTGTGGGCATGTTGTTTAAATTCAAGGTTTCCTCTACATAGAGGGGCAGGGCCACCCACGTGTGGGTCGTTGAGGGTTAGAAACCAGAGAGAAGTGAGTGCCAGGCTGCTGGAGAGACAGCTGTGACTCCAACATCCCTGTCAGTTAATGTTGCTGAGGCCGGTCGGACCTTGCACTTCCTGGTGAGAGGTTGAGGAAAGAGGGCTTGCACGCATCAGGGCCCCCGACCCTGACACTGTGGACTGGGTTCAGAGTGGCCAAGAAACATCTCAGGGAGATGAAACAGACCCAAGAAACCACCTCTCCCTGTAGCAGCGGTGGGCACAAGGGAGTGTGACGCCTGTCTGTGCCTGCCCCTCCCCAGTCTTCCTTCACTTCGTGTGTGTGTGTGTGTGTGTGTGTGTGTGTGTGTGTGTGTGTGTACTCTTACAATAATGGGAGAGGAGTCGCAGCTACAGATGTTGCAGCTGTTTTCTCCCTCCTCCTCCTCCCCCTCCCCCAACCTCCTCTTCCTGCTCTGTCTTTGTGTTTGTGACCCAAGGTCTCCTGTAGTCTAGGCTGACCTTGAACTCTTCTTACCTCTAGCTCTCCACTGCTTACAGGTGTGTGCCACCATGCCTGGCTTCCCACTGCAATGCCCCCAAAATAACAGTTATTCCTGCATATGGCAGCACCATGATTTTACCCATACTCCCCCTCTGGTGGTGTGTGTGTGTGTGGGGGGGTGTTATTCTGTCATATACCAAGACTGATTTCTTCTCTGTCTGCTTGTTGAGTAACATCTAAGTTGTTTCCAGTCTTCCTATGCTGCATCGGTGAGGTTTTTGAACGTAGAAGTGACAGTTTCTCCAAGGCAAACCAAAGACCTCCTGGCCCAGCGCGATTTGCCAACACCCAAACTTCTCTCTTGTCTTACTGTACCAGCTTAGGCTGTCATGGTCAGCAGAGCAGCAGCGACTTCAGCCAGTCGCCACTGTTGACACAAGACCCCAGACCTCACCTCAGACGGAACTGGGGACAGTTTGTTATGCAGCCCAATGGAGTAACATGGTGTGGGAACACAGATTTAGATTTGCACAAACACTGTGCTCCACTGCGGACGTGGTCACAGGGGACTTTACAACTTATAGAACAAAGAAAATAATGCATCAAAGTACTTACTGCAGTGGGGGCTGCAGGTCGGGGTTAGAGCAAGTGGGGGTTACTACAGGCTCCTGATAGTAGCTGGTGACAGTCTAAGGTTTTGGACTGTTAAAAGCTAGTGGTCTGCCAAGAATACATTTTAAGACGTTGGGTCAGACGCGGGGTAGACAGTGAACGCTTTCAGAGGGACGAAAAGAGCCCAAGATAATTTGGCTCTGGTCTGCAAGGTTTTAACTCCATAATCTCAAAGTTCAGTCATTTGGCCTTGCAGAATCTTTAACACAAACAAGTGCACCCCACTCCCCTTTCTTCTGGGAGCTGCACTTCATATCACCAGCACTTGGCATTGGCAGAATGAAACTGTTGATTTAATGAGGTGGAAACTGTTGAGGGTTTTATCACAGCTGTTCTGTTGTGAATTTAACTTGCAGGTCCTGTTTGCTGATATATGTAAGTCTCTTGTGTGGCTGTAATGTAACTGTGTATTGATTTTGATGGGTGGTGGGGCCTAGCAGTAAGGTGCAGCTCCCCTGATGCCAAGCCCCACCCCACCCCCTCCATGCTCTGCTGAGTCAGCATAATGGAAAGGCCTAGATGGAGGATAGACCCAGCCACCCTTATAGCCTCCAATCAAGATGAGTTGTTGGAGGCAGAATATCATGTATCCTAGGCTGACTTTGATCTTTATGTAGCCCGGGAAGACCTTGAACTCCTGGTCCTCTAGCTGCCTCAGTCCCTACCCACAAGTGTGTACCACCACATCCAGCCTGTTTGTGTTTTGAGACAAGGCCTTGCTGTGTATCCTAGACGGTCTTGCACTCAATGCCCTCTTGCCTCCCACTCTGCCTCCCCAGTTCCCCAGTGCTTGGATCACAGGATACCACCAGCTATTTGCTCGCTCTTCCCACAAGCATTTACTTGCATGCCCGATTCACTGTAGACTGAGCAGACCGAGGAGGGAATCGCTCCATGGCAGGCTCCAATCAGATTCTATACTTGCCTCTCATGGACCATCACTGGCTCTCAAAATCAAAACTCTCTTGAGCGCCAAGGCTTTTCCTGATTTTTTGGATGCCACTAAATAAAATATTCTATTAAAGGAAATAAGAAATGAAAAAAATCAGTGACAGCCATTAAGCCATCACTAAGGAAGCTTTTATTCAAGAGGAACCATGGCAACCATAGGGACCACTGCAGGAGAGACTGGCCCTACACCTGAATCCACCACCCTTCATCACCTCTTGTAGGGAAGCCCAAGATTAATACTTCATCTCTAACCAAAAGGGTATCCAGGTTTTTTCCATGCACAGTCTTTCCTAATCACATAGCTTCCAATCATAAGCTTGAAGTGGCAGTTCTGGAGTGTGGCACTCTATGGAAGCTGAACCACCTGTATGCACCTGACCTGTGCCTGGGGCTGTGCCAAATCATTTTATCTCTATGAGCCCAACTCCCAGTCTGAACAATGAAGAAAGTAATGAAGTAATACTCTGATAAAACACAGCTGTCCTCAAGTATTCCCAGGAGACTGGCCTTCAGGACATTGTGTGAATCCTGAAAGCTGTACATGCTCTGGCTCCTTATACAATGGTATGGTTTTTGCATAGAATCTACACGAATTCTCTTGTAGACTTTAAATCATCTTTATAATACTTACAATACTCTAATAACAATGTAAGTGCTGTGTGAACAGTTGTTATAGGAAGCAATGACAGAAAGTGTTCATATTCGGCACAAGTATGATTTCTTTCTCTAATATTCCAATCTACAGTTAGTTGAATTCATGGAGTCAGAACCTGTGAATACAAGGGATTACCACTCCCAAGAGCTTGCCCAGACAGCGTACTCATGGAACTTCAAGACTCATCAAGTCATTTTAGGTACTACAAAGGACAATTCACAAAGGATTACATGAGGCATAGAGAACACAGGGGGAAGAGAGCAATCGTGCAGTCAGGAAATATAACCAATCATTTATTATCCCTTATCATGATCTGATGGCCATATGACAAAGGTTCCATGAGAGGAACATTGCTGTGTTCCCCTATACCCAGAACCAATAGAAAGCCAGTCAGCAAGGGACTGGACAAGATGATTCCCAAGGCAAAAGCAGGGTGGGGACACCAAGTGACGGACTTGGTGGATTGTGTGACTGGAACTGTGTTTGGTCCTTGTCCCTGCTTCCTGATGCTGAGCTGTTTTAAACCCTTGGAATTTCCTGAGTGATGAGACCACCTCTTTTTATTTGGAATGATCCATTCTGGTCATACTTGAGTTCATGCTCGTGATGTGAGTTTGGTCTGAAGCCCTCAGCAGCCACAGAACGGAACCAGTCAATAGAAAAGCCAAATGAGAAGGGTCAGAAATTCCCCATCCCATGACCTCTGGAAAGGAGAAGAAACTAAAGATTAAAAAGACAAAAACCAAGATAACAACTCTTGAGGCAGGTGAGGTAGGATTGAAATTCCAAAACCAGTCTGGGATATATAATTAGATATTGTCTTAGGTCCTACCCCTAAGGGGGAAAGAGGAGAGCAGGGGAGGTTTTGTATGTTTGTTTGGATAAGGAGATTTAATGAGCTTGCAGGTTTGAAAATACTGTGAGGTGCTGGGAGGGTGATGTGCCCGGAGAGGAGATGGAAGTTTCAGACACCAGCCTCTCTCTGCCCTGTGCATCTCTTTCATCTGGCTGTTACTGATGTGTATCTTTATAATAAGCCAGTAAACAAAGGGAAAATACCTATTTGAGTTTCATAAGTTGTTCTAGCAACTTATTAAACCCAAGGAGAAAGTCAGAAGAGCACCCAATTTGCATAGCTGATCAGTCAGAACACAGGAGACCTGGACTTGAAATTTTCATTTGAAATAGGGTCAATCTTGGGGACTGAGCCTTTCAGCTGGTGGAAGTTGATGGTAACTCTGGGTAGATAAAGTCGGGATTGGATTACATTGTAGTATTAACTCTATTGCTGTGAAGAGACACCATGACCAGGACAATACTTATAAAAGAAAGCCTTAACTGGGGGGCTTAAAGTTTCAGAGGCTTTAGACCATTATCATCAGTTACCATCATGATGGGGACATGGTGCTGGAGCCACATCTAAGAGCCACATCCTGATCTGCAGGCAGAGAGAAAGAGACTGGACCTGGCACTGGCTTTTGAAACCTCAAGACACCCTTACTCCAACAAGGCCACACCCCCTAATTCTCATAATCCTTTCAAACAGCTCCACTCCTTGGTGACTAAGCATTCAAATATATGAGCCTGTGAGAGCCATTGTTACTCACACCTCAAGCTTAGCATTGGTGTGGAGACAGTTCATGCAGCATTCAGTATGTAAACCCACCCCATATTTGTCAGGAGAAGTACTGTGTGAGTGTGTAGAGGGGCAATGTCATCTGAGGTAGGTCAAATCGAGATGGCCATGAACAAGAGTGGGTCTCAACCTTCCTGAAGCTGCGACCCTTTAACACCGTTCCTCATAGTGTGGTGACCCCAACCATAAAGTTATTTTGTTGTTGCTTCATAACTGTAGTTTGGCTACTGTTATGAGTTGTAAATATCTGAAGTTTGGGGCACAGCTCAGTAGCACAGCATGTGACTAGCACGCCGGAAGCCCTAGGTTTAATCTCCCTAACACCAAATGAATAAGCAAATGGCAAAAGGGATCTAACTGCTCTTTTCTGTCAACAAGGCTGAGCCTTCAAGGATTACCTGCTCTTGAAGACCCCCCACTTTCTCATGCCATTCCCCTGAGGATTAGGTTTCAACGTGAATGTTTTATGGGGACACAGATATTTGAAACATAGTACCAGCATAGTGATTAGGACTCCCCCACCCCTTGTGCTAGGTTACATTACTGGGGTACACTAAACTATGTGGGAGTAGGGGTACAGTTCCAAACAAAAGTGGGGCTCTCTCCGTAAAAAGGAAGGGGGCAATAGTTATTGTCTGAACAGTTACTGATTGCCGGCAGTCTTTCCCGAGATGAACGAAAGAAAGAATGGGAAATACTAATTCAGCACCTGGGCCTATTTCAGGGCCATCAGACTGCTGTCTCTTCCCAGTGGCAGGGAACCAGCCCATTCTTCCCTCCAGCAGTTAGCTGGAGCCTGCCTTTGAGTTGATTCTTTCGGGTATTTTTGGCCCGGTAACAGAAAGTTGCTCGACACGGTTATGTAAGCGAGCAGGTTCATTAGGCAGAGTCCACGTGCATCTTCTGTTCTTGCTACCCTTCCCCTTTGTTTATGAATGGACAGAGCAAACCCCGAGAAAGGCAGCTGAATGCCGTGCACAGAGAGCTGGCCTGTCTGTGTGATTATGTAATCTCTCCTGCCACTGGCCAGAGGCTCTGGTGAGCAGAAAGGCAGAGGCACTGGGCCAGGTTCTGAGAGAGCTGTCTGTTTACCCTTTCCTTGAATCCAGTCTTCAAATACTACTGTGCCTGAGACCTTGCCCAACCGAACCCTATGGCCTTCAGCTTTTGCCATTTGTTACTGTCTAAGAAAGGCAGTGGGGCGCTTCCCAGTCCTGTTTCCCAGACAGACTATGTTGGTGTCGTGTGGGACCTGAGACAAGACCCTACAGCTGCAGTAGTCACAAGAGCCTGGACAGTGGTGAGCATCCAGGATGTGGTCCTGCCCAGCTCTTCTCAGAGACGGCAAGAGTCAGTGTGCTGTTGCTGCAGAGAAATACTTATGGTAACTAGCTTGTAAAAAATTCCACTGCTGCTTCTGGAGGTTTCTGTCCAGAAGAGCATCACGGTGCAGTGGGAGGGTGTGAAGAAAACCACTCCATTAACAAACCAGGAGCAAATAGGGAGAAGAGGAGACTGGGGTTTCACAATCCCCTTAAAGGACATACCCGCGTGAACTCAAGACCTCCCCAAAAGGCTCTGCCTCTACCACGGTACCTCTCACTAGCAATTCCCTGGCGACCAAGCCTTTAACACAAGCACCTTTGGCGGACATTCGGCATTCAATCCATTGCAGAGACCTCCACACCTAAAGAGACCCCATAAACATAAGGGGCTACAGTGGAGGGCTGTGATGGGAGCCGATCTGAGAGATGCTTTCCTCACAGAAGTCCAGAGGGCCAGAGCTGGGGGTGTCTTGTTCACCCTTTACAATGTTTGGGGTGAGAGTGGACCTTCAGTCAGGCTCCAGGCTGAGCAGCACTGAGGGAGGTGCCACAGTGATCTCTGTTAGTAACTGATGTCCTTGCATGTGTCCAGGTGTACGCATGAACATCCAGCCCATGAACCTAGGAGGTGTGCCCTCCAAGAGCTATGGAGTGCTGTTACCATGACTTCAACTGTCTGCACATCCCTGGGGATCACGATGAGAGACAGGTAGTTAGACTCAATGTGTGTGTGTGTGTGTGTGTGGTTTTGTTTTTGTTTTAGGTTTATCTATCTATCTATTTATTTATTTATTTACTTATGATTATAGTGTTCTGCCTGCATATATGCTTGCAGGCCAGAAGAGGGAACCAGATCTCATTGTACATGGTTGTGAGACACCGTGTGGGTGTGGGAATTGAACTCAGGACCTCTGGAGTGCTATTAACCTGTGACCCATCTCTCCAGCCCCAATAAAACCTTCTTTATGCCTAAAATTCTTGCCTACCTACCAAGTAAATTAAAGCATTATTTTTTGTTTGTTTGTTTGTTTGTTTGTTTTGCACAAAGCATACAGAAGCCTGAATACATCAGTGTGTCTGATATAAAAAGGATATCAATCAACCACATGTAAATCGCCTTCTTCCAGGACTGGAAATCAAGAATAGGTCTTGCCGGGCGGTGGTGGCACACGCCTGTAATCCCAGCACTCGGGAGGCAGAGGCAGGCGGATCTCTGTGAGTTCGAGGCCAGCCTGGGCTACAGAGCTAGTCCAGGACAGGCACCAAAGCAACAGAGAAACTCTGTCTCGAAAAACAAAAACAAAAACAGAATAGGTCTCATCAGAGAGGAGAACAAAAATGTGGACTTTTAAAGGGCAGTATGTCCTGATAATCCTAGGGGGAAGAAGAAAGAGAGTGGGACCTCTGGGGAGGAGATTTACTAAGGATGAGGAAGGCCAAGGCCCTGCCCTCCCGCAGTGTCCAGCTGGGTAGAAGGAATGCAGATACTGCATAGGGCTTTGTGACCCTCTGTGAGCGGAGGCCTGGGGGAAGCTGGTAACACTATGGTAAGGAGGTATCCCACTGCCTGTTTTGTCTTTCGCCTCTCTAAGGAGCTCCTGGGTGAACCTGGCCCCTGATGTTAGCCAGCAGCCTGGTACCTGGAGTGCTCCAGCTGGCCGCTCTGCTCTTGCTTCTACACCATCTCATCATTGACTACGGAAACACTGAAGCCTGCCTGGCAGGTGACTTTGGGTCCCCAAGCTACCCTTGATCTAGAGTTACATTTCACCAGAGTCTGTGGGTCCTTACTTCTTGATAAATAATCTATTTATTATTATTGTTATTAAGAAAAGGTTGGACTGAGTGTGGTGGCACACCCTTTTATTCCTAAGCATTTGGGAGGCAGAGGCAGATCTTTGCAAGTTCAAGGCCAGCCTGGTTTACATAGTGAGTTCCAGGACAGCCAGGACTCCACAGAGAAACCCTGTCTCCAAAAACTAAAATAGAATTAAAAAATAACCCCAAACAATCATTTACTATATCTTTTACTGATTTACTGGGCTGGCTGTGCGATCTGCTGATGTCAGCTGTGTATTCGTGTATTTATGGCACTAGGGGTCACAGCCAGTCAAGGCTGGGCTGGGGCAAGCCAGTGATGCAGAAACATCTGTCTTTTCTCTTGTGATTCAGATTGGTTAGCCTAGAAATGTTCTTGTGTGGTGGTGGCAGAGGTATTACAAGCCACACCCAGAGCACGGTGCTTTCTGATCCTTTAGCTCACTAACCATTGGCCAACGAGACTCATGCCTCTGAGTGCAAAGGGAGGAATTGGAAAGTCAAAGACACACATCCAATTAGGTGGACCTTTGAAGGTACTCCACCCCAGTTACCACCATCCTGTTATCATGGTGTCTCTGCCGTGTGCAGAGTGTTCAGTCCTGCCATCATCCAGTTATCATGTGTGTCTCTGCCATGTACAATGTGTTCAGTCCCACCAGAAGCCCCAAAGTGTCACCTAGCCAGTGTGGGGACCACAAGTCCTGCATTGGAAGATGATGTTAATTCTATATAGACCTTTGTTTTCTTTCTTCCTTTCTTTCTTTCTTTCTTTTCTTTTCCACTCTGTCTCCCTCCCTCTCTCCCTTCTCTTCTCTCTTTTTGACAGTCTCACTATGTAGTAGGCCTGATTGGCTTGGAACTCACAGAAATCCACCTGTCTCAGCCTCCAGAGTACTGGGATTTAAGGCATGTGCCACCATACCTGGCCTTTTTTTTTTTTTTTTAAAGATTTATTTATTATGTATACAGCATGTATGACTGCAGACCAGAAGAGGGCACCAGATCTCATTACAGATGGTTGTGAGCCACCATGTGGTTGCTGGGAATTGAACTCAGGACCTCTGGAAGAGCAGTCAGTGCTCTTAACCTCTGAGCCATCTCTCCAGCCCATATACCTGGCTTTTTGTATGCCTTTATTGACACATAGAGCCAGGGTCTGAAACAAGAAGTCTCTCTGCATTCAGAAATGTAGCAGAAATGTGTGAAGCACTCAAAGGGAGAGGTGGCAGGGGAGGGAGATATGGAGCTCTTGGGGGAGAGTCCAGAACTCAGCCTGGAGGAGGCTCAGCACCTCCTCCCCAACTCACCTCAGCCCTACAGCACTTTCAAGGGACGTGGATAAGGAGCTGGAAGAGATGGAAGAGGAGCAGGCTGTGTGCCAGGGCTACCAGGCATGGAGCCCATGGGAATAGCTCCAGGGTTGTACTCTGTAGAGGCACGTGCCCAGCCTTGTGGTGCTGAGCAGTGCCACGGAACTCTGTGAGAATCACTCCGGGAGGCCCCTGCTCTGGCCTGTCCCCAGTGCTGGTGAGACTTTCAGTAGCTTGGAGTCATGAGAGGTTTCAGGGAGCCAGTGCCTCACAGGTACCCCTCCACTAACTCAAACTCAGACATATGCCTGTGCCTCCTCAGTCTTCCAAGGGGCAGGAATGCTGGCCAAGAAAGTCCAGTATGCCACCATCGGGACTGGGAGCTGCGAGCTGTGCACAGCTTCGGTTAGTGTGAATCCACTCTCCACCAGCCCTACTGTGGGAGGACACTGGGATTCTGATGCTCTTTGGCCTGGGTTTGTCTGCATCCAGCCATTTTCTATTCCACTCTGGTAGGACACAGTGAGCTATAAACGCACTTACTGAGTGACCAATGTTTGCACCACTATTCTGAGATGAGAAGTCAGTTGGGTAACTAACTGATTGTCCAGAGTTGCCAGGGAAATCAGTCAAGTCAAATTCTCCTGAAACAATAGACTGTCTTGTTTCACAAAGTCTCTTTCCCCATTGCCTGTCCCCCAAAGGGACTGTGGCTTGCCGTGGGATGTCTTTCTGTATGTTGTGAATATGTGTGGCTCCCAATGGATGATAAATAAAGCCGTTTTGGCCTATGGCAAGAAAGCTTACAGCCAGTCAGGAAATCTAAGCAGAGACACAGAGAGAAGAAGGGAGGAGTCAGGGGAGACAGAGAGCCTGCTGCCAAAGGAGCAACAAGATGCCAGCAGACCGGTAATGCCACGGCCACATGGCAACATATAAATTGATAGGAATTGGTTAATTTAAGATGAAAGAGCTAGCTAGCAAGAAGCTGAAGCCATAGGCCATACAGTTTGTGATTAATATAAGCCTCTGAGTAATTATTTTATAAGCGGCTGTAGGAGCTCAGTTGGGAGAGATTCATATGGACCACAAGGCTAGGTAGGACTGGAGAAACTTTCAACTACAGTGGCTGGGTATGGGGGTTTTAACTCAGACCTTCTTCCTTTTGTAGAGTGTGGTGATTGAAAGGGTGGGCCTTGGGTGCTGCTGACCTGCTGGGGAACTATCTTCACATTGGCCCTGTGCCTACAGGTGTCTGGATGGGGGAAGGAGTAGCTGGATCCATCCTGGATGCTGCCTCACTCTTACCCAATCTGCTGTAGAGTTCCTTTCCCAGGGTGCCTTACCTGGCTGTGTCCTGTATCTTCGCCTTCATCCTCAGTTTTGGTATGGGCCCTGATGAGTGGTCCCTGAGGGCCTTTGGCCTTTGAGCTTTGCTGAAAGAACAATGGATGTCTGAATGAGTGATAAAATAAGGGTGAATGCCATATCACCTGTAGACCCAAGAGCCACCTACTAAGGCTTTTGGGATGGAGCTGGAGGAGCGCACCCATGCTCACTGCGGGGAGGCCAGGGAGAGGCAGGGCAGGGAATTCTAGCTGGCATTCTCTTGTTGCCTCTCTCTTGTCCCATGTGAAGCTGCAGTGGCGAGGATCCTGGCAACAGAGCTGTGTGACCAGATAGCCTGACCTGCTGCCTACATGGTCTGTGGGACAGTCCTGCAGACAACATTCTTTCTGGTGGGGCTGTTGTTCCCCTTCATGTGGTAGGTAGGTAGAGGGTCCTGTTTTAGTTTTTGTTCTTGTTGCCATGAACACTCTAGGGCCAGGAGACCTCCATCCAGAGAGACAGAGGGACCCTATGTCAGCAAAGGGGGAAGTTGACTTCCCTTCTATTGACGGCTAATGAGAGCGGTGCTCACCAGCTCTGGGGTCTCTTCCAACCCAAAGAAGGGTTTGTCCCTTTTCCTCTACATCCATTTCCTCTGTGCCTGTGTGGTCATCTACACTCACTTGTTCCTTCCTTAGATCAAAGACAAGACCATCCTAGCAATCACTGAGGAAATGTGCATACTCACCCTTGCCTAGGAAGACCAGGAATGGAATCTACTGAGCTCTAGCTGTAAAGGTGTGACTGGGGCCGAAGCCAGTTGCTGCCCTGCATTCACTCACTCCTGCATAGCTAAGGCTTAGCATTCAGTCAGCGATGGGACAGGACATTGGATCATTTGGTGTACACTGCCTATGAAGATGAGCAACTCACAGGAAGCCAGTAAAAACATAATTGCAAACGTGGAGAAACTCAGGGGAAGAGAAACAGGTGGTGTTGTGTGCATGGATTTTGATCTATTAACTTTGCTGATATATAACTAACATATAATCATATTTATCCTTTTTAAGTATGCATTTTTAGACACATGTATACACCCATGAAATACCACCACAATCAATGAATGGTTCACATCATCCCCAAGCATCCTCATGTTCCCTGGACCCTCAGCCTACCCTAGGCAACCACTAGCCTAGACAACCACTGTCCTTTCTGACAGTATCAGATATAACTGTTTTAGAATTTTATATAAACCATACACTATTGTACTTCTGTGTCTGGTTTGCCTCAGATAAATTTTTTGAGATCTAGGTACATATTACACATACTAGCACATGTTCTTTTGTGAACATTTTCCACATATGGACACTCATTCCCTATGGGTGGATATTCAAGTTGTTTCTAATTCTTGACCACCATGAATAAAGTTGATATCAATGCTCCTACACCAAATGTTGTATAAATATGTTTCATTTCTGGTGTGTCTTTGTTCGGGCTCCTATAACACAATACTATAGACTGGGTGATTTATAAACAGAAATTCCTCAGAGGACAACAGTTTGGTCCCTAGCACCTGGGGTGGTTGACAGCTGCCTGCAATGCCAGACCCAGGGATCTGACACCTTCATCTGTCCTCTGTGGGGACCAGCACCAGCACATGTGGCATATACTCACACAGCACTCATATGCACACACATTTAAAAATTAACTTGAAATTGACCAAGAGAATGTAAACTCTAAGCAGAAACATGGTAAACCCATTCACTGTGCAAGCCTGGCAACCTGAGTTCAAGCCTCAGAATCCATGTAAAGGTAGAAGGAGAGGACCATTATCACAGGGTTGTCGTTTGACTTCCACATATGTGCCATAGCACACATGCATGCACATGCACACATGTGTGCACATGCATGTGTATACACACACACACACATACAAGAACATAAATTTATGGCCCTGGGTTTGATCCTCAGCTCAAAAAAAAAAAAAAAAAAAAAAAAGAAAGAAAAGAAAAGAAAAAAAAAGAAAAGAAAAGAAAAGAAATTTAGAGGCTAAAACCTTAAAACATTTAGAAGAAAACAATCTTTGAAATATTGGCATAAGCAAAGGTATTTCTGGACACAAGAAAGCATGAATAATGAAATTTTAATTGATAAATTGGACTTTATCAAAATAAAATTTTCCATTCTTAGAAAGACTGTCATCACATTCTGAGCAGTGGAGGCACATGCCTCTAATCCCAGCACTCAGGAGGCAGAGGCAGGCAGATCTCTGTGAGTTTGAGGCCACCCTGGTCTACAGAGTGAGTTCCAGGGCAGCCAGTGCTGTTACTCAGAGAAACCTGTAACACAAATTTTTAAATGGTCTTTCAATTCAAACAAACAAACAAACAGACAATAAATAAATAAATAAATAAATAAATAAATAAATAAATAAATAAATGGAGCCAGATACTGGGGTAAATGCTCAAAGATCAGAGAGACAAAGGAGCAAGTCACTGCCATGTCTCACCTCTAGGACTCCTCATCTGAAAAGCTTTTCTAGCCAAAAGGGCCTCTAGCTGAAAGGGCTTTAGTTCCTGTCTCCTCATGCCTTATATACCTTTCTCTGCCCAGCTATCACTTCCTTCTTAGTGCTGGGATTAAAAGGCATGTGTGCTTCCCAAGCAAAGCTGTGAGATCTCAAGTGCTGGGACTAAAGGTGTGTGCCATCACTGCCTGACTCTGTTTCTCTCCTAGACTGAGTCAATCTCGAGTAATCCAAGGTGGCTTTCAACTCACAGAGATTCAGATGGATCTCTGCCTCCCGACTGCTAGGATTAAAGGTATGTGCCACCACCGCCTGGCATCTATGTTAATCTAGTGGCTTGTTCTGTTCTGTGATCTTCAGGCAAATCTTATTAGGGTACATAATATATCACCACAGAAACCCTGTCTCAAAAGACAAAAACAAAAGGCAAGCCATGACTGGTAGAAGATATTTGCAATTCAGCAGCTCATATATTTAAAACTTGACAAACTACTGGCATTCAGAATGTATGCTATGATTCAAAACGTGACAACCCAATGAAAATAGTGGATAAGACAAAAGTTCTTCATAAAAGAAGGTACATGAAAGTCCTTACTGAGCTGGCTTGGACTGGGGATGGAAGGTTTCCCATGCGAGCTGGAGGGTATGGAGGTCAAGTGCCAGCCACCCAGCAGGAAATCACTGAAGGCTAAAGAGAACCAGAAAATGCAGAGAGGTGGAGTCCAGGTGCCCATCTTGGTGGCCTCAGAGGGGAGACCACAGTCCAGGGACAGATGTCAACTTCCCATCTATTCAGCCACATAGGCTCACATATGTACCCACACATCTGCACTTGGAGATAGATAGCATGGTCTATTATGGAGGCTATAAAAAATGCTTTCTCAAAGGGCCAAGGGGTGAGGAGGCCAAGGAACAGGTACATGGTTGTCTGCAGTGTTTGGGGGGATCTCATGGTCAGTGCAGGTGTTACTGGAGACAGAGAAACTCCATGAGTAGACAGAGGGAAGGTGCCGGAAGGGAGCCCCCAAGGCCATCTGATTTCCAAGGAGAGGAGAAAAGGCGAACTCGAATCTGAAAACCAAGGGAAGAACTGAGCCGGACGCTCCACTGGTCTTTTCCATGTCACCCCGGGGACCAATGTCCCCACACACTCTGAGGGGCTCTCCTTGACCTTGAATCATTTGACAGGCCTTTCCATATTATAAGAGGTGATGGGTCCTGAAAAGAAGCCCCCAAGACCAGCACTAGAACTGGTCCCTGTGAGTTGCTCGTGGCTCTTGTGAGTCCAGGCTTGCTCTGGGGTGGAGCCTGAGAAGCCTGGCTTTGGCTTTGCTAGGATCTAAGAAGGGAGAGTGGCTACACTGTAGGAAAGCACAACTCTTACTTGGTACTGTCAACATGCAGGCATTATGCTGCCCTTCCCTTGGGGACCTAGCGGACTATATCACCAACTACAACCACTCCCTATGTGCATGCATTTGCTGGCATTCAGGCACTAGGCTCCCCCCCCCCCCCCCCCCCCCCCCCGCCCGCCAGGGTCCTTACCTGCAGCCACGAAGAGCACCTGCTGTGCTCATGCGCTTGCAAACATTCAGGCAGGAACCTGGCCAGCCTAGGGTCCTACAACTGCTACATAGTCCCTGCACATGTGCTATGTCACTGTAGCCTCTGTGCGCATGCACTAAGCACCTTTTAAAGTCGCGCTGGGTCGGTTCCTCTCTCTCTTTCCCGCCACTCCTCTGCAGGGGCCGGTCTCTGCACCCTTCCCCGTCCCTTTTCCCGATAAAACCTCCCACCACCGCTGAACTACAACCTTTGGTGCTGGAAGACTCTGCAGGCCCTCCTGGCCCTCTGAGGCACGCTGGGGACCTGGATCCAGTCCACCTACGGCAGCCTCACTTTCCAATTAACCGACCCTTGGGCCCTTCATCCAACACTGGCACAGTTGGCGAGTTCCCTTTATCCTGGGGGAACGAAGGGGGGAAGCGTAAACCTGGACCCATGGGAGTGACTGTTGGGTGTCCCGGTCTTCAAGGCTACGGTTGAGCCCTGTCGCTGACAGTCACACCCCGGCCATTCCCCGTGAGTGAGGCCTCACCTCTTGGCCCTGCCGACAAGCCCTGGTACCAGGCAACCCATGCCTCTCTCTCTCAGGCTCAGAGCCCTGGCCCCTGCCCGGAGTGTGACAACTCACTGAGCAGCGTGTGCCTCCTCAAATCAATCTTTCCTGAGTTTTTGGGGATGCTAAAAATTCCAGGCCTTTGGATCTCGTGTTTTCTGCTTCACTCATGGGAACTGCGCCTAGCATCATAAGCCCAACCTCCCCTCTGGGGCACCTTTTGGAAAACCTCAAACCTCCATGCTTAGCGGCCAACTTAAGGGCTTCTGAACGTCTCCGCCTTTGCAGTCAGACATGGCCTAAGTGCCCCTCTGACCACTAATCCAAATGGCCGCCTAACGGCAGTTTAGACCCCAGTACTTTAAGGGACCTTCCCAACTTCTGCCAGCAGTCAGGTAAGTGGAAGGAGGTACCTTATGTTCAGGCCTTAGCTTAGCTCCAAACCCTCTCTCTGTTCTTCCTGTTCACCCACTCAGGTCCTTCGAGCCATGCAATCTAAACTAGAGGCGCCCTCCACTACTCTGGACTCTGATAATGAACCCCTACTATGCTGGTGGGTTTTGTTGTTGTTTTGGTTTGGTTTTTTGAGACAAGGTTTCTCTATGTAGCTTTGTGCCTTTCCTAGAACTCCCTCTGTAGACCAGGCTGGCCTCGAACTCACAGAGATCCGCCTGGCTCTGCCTCCCGAGTGCTGGGATTACAGGCATGCGCCACCACCGCCTGACCCTCACTATTCTGACCTCAACACACAACTGCTCCTAAAGCTCCTCCTCTCCAGTAACAGGCCGCTCTAACCCTTTGACTCTGGCACCCACTTTCACTCCTGTTACACATTCTCACAGCACTCTGGGACCCCCTCCATCCCTCTCTACCCATTCCAGCCTGGCCACAGTTCTCCCTTTGCTGGGGTGGATCGCCTGGTTAAGGTAAGTGTCCCCTTCTCATTAGGTGAACTCCATCAAGTAGAGAAAAAAATCTGGGGTCTTGGGGTTGGGGATTTAGCTCAGTGGTAGAGCGCTTGCTAAAGGCCCTGGGTTCGATCCTCAGCTTCACATACAAAAGAAAAAGAAAAAAAAGATAAAAAGGTCAATTAAAAATAAAATCTGGGGTCTTATACATGTAACTCAACCTCTTTCATTAGAGAATTCCAATATATCACCCAGTTATATATTCTCACCTTTCATGATATATATGATCCTAGCTAACAACCTACTTTCTAAGGAACACAGGTGAGTTTGGGAACAGGTCAGAGCACATGCAGACGAAATAACATCAAAGTAATGTAGCACTCCTGGCCAGGGCTGAGACATCCCAACTGGGGCACCCATGGGATATTCTAGCTAGAGATCAGTTTACAACCTGCCTCCTGGCCAGTCTCTATAGGGCCCTTAAACTCTGGTTAACTATGAAAAACTGCATGAAATCATCCAGGACAAACAGGAAAATCCATCTCAGTTCCTAGAATGCCTCACAAAGGCCCTCTTACAGTATCTAGACCCCACAAACCAAGAGGGCAGACAACTCCTTATGACGGATTTCTTTTACAGAGCTTCCCCAGCTTAAGCGTCTGGAGGGAGGGCCCCTAACCCCACAGGCAGAAGTCTTAGCACTGGCTCTTAAAGTGTACTATGGGAGAGATGAGAAAGGCCGTAAACAGAAATACCAAATGCTGGCTAAGGCCATCCAGCCTCAGCAACTGCCCAGGCTCCCTTCCCGCCCGGGGCTCGAGAACCTCCGGGTCCTTGCTTCAAATGTGGCCAGGAGGATCACTGGGCCTGAGCTTGCCCTAATCCCCACAGGCCACCCAGGCCATGTCCAAAGTGGCACCAACAGGGACATTGGGCTGTTGACTTCCCTCATGTCCCTTGTGGCATGGGGACATCAGATGCATACCACCCTCCGGCCAACCTTCTAGGCCTCGCCATGGATGACTGAGGGTACCCAGTCTCTCTTGACCCAACTTCGGTCGTCTCTGACAGGGAGCCCTGGGTGGTCATCACAGGTGGTAGTTTCAGGGCGGCCCATCTCCTTCCTCTTGGACACCAGGGCCACTTACTTGGTCCTGAGGGAGTTTTAGGGACCCGCCTCTCCTGTCTCCCATTGTCAGGGTAGGGAGACAGCCTTACCTACCTCATCAATTGCATTTTCAGGGGGATTCCTGTCACTCATTCATTTCTGATGGTCAACTTGTCCTGTCCCCTTACTGGGAAGGATCTTTTAGCCAAAGAGGGAGCTTTCTGTTTCTTTTGTTCCCCACATTTGCCTGACCCCAGACTCACCAGCAGCTCCTCTCCTCCTCCTCCTCCTTCTAGCCACCCACCTTACTGGTTCCAACATGTCATTTTCTTAGCTAGCCTCCCAGGTGGACCCCCAAGTCTGGGGCACCCAAAACATCTTTGTTGTTAGACACCATCCCCCCATCATTGTCCAATTACAGGACCCGATCCAGTACATTACCCAAGTCCAGTAACCACTCTTACTCCAGAGCCATAGGTGACTTGAACTTATCATCTCTGGCCCTCTAAGAAAAACAAAACAAACAAACAAACAAACAAACAAAAAACTACTTCATCCTACGTCTTCTCCTTTTAACACCCCTATACTTGCAGTTTAGAAACCTAATATGGGGGCTGGAGAGATGGTTCAGAGGTTAAGAGTACTGACTGCTCTTCCAGAGGTCCTGAGTTCAATTCCCAGCAACCACATGGTGGCTCACAACCTTCTGTAATGAGATCTGGTGCCCTCTTCTGGCCTGCAGACATACATGCAGGGAGAACACTGTGTACATAATAAATAAATTTTTTAAAAAAAGAAAGAGACCTAATGTGATCTGCTGCCTGTTTCAAGACCTCTGGTTCATGAATTCTGCAGTGATCTCCCTCTCTCCTGTGGTGCCTAACCCTTACACATTCCTCTCCACTCAGGAACCTCCCATTTCTCACTTCTGGAGCTCAAGGAAGTTTTCTTCTGTATCCCTCTCAGGCCTCAGTCTCAAAATACCTTTGCTTTCATCTGGACTGACCTTGACACTCACCTCTCCACCTTTGTATACAGATCATAATTATGCACACGGTCAAAGTTGCAGGTCTTACCAAGGCTACTAACACAAAACACCCTAAGAAACGCCTGTCAATTCTTCGCTTTCCAAATCTGCTGATAAAAAGCTATGTCTCAGAGTTTGTGGCACTGGGCACTGCGCCCCTCCCTCTGGTCCTGAGACTGTGGAACCTTGTGTTTCTATGGTAATGGCTCTGCTCCTTATCGTCTAGTCTAGGAATGTGCTATGACCTTGAGGGCTTTGAAACTTTTCTCAGGATTGCAAGGAGTCGCCTGTTAGAAATGTGAGAAGTCAGGCAAGAGAGGAGCTAAGAACAAGAGCTGAAAAGAGGCTGTAGACTCAGAGAAGGAACAAAGAGATCAGTGATAGAACAATAGAGTGAATGGACTGAAAGAGTATGGTGTGTCGATTCACTTGATATCCTTCAGATTAGAATCCCAGCCGCTTGTACACATCTGTTCTGGACTCTGGAAGAAAATTATTGGGGCAGGACCCCAATAGTTTTTGATAGAGGTCATTGTACTTATACTGTACACTTGTTTACAGATTGTTTACTTTTAATGTGAAGCCTTAGTCCTTAGGTTATTTAGGTAGATAAGACTTACAGATTAATAGTCACCCATGCTTGACACATTTATAGTTATGTTAGGCTTTCCAGATTTACAGAAGTGTATGTCAGATGGACAGGTAGTCTTCAAACACTTCATAGACCTGGAAGCTTTACCCCACAACTGTGCTCAACTTAGTGGATTGGAAACCCCATATGGAAGTGGATGTTTTCCTTCCTGACCCCCTCCATGTTCTTCTGTCTCTATAATCACAACCTGTTTCATCAGTTTCTTCTCTATGTATCTCCAATGACATATTCAAAATCTCTAATCAACTAATTTGCTGTTGTTACAGGACTACCAATCATAAGTCACAGAGCTGGAGGCGTAAAGACTATCAAACATGCTGGGGGTGGGGGTAAGAAACAACAAAACCCCAGAGATATCCATACACACACTCCCAGACTCAAAAAAGGAGACTCACAGAACAGATTTCAATGTGACTTTATTATTGACTGCCCTCAGCAATCAACCACCTGTGTCTCCTGGGTGTCAAGGTGATGCCGTGGTGATGGGAAAGGAACAGGTACTTTAAGGCTTATTTGTGTGAAGATAGAAAAGCTTAATTGGTGATAAGGAAAGGTGATTTGAGATGTGTAAAGGAATGAAATATGTTCAAAATTCCTCTCTCGCACTATGTTACTGTCCATACCTTTAACACTGATAGACTTCTGATAAGCTATCAATCTGGCTCTGGCAGAGTACTAAACACTATACTCTACCACTATAGTATCATGGCCACAAGCTCAGGATTTTAAATTCCCTTTGGTTGCTTTCTAGTATGTCTAAAACTTACCTCTTTTTGGTAACTCAAAGTTCTTAGAAGCTCCAGGGGTTGGGCTTGGATCCACCCCCAACAGCATCGTGCCAGGCCCAAGTGACACCTGGTTCCACAGAGCCTGGACAGTGAAGTGAGACAACCAGCCACCCCAGGACGTGGCCAGCACCCAGCTTTCTCGAGTCAGCAGGAAGCTGTCTGGAGAACTCTGCCCTCTCACTCCACCTCACCTGCTGCCCCAACCCTCACCTTTTTATAATACAAGGGAGGAATGTTAGCATTCAGGCATTGTGCTGGCCACCCCCAGGGTCCTTACCTGCAGCCACTTTGAGCACCCCCTGTGCACATGCGCTTGCTAACATTCAGGCAGGTTCCTGGCCGGCCCAGGGTCCTACGGCCACTGTGTCACTACATAGGCTCTGCACATGTGCTATGGTCTCTGCAAATTCACTAATCCCCCCTTTAAAAGCTAGCTCCCCAGTGAAAGAGAGATCTTCTACAAGGATGGCCCCAGCTTAGACTGCTTGCAGTAGTAAAGAGGGTGCCTGAGCACCCTAACTGTCTGCATAGACCCTTCATCCAGTAACTGATGGAAGCAGAGATCCGCAGCCAAGACCTGGGCCAAGCTCCGGGAGTCCTGTCAAAGACAGGGAGGTGTTCTTTGAGCAAGGGTGATCAAGATCATGATGAGGAAACCCTCAGATATAGCTGACCCAAGCCCATGGGGACTCATGGATCTAGACCAATAGCTAGGGAGCCTGCACGGGACCAACATGCTTGGTCTGTTGTGGGGTCCCTGGCAGTGGTACTAGGATCTATCCCTGGTGCATGAGCCAGCTTTGTGGAGCCCATTCCTTATGGTGGGATGCCTTGCTCAGCCTTGCTCAACTAAAGGGGAGAGGCTTGGTCCTGCCTCAATTTAATGTACCAGGTTTTGTTGACTTCCCATGGGAGGCCTTACCCTTTTGGAGGAGTTGATGGAGGGGAAGGGGAGATGGGAGAGGAGACGGGGCGGGACGGAATAGGAGGGGGGAGGGAGAACCGTGGTTGGTATGTAAATAAATAGGTAAATAAATAAATGAGCTCTACCCATTCCTCTCTCCAGAGGCCGGTCTCTGTACCCTTCCCCTTTTCCCAATAAAACCTCCCACGAGTTTGTTGTACAGTGTGATTTGCCCTTGCCACTACTAACCTACAACAGGTACCCATTAGGATTTCCATCCTGTGAGCTGATCTCATGCTTCAGGATGCTTGGTTACCAGGACGTGAGCACAGGGAGCAGTTACTGGGCAGCCTACTCTATGGTGGTAACTTGGCATCTTGTCTCATTTAGTCTCACATATGCACACGGGAAAGGACTCACCTCTTTTTGAAATGAAGGAACTGCACTCTGAGAACGTATGTAAGTCAGCTGGGATCACCCTCCTGTTCTCAAGGTCCCAGTGTCCTCTAGGAAGACTGGCCATGGTCACTTGCTCTGTGTTAACATCCCACTGTGGCAACACTGATATCTAAAAACAAAACAAAACAAAACAAAAAAACATGGGGAAAGGTATCCTTTTGCTCCAGGTTTCAGAAGTCTCGATCAGTTCTTGGTTGGTCTGTTGCTTTCACACCTCTGAGTCAGAACATCATGGATGCTATAGGGTCAATCTTCACTGTCAATTTGAGACCTAAGTCATCTGAGAGAAGCAGCTCTGGGCACGCCTGTAGAAGTTATGTTACTGGAGGTGAGGAGACCCATACTCAAAGTGAGTTGGCACCATTTCCTAGGCCTGCGTCCTTGACCGTAGAGAAAGCAGAAAGTGAGATGAGCGCTGCTGTTCATCCCCCTCTGCTTCCGGACTGCGGACGCCTACTTCCGGACTGCGGACATCTACTTCCCGACTGTGAGCAGCTACTTCAGGCCCCTGCTGCTGGGACTCCTCCCCCACCCTGATGGACTGACTACCTTGAACTGTCAGCCAAAATAAATCCTTGCTCCTTTAAGTTGTTTCCGTCAGGGTATTTTGCCACAGCAACAGGGAAATAGATTAAGACTGGGCAAACAAGAAACCTCTCACCTCATGGTGGTCTAAGACAAAAAGGGAAAAGGAGGAACCAGGATCCCAATACCCCCTTCTAGGAATTCCGGTCTACCAGCTGCCCACCCCCTGCAGAGTCTACTTCCTGCCAATGGTGCCTGTCACTACTTCCTGCCAGTGGTGCCTGTCACTGTCAAGCCTTCAATACCGGCTTTCAGGGAGGGATGCTCAAACTGCAGTGCCCCTCATCCACACTGGGCCCTTCCTTTGTAGTGTGGGTTCATTGGCTGCCGGAAGGCTTTCTCTGGTGGTCTCCAGGCAGCCATTTTTTAAAGTACTGCACCTTCAGGCCCTCGGGCAGTGCTGGCTGGAACAATACCTCTCTCAAGTCTCCAAATATGGCTAGATAGGAAATGGGCTATCCTTGGTGGATTATCCTGGCTCTGGGGTTTTCTACATCCAGTAGGCACAGGGACTCAAGAACCTGGGAGCTCCAAGGCGCTCACCGAGGAGGGTTGCCAAGGGGCAAGTGGACAGTGCATTACCAGTGGAGGGTGGAAGCACCGCCGAGAATCCAGCTGGTCTCTGGAGCGTGTCACTGTTCCTTCCGGGAGAAGAGAGGAGGGAAAAAGCAGTTACCCGTGAGGTGTTGGCCAGGCCCTCTACCTACTTCCTCTATTGAGTTAACGTAGGGGCTAGCCTCCTCTCGATGGAGGGGGCTAACTAAAGGTGCTGCACCAGATTCTGGGTTCCTTTGACTTTCTGACACCCCCCCCCCACTTCCCTGCCATTTGACCAGCCTATGGCTCCTTGATGCCTACCATACATTCCAGGATCACTCGCAATTCCAGGCAGAGAGGAGGGTGGAAGGTGGGGTCAGAACCGTGCCTCCACTGGCAAGGTCAGCACTTGCCCATGATCCTCAGCTCAGACACTGTACAATACCTGACAGCCAGGTACTCTGGGACAGCCAGTGATCTAAGTGAATAGGTCCCGGATGGTGCTGTCCGTGGGCACAAAGGGCAGGTCAGCAGCTCCATCTGCCAGTTCCTCCTGGGGCATGTCCATTGGCAGCGTTTATCAGAGTCTTTCAATGATGGCAGGTAAGTTATGTTTCTAAAATTTGCCCAGCACATCATCCTAGAATTAGCATCTTAAAATCACACCCATGTGTTATCTCACAGTTGCTGTGGGTCAGGGATCTTAAGAGCACGGCCTCATAGGGTTGAAACATGGTGCCTGAGGTCACCTGAGGAGGAATTCACTTTGAACTTTGGGTTGTTGGCAGATTTCCATTCCTGCTGGTGGTATAAACTGAGAGGACCTGGTGGCCATGCCAGGGCCCTGACAGGCTCCCCTAGCAGCCCTGACACAGACCAGGCCTTAGTTTAGGTTCACTAGAACAGATGGGGCTGAGCAAGCAGTTCTCAGGAAAACCACAACTTTGGGGCAACCAATCAGCAGGCACCCCCCAGCCTTCTGCTGGCTCAGCAGATGCCCCCCCACCAGCCTCCTCTCCTGTTAGCTAAAGATAGCTTTTCCTACCCTCCCGTCAACAAGCCCCTAACCACTGGACACCCCACCATCACCAATAAGCCCCTAGCTAACCACTAGACCCACCACACACACACACACACACACACACACACACACACACACACACACACCAATAAGCCCCTAACCACTACAGCCTCCAACCAATCAACTCCCAGACTAATCTTACCTCAACTCTCCACCAATCAGCTCCCAGATAACCCCTCCTCCCTGGAATTCCCCTAACTCCCCTTAAAAGGGGCTTATGACCTTCTTTGTTCTTTGGCGTGGCTATTTGCCACCCTAACCTATTGGAAACACTAAACGCTTCTGTCAAATTGCGTACGTGACTGTTGGTCTTTCTTGGGGGCTTTTCTCAGACCTGAACATAAACGGTCTCTGCCCTCCTGCGTCTGCAAAGTCAACAACAAACGTCATTTTGAGGGGCCACAGCAGCATCATGGCCAGGCTTCTTTCTCCTGACCCCAGCCTCCAGTAACCCTAAGTGTGAGTTTTAATTTAGTTTCAGTTTCGGTTTCTGTACCCTGTTAAGGCAGGAAGAGGAGCCCCAGCCAATCGGGTTCAGGCTGACCTCATCCCCCTCCCAGCTGCCTATAAAAGGAGTTGGCACACAATGTTCGGGTGGCAGCCATTCTGTTGTCTGGCTGGCAGACCCCTGAATGCTGGAATAAACAACACTCTTGTTGATTGCATATGTAAGTGGTGGTCTTTGCTTTGTGTGGTGTTCTGTGGACCCTAAAAATTTCCCATTCTCTTAAGAATTTGACATCTGTCACAGCTGACCAGCTAAAAAAAATTCTCTGCCGGGCACTCGGGAGGCCAAGTCAGGCGGATCTTTGTGAGTTTGAGGCCAGCCTGGTCTACAGAGTGGGATCCAGGACAGGCACCAAAACAACACTGAGAAACCCTGTCTCTAAACAAAAACAAAAAACAAAACAAAACAAAACAAAATTCTCTGGTTTTAAGGGGTCATGTGACTAGACTGGACCTACCTACCCACTGCATGATCATCCACCTTTTAAGGTTTACACCTCTAGTTATATAGGTAAAGAGCCTCTTGCCATGGGGCGCTGCATATGTATAGGTATGAATGACTCTGGGGTCATCTTCCTGATGTCGAAGGATCGAGGAGGTAGGCATATAGCAGTGGTCAAAAAGAGACTCTTCCCACCACCACAGGGGAGCGCTTAAACATGAAGCATTAACTCACATGGGAACAGATTCCAAGGACAGGCAGATGCAAGGCACGCGTAGGACCTAACTGAACCAGAGCACCCAGGAATGAGATTTACAGGTGACAGAAAGTATGGCCAGGCCACAGCCCAGGACTGAGACTGCATCCAGGAAGCTGCAGGTTGGCCCTGATGGACTCGAAAGGACAGGAGAGGCTGGCATGAGACTATCTCACCCAGGGCATGTGACGATATGACATGCTGGGATCAAAGGCATGCACCACCACTGCCCGGCTTCAAGTCACTTACTTTTAAAAACTTGTGAATGCACACACACACACACACACACACACACACACACACACACACATGATGTAGGCATGAGAGCGCACATATCACAGTGCGTGTATGGAGGTCAGAGCATAGCTTTATGGAGTCACTTCTCTCCTTCCACATTTATGTGGGTTCCGGGTATTGAACTCAGGTCTCTCTGGGCAGGTGCAGCAAGTGCCCTATCTCTGCGCCATCTGCCAGCCCCGGGTCTCCCACATGCTTGCTCCACATGTGCTCCAGTAACTGCATCTGTGCTAACCTGTGTGCCTTCGAGTGTTTGTGTTTTGGCTGTTGGTCATACATGTCTCTTCCAAGCAACTCTTTCGTCGTGTGTTCAGGTCACTTCATTCTATCAGATTGAGGTGGTACTACCACACCTAAATTGGTGATTCCCTGTGTCTTGAGACGCTTATTTTGTACTAGCTGGGCTCTAAGGGGGAACTTTAAGGATATGCAAAAGTACACTTTAGGAACTTTTTAATGGCACGTAGTATGAGCAAGCACATGCACGCACATATGTGGGCACACAAATGTGTGCATGAACACACCATGGTTAGAGGGCAACTCTCCATCATATGGGTTCTAGGGATGGAACTCAGGTTGTCAGGCTTGATGATAAACGACTTTATCTGCTGAATCATCTCACCATCTCCCAAAAGCACATCTTAGCCTTCCTTTAAACGTGAAACCCTTCTCTGGGACAGATTCCTTATTCTGCTCCTGTCTCCATGCTGGTAGCCTATAGACATGTCAGAGCAGTAATAGCGGATGGCAATTAGTATTGTAGGTGTCAGCCCACCAGAAGTTCAACTCTCTGATGGAGTTGTCTCGCTCAAGCAAGGCTTGCAAGAAATACAGACTCCCGAATGTATTGTGTTTCTGTTGTGTCCCTGCACACTTGCTGCTACTATGTGTATGGTGCGGGGAGTCTCCCCCTGCCTATATTGTATTGTGTTCATCTCATGAATACATTCCATCTACTGGAAACATATCTGTGGATCGTCAGGAAGATGATTTCTCCTTAAGCTGTATAATTTTGATGAATAAAAAATATGTTCCACGAGAACTGTGAGACCCTTGGGGCCTGTTTTACATCATAGCTCAAGCTGACATAGGAAAATAGTATGCAGCTGTCATAGTAGCTGGAAATATAGCTATTAGCTGATTTAAAGCCTCAAAGTAAGTTCTGATTACACCAGGTCCCTTGCTAATGTGTTTTAAGATAAACATTTCCCAGGAAAAACAGATTCACGAGGACAAAATAGCCAGCTGTCTGACTTGTTGAACCAAGGTACAAAGCAACTTTATTGCAGTGCCAGTCTCTCTCCTAGGTCTGGCTAATTATCTCGGACAGCAATTAACTCTCTGCACACATTCCTCAGTTTTATGATACAGGCATATATATATACCTGAAAACGCAAAGTTCAGGTTTTTGAGTCCTAAATGTTTTTGAGTCCTAAAATTGTGCAGGTAAAAAAAAAAGTTACTAGTTTCCCTCTTTATAGTCTAAAGTTACACGCAAGGCAGAAAAATATATTTCAAGATGTAAAACGCTTTTAATGTCACTGTGCCGGGGAAAGTGCCAAATGGGCTCATCTAGGAGATTTAAGGTAAACAAACCTGAGAGTCCAAGGAAGCCCGGCATTTCTGTTCATCACAAAATGTTAAAATGTTACTACTCTTAGAAATATAGGATAGATGCACTTATGTTTGAGATGTCTCAGCAGTTTAGTTTTATAAAGCTATCTCTCTAAATAGATAACCGTGACTGGTTCTTTCTTTGAGGCTGCAGCTGGGAGATTACAGCCCACCAATTAGGAAGCTAAGATTTATTACAAGTGTGTTGTCAGCACAACTCTGCTTCTTATCATTTACCAAATGAAATGTGACCCTCAAATGTAACTTTTATAGGGCCTGAAGGATTCTGTGTGGATATATACGTAACTGTGAAGAACCAGAGAGTAACCATCAGAATGCGTGTGTTCAATTCTTACCCCTCAGATAGAAAAGGTGTTGCTATGCTGAAGCATTCTCTCTGAGCCCTGCTTGCAGTCCCGAGGCTGGCTCCCTGGGACTGCAAGACCTTCAGAAGTAAAAATTGTCACTGGGATCCAACAGTTCCACTGACTGGAAGTTCCTTGGGAGCTGGAGAAAGGGCTCAGTGTTTTAGAGCACTGGTTACTCTTGCTGAGCACTTGGGTTCAGTTCGCAGCACCCACATAGAGGTTCACAGCTATCAATAACTCCTCCAGCTCCAGTGTCTCTGATGTCCTTTGCTGACCTCTGAGAGTACTGGGCATACATGCGATGCATACACATACATGCAACAAAAGCATTAATACACACAAATTTGGAAGGCGGGGAGGAAGTTACTGGGTTTGGGATTCAAAGGGGAAATGAAGCAGATTGCCTTTGGGGTTATAAGAGTTATTAATGCCAACAGACAATAGCATGGAAGATGTAAGGAGCGTCCAGATGCGGGGGTGGGGTGGGGGGAGTTCCCCTTCTTAGAGATTTCAGAGGAGGTGGTAGGTTTCATGCCATACAGTTGAGTAGTCCACACACAGGCCTGTAGTCAAGCTGTCCCTGATTCCGAGGGAGAAAGGAGTGTGTTGCCCTGAGGATAAGGGGAAGGAAAGTTAGTTAAGGTGTATCCATTATGTGGGAAGGTGATGAGCTGTCCCTGGTAGCCTGCCCTTTTAAGTCTTGGAGTCTGGTATTCTGGCCTGTAAACATCCTTGCAGAAATGAGAATTATGGTACCTACTATTCCTCTGGAATCCAGGCACCTGAGGAGTATGGGGAGTTAGGGGGCTACAGAATCATGGATGGGCTCCCAGTAGGGCACCTGTCAGTTCTGATATAGGAAGCCAGGAGGAAAAAGGCTGCTATGGTAATTAGCAATTAGCCCTTAGCCCTGAGCTCCAAATCTAACATCCATAACCTGTTAAGTATAGCAAATTCTAGCTGGGCAGTGGTGGCTCACACCTTTAATCCCAACACTTAGGAAGCAGAGACAGGCAGATCTCTGGGAGTTCAAGGCCAGCTTAGTCTACAGAATGAGTTCTAGGACAGCCAGGGCTACACAGAGAAACCCTATCTTGAAAAACAAAACAAAATAAAAAACACAGCAAATTGTGTAACCAATGTCTAAGGACAAACAGAGGCAACAGAAGCTAAAGCTACAGAGAGCATGGAAAGCGTGCCTGGGGAAGTTCTAACAGCCTTACCAAGTTCTCCCATTGGTGGGTAACTGTTGACAAGTCAAAATCACCCAGATATCAAGTGTCTTCCCAAGATCATGGGAGAGCTGTGCTCTAATATCGAGGACCCCCTGGACCAGGCCCATATAATAACCTTGGAATGAGGAAACCTCTGGCTCTATTGACATCAGACTTGTCCATTTTACCATCAATACTCCTGCAACTGTAAGGGTCAGAGCCTGGGCCCTGGCAGTCCTGACACCCTACCCTTGGGCACCACATCTTCATTAGTCCAATTAAAAAGACAATAAAGAAAAGCAGAGAAAGGATTTATTTCAATGTGACCACACTGGGAAGAACAAATAAAAAGTCCAGTGTGGTGGTTTGAATAAAAATTGCCTCCATAGGCCCATAGGGAGTGGCACTATTAAGAAGTGTGACATTTTTTGGAGGTGGTGTGGCTTTGTTGAAGGTGCATCACTAGGGGGTGGGCTTTGTGGTCTCAGAAGCACAAACCAGTTCTCTTCCTGCTTCCGGAATGTAGAATTCCAGATGTACAACTCTCAGCTCCTTCTCCAGCCCCATGCCTGCCTGCATGCATGTCACCATGCTTCCCGCCATGAATGGGCTAAACCTCTGAACTGTAAGCCAGCCACACTTAAATGTTTTCTAGAAGTTGCTGTGGTCATGGTGTCTCTTCACAGCAATAGAAACCCTAAGACATCCAGTGAACCTCACCCTCAAGTTCATCTCCCGGGCCTGCGACATGAAGTTTAGGTTTAAGTAGAGGGCAAGAGGTATGCGTAACTAAGCCATCCCAGTCAAGGTGTGGTCTTAGCTCCAGTCCCTTCTGCTTCCAGGGTGGTCTGACAAGGTTCCAGAGCAGTGTGAAATCTCTTCCAGGAAGACAAGGTCCTCCTCTGGCTGCACCTTCCTTCAGCCTCTCTTCAGTCCCAGCCTGAGACTCCTGAGGAAATTCCATTTCCTTGGGAACCATTGTTTCAATAGTCTGGTAGCCAAATGGAGGGGTACAAGTGTCTCTTTAGAATATCTTCATTTCTGCCAGAGCCATTACAGGACCTCATATAAACAAACCTTCAAGTCACAGACCAGAACTGTCATTGCCTACAATGCATCCTGTTGACTTGCTGGAAAAAAAAAGTAACAGAAATAAAAAAAGAGTTAGGGAAACAAAGGGAGACCCAAGATCCCAGTGACATTTCCTGGGCACCTGCCGGATATCTGGCTTGTTGATGAGAAAGCTATATAACGTCTACCAAGGGTTTAGAAGCTGGTTCTAATTTGAGCAGTGCTTCCCTGAGGGCTGACAGTTGCCCAGTTTAGGATTATACATTAAGGCCTGGAGGAAGAGAACTGGTACCTTTGGCTCAAAACCTGTTCCTTATGCCCCCCCCCCCCCCCCCCCCAAGATCTCCAGGCATTCTCACTTGCATAGAACAGCAAGGATGCAGGGAAGTAACTGACGGTGGCTCCATTCTGCCTTCTTCCCCATCTACAAGGGTCTACAAGTAGGACTGTAGGCTTTATGGACACATGTCCTGGGAGGCTCAGGACACAAAAAACTTAGTTGAAAGTGGCTGGGTTGAAGGTGGCACTGTGCCAGGGGACCGAGGCTGATTTGCAATAGGAGAGCAAAGACCAGTAAGGGATGGAGCTCTGCCTATTTCACGAGCTTAGAGGACGTTCCCAGGCTAAGTAAGGATTGTACTTTCTCTAAGCACAAGCCATCACGGTTTTGGCTCATTATTTGAGGTTAAATCGTATTCACTAGAGCCAGTCAGTTCTGGCCCATTGGCAGGAGAGATAAGGCCAACCTGTAGCACCGATAAGGGTTGAAGTTTCCTCTACTTGGAACAGAAATTTCTTAGACCTGAACTTGCGCTTGCTGTCCCGTAAATCTGTAGCATCTACCAGGAATGCTTCGACAAATCTAACAGAGCCGAGTCCTCCTTACCTAGCTTACTACATGATGCATTCCCTTCGTTTCTATCTTAGGAAACAAAGAGCCAAATACACTCTCTAGTGCGCAGAAGCCGACCAAGGGCAGCAGAAGCAGCGCGCAGAAGCGCAGCCACGCCCCCTTTGGGACGTAGCCTTACGTATCGGAGGCGGGGCGAGGGGAGGGGCCGCAGCCGGCTTGGGGCGGTACTGAGCTGGGTCACGTAGCTCAGGTCCCCTGGTTTGGGCCACATCCCGTGTTGCCCTCTCCTCTCGTCCCCGCGTGCCGTCCCTCCGCCACCATGCCGATGTTCACCGTGAACACCAACGTCCCCCGCGCCTCCGTGCCAGAGGGGCTTCTCTCCGAGCTCACCCAGCAGCTGGCGCAAGCCACCGGCAAGCCGGCACAGGTTTGCAGGGAGGGTACAGGGAAGAGAGTGGCGTGGGCCCGCCCGTCGGGTAGAGGAAGGATGGGGATGGGAGCCAAGGCGGGCCGGCGGGTGGCGGCTGGAGCTCTCCGGGAGACCTGTGGCCCGGTAGTCTTTCTGGCGGGCTAACCGTGTGTCCGACCCCCCCCCCTCCCCACGCGCAGTACATCGCAGTGCACGTGGTCCCGGACCAGCTCATGACTTTTAGCGGCTCCAGCGACCCCTGCGCCCTTTGCAGCCTGCACAGCATCGGCAAGATCGGCGGCTCGCAGAACCGCACCTACAGCAAGCTGCTGTGTGGCCTGCTGGCTGATCGCCTGCACATCAGCCCGGATCGGTGCGTGGGGTGGGGCGGGCGTGAGGGGCGCTGGGAGGTCGGCACGTGGTGTGTGGGGGGGTCGGGCGTTCAGAGGGCACCGTCACGCTCGCCGAGCCCGGGTGTTCGGCTGAGCCGGGCTTTCATTCTCGCAGGATCTACATCAACTATTACGACATGAACGCAGCCAACGTGGGCTGGAACGGTTCCACCTTCGCTTGAGTGTTGGCCCAACTTACCTGCACCCGCTGTTCATGGAGCCTTGCTGCACGCAGCGTTCTGTTTCGTCCACCCGTAGCGATGCCCACCTTCCGAGGGGGAGAAATAAAAGGTTTAGAGACCACGGTTGCCTCAGCTTCTGCTTTCCTTGGCTTGTGGAGGAATTGGTGCAGGGCGGGGACGTTGAATGGAAGCCCAGGCTGCAAAGGTGGGGTGGGGGTGTGATGACAGGCTCGGAGTTGGCCAGTTTGGCCCTCAAAAACTGTGGCTTAGATGTCCGGGCTTTTCTATGCCGGCCTTACCTCTAAAAGAGGTTGACTTATCTCCTGGGGTCTCACACCAAGAGTCAAAGTTGTCACACCCTGAAATAGGTTCTCTGCTCTGGGCGGGAGTCCCAAATTGTGTTCTTACCGCAGTGGCAAATGGGGCGGTAATGTGCTTTCATGGAAGCAGGAGAATGGTGGGATTAGATTGATTGGGTAGTGGACCAGCTGGTCCTGCACCCTCCTCAAGCCCCACTTTTCCTCCCCAAGAATCACTGCGCTAAGTTTCTTGTTCTGAAATTGGGCCAGTTTTTAAGCATGTTGGGAGAGGTGACCAAGACAAAGTTCTCCCTAGGCCACACTGCCCACTCCCCAGCTCCTTGCCTGTGTTCTGCTCAGAGGGACAGCCCCAACCCCACCCCCAACCCCAGCAGTTACCTGAGAATTCAGGAGGGTGGAGGAAGTACTTGTCATGTTATCATTTATGTTAGGATAGAAAAGGTGCTGGCCCTCAGGGCATTTTCATAAAATCATTGGCAAAGGTCCAGTGTGATTTAGAGCTCTTGGCCTGGAGTCCTTCCTGCCAAGCCCAGGGACCCCAATGGGTGGCACCGGGCAGAATCCCTGCTTGGGCCATAAGAGCCTATTGCTGCTCCTGAAGGAATTTCTCACTGCTCCCTCATATGAGGACCTACCAGCTGGGGAGGCCCAGCTAAAATTAATCTGTCAGGACTGGCTTGAGTCTTTCCTAAAGAAAAGAGCCTAGCCAGGTGGTGGTGGCAGGTACCTTTAATCCCAGCACTCTGGAGGCAGGCAGGCATCTTCTAGTTCAAGGCCAGCCTGGTCTACAGAGCGAGTTCTAGGACAGCCAGGGCTAGACATAGAAACCCTGTCTCTGGGGGAAAAAAGCTTGTACCACCCTGCCTACATGGACTGCCCTTCCAGAGACGTCTAACAACAGCTTCCATAGAGCTTGATGCATGCACCCCATTTCCTCAGGTTTAGGAAAGGTGGCATCCTGCCTCAGTGGATGCCTGCTAGACCCAGATGCCCTGCTCTTCAGCTTCTTGTCAAGAACATTCTAGATGAAATGTGGAGTTTTCTTTGTTTTGTTTTTTTTAAGAACCCCTAAGGAATTCAAATTTGCTTTTGGAAGCTGAGGGCCCCTGCCTGGGAAGAGGAGCCCCTCGACTCTTGACTGGGAGTGAGGGAGGAACTTGCCTGTCTGGGCCTGACAACCGACAGAGGCCTCCCTGTGTGTGCAGAGAGACCTGAGACCTAGTGTGGGTACAGAGTCCTTCCTGGGCACGATTGCCAGGTCCCCTGCCCATTGTACTTCATCATTTGTGGCATATTCACAAACACCCACCAGGCCAGACTTGAAACCAGAAAGTCGTGGGCATCTTCAGAATCATCCAGGCCCCAGAGGTGCCTTAACCCAGTTTAGGGGCCACATAGATCCACAGCCTCTCCCTAACTGGCATCTACTGCAGCCTTGGCAGTGCCTGCCTAGGGCATGCGTCCTGGGCAGCTTGCTAATCGGTTGTGCTTCTCAGGTTCAGGAGTCTTGTGATTCTGGGAGAAGGGAAGCCCCATCCCAGACACATCGCCGCCCCCAGCACTAGATCAGGACAGAAGTAGTGACAGGAAGAGTGATGTTTAGAAAGGAGAATCAAAGCTCATGAGATTGGATCTGCAGGAGTTTAGAGGCCTTCTCGGTGTGGCGGCCAGCCATACCTGGAAGTTCCCAAAGCAAGACCCTTCCTAGCTTACTATAACCCACGAGGGGCCGCCAGCTTCCCTCCATCTCATTCTGCATTCATGAAGGCACCTCACTGCCTGCCTCCATACTGGGAGGCATGCCCTTGCTGCCCTCTTGAATCTGAGTACCTCTTGTGTGGAGGAAGGCTACCTTCCCTCCTCAGCCCAGGCCTTTGCCACATCTTAGTTTCATGGTACCCGTAACCACAGGGTTGGGCTTTACACAAAACTGAGTCCCAAGTCAAAACCTCTTATTTCTGCTGATCTCTGGTCTGCTGCACCTAGCCCCACTGTGTGCTCAAGCAAGACCCCCCTCCTCCCCTTTCTGCTCCACACGGAGAAAGGGAGGGCTCAGGCCTCCCTTGATTCTAGTCCAACTTCCTCATTTCACAGATGAGGACACTGCCCCTGAGGTGTTTGGCTGTATTCCTGCTGTCTCCCAGGGCAAACTCATGGACTTGCTCCGTTCCCTCAGTGAGGTCTCTGGCCAAGCCACATGTGAGCCTGAAGTTAATTAAGGTCTCTGTGGCAGGCTCTGGCCCAAGGGCCACATGTAAACCTAAAATGGAGGTCTCTGTGGCAGAGGAGGCAAGTTGATCACCTGCTATGTGAGTGTGGGGGGCTTGGAGGGAATCACATGAACTAGAAGAGACAAAATAAAAGCCTCCATGTTTGTGGCTCTGTAACCAGAGCATCTACAAAGTGGTCACACCTTGGTACCCAAGGAAAAAATGGAACAGAGCCCTATGGCTTCAGCCCTTCACATTTCTTGGTCAGCCTAGTGTATTTCAGGAGGCCAACTGCTGTCTCCTTCATCCCAGTCATCCCTGACCAGCCCCACATTCTCCAAAGCATGATCCTTCACTACCCACTGAATGAGGCCGGTTCCTTCTCAAAACCAAGGCCCATGGGCCAGTCAGCTTTCCAAGTGTCAGCTAAGCGGCATGTTCAATGATCCCTCAAACCTCCAGGTTGGATAGGTCAAGTTGGGCAGAGAATGCGCCCCCCATTCTACCACCACTGTTCCATAGGGCTATGGCATCTAATGACATTATCTGCCTATATGGTGGACCCCTGCCTATTGCCCATGGTCACTGTTTGCCAGAGCTGGCCAACTCTGGCAAGTCTTATAACCTTTTCAGGTGCTTTTCCTTCTCCTGTTCCCCATGGAGTTGCCCAGGCCCACTCTATGTGTGCTCTTCTGGTGCAGAAGACGCAATGCCTCTGTCTTGGCCCAAGCCTCTTAGATGGTTTGTGCCCGAGTGGATTTCCAGGTCTCCTCCCTGCTCTGGTCTTCTGGGCTGCTGCCCTGGGGCCTCTTAGAGCTTGCCCCTCGGTACAGACTCTTCCCCAGAAACTCCCTCCAACCCCACCCTCCTATCAGGTACAACTGCATCTCAGAGACAGCTCCCCCCCCCAACCCCCTCCACCCAATCCCTTCTCCAGAACTCGTGCCTCAGGGGCCACCACCCCAGCCCACCCCCAATCCTCACCAGCTAGTTCCTTCCGGAAGTCAGATCTCAGTGAGATTAAGATCATCTCCCTGGTTTTGCCCTGCCTTGGGCCTCAGTTTCCCCCATCTGTGAAATGACGAGGTTCACCATTTGTCTTTTCTCCATATTCACCCAATCTGGAGATAACTGAAGCTGTTGTACAGCGCAGGCGGCCTGTGCCTGTACTCAGGTCTTGATAAATTGTGAAACCCCTCCATTTGTGCAGTGCAGTCAGACATGAGGTGTGGGGTGGGACGTCTTAGCTTCCTGAAAGCAGGGTAGTATTAGGCAGATGCAGTGGACAGAGGCCTGGAGCACAAGGTTGAAATGCAGCTGCCAGGAAGCCAACACACCCGCTAGCCCCCTGCTGAAGGATCCACCACTCTCTAAAGCTGGCAGGTAGCACGACCAGTCTGCTTCACTGCCTTCAGAGTGGCAGCTAAAAATGGAGCAGGGGGGATCTTCCAAAGCAATGCCTCCGTTGTTGGGAGAGTTCAGGAGTGTTCCCGAAGTTTTTGTTGTTCTTCGTTTGTTTCTTTTGTTTTAAACTGGACACTCAGATTCATAACCTATCCCCCTTCATTTCTTTGTATTGTAAATGTTTAGGAAGTTTAGGAAACCAATTGGTGAAGAAAAATGGATTTATTTACAGTTTTGGCCAAATTAGTAAGAGGAAAATGTTTTTTATTTAAGTTTGTCTTTGACTTTCTTGTATGAGGGTTTCATCTCCCATAGTAAAGATGAATCAAAGACTAAGACAGCTTTTGGAGGTATGATCAGCTGGAAGGCAGGTTACTAGGTTTTCTAGAAGTGTGTGTGTGTGTGTGTGTGTGTGTGTGTGTGTGTGTGTGTGTGTGTCCTGGCATCAACTCAGGCTCTCAACATGGGAGGGAGCACATGGAGAAATCCCAGTTCATTTATTTCCTGTGTCTCTTGTGCCACAGTGATAGTTCTGGGCCACCAGCCTTGAGTCCCCACTCTTGTGGACAGTTAAATGCTGTCCCTACACTGTTTCCATTCTCAAGAAGCAGTGTGAAACTAGGTCCCAGACCTGTATAGCTGCTTGGCTAAGTTCCAGTACCAAGAGAGAGACATGATGCAAACAAACCAGCCAATGGATCTCATAGCAGCCTTTGACCCCTACATCAGTGAGGGTAGGAAGTTAGGATGTTCAGGAGTTGGCCCTGGCCCCCAGTTCTGGAGCCCTAGTGCCCTCTGTCTGGTGAGCATGGAGCCTGTACTCACAATCACCAACTTACTGGAACATTCTGAAACTCACTACCAGCCAGAGTCCAATGAGGCTCCAAACTGAAAAGCTACCAAGGAGGCCTTTTTCTCTTGACCACAGCAACCTGTTCTTTTGTATATTTCTTATTTTTATTTATCCCCTCCCTTAAAATTTCTTACTGCTGAGATTTTTCTCATAGTACTATATTTTCATCAACCCCTTCAACTCTTCCCAAGTCACACGCCCAAATTCATGGCCTTTTAGCTATCATTGTATACATATATAAGTATTATGTATGCATATACTTACTATATATGTACACGTATACATACAGTATAATACTGTAAGTGATACAGTTCTGAAGGGAAAGGTATCCTGGCAGTCAGGAGCCAAGGAATACCACAAAATCACACTGTACAACAAACCTCACACAAGAGATTTATCGGGAGGGAAAAACCCAGAAGGGTGGCTGCCTCTGCTCCCTTGAGAAGCAACAGAACTGAGCAGAAGACAGGGTTTATATAGCATTTTGGGGTGGTGTAGCCGAGCTTTCCAGGGTGGAGATTCCCAGGGTGGGGATTGGTGGGACTTCAAGTCCAGAGCTTGAGCGTCTCTATAGGGCAGGTGCTGGGTCCAGCTGGTAGAACAGTTAGAATGTTCTCTGAGCCTGGCTGTTGGAAGTCCTCAGGGGAGGGCCTTGGCCACCGGCATGCCTCGAGGGACTTACATAAACATATATGTACATAAATTTATCAATACAACCTGATGAGTCCCTTTAGTGTTGCTCATGCATACATGTGTTTAGGCCTGACCACTAGGGACTGGATAATGTACAGGGGGCCCATCCCTAGAGAACTCCCTTTTCATGTTAGCAGGTAATATATTTAGGTGGCCAAAATTTGGGTGCCAAGGAGCCCCAGAGAAAGGGTTCTCTTCTGCCATTCCCCTCTCACCCCAGGGTGACCTCATCTCAGGTCTCTCCAGAGAAGACTTAAGTTCATGCATACCACTCCCACCCCCTCACTCCCCCCCCTCACTCCCACCCCCTCACTCCCCCCGAACTCCAGCTTTCTCCACAAATAGCATACTTGTTTAAAACTTGGCCAGAGTAACATCTTTTAGCAAAATGTTTAGTTCTTCTCCGTGCCAGACTGTGGCAAAACAGGCCATCCTTTCCACCACGTTTGCTGAGACCAGTCAAATGTTAAGAGCAAGGGCAGTGCATACCTGAAGATGTACGCCTCTTTCCTAGAATGGTTTTATCTTTGCCCTATGTAGTCTGTAGGCGGTCACCTCTGCTGCTTCAACACTGGGGGGCGCTCTGAACCCAGATTTGCATTTGCTCTGGGTGTAGATGGCGGACCACATCAAACAAAAGCTTGGTGAGCGGGAGCGGGAGTTTCAGTGGCACAGCCACCCATGCCATTGTAAGTAATCTGAACTTTTATTTTGCCAAGGTAGACTTGTCAGAATCTTGCTTTGATTTGCTGGACTCTTGTTATTTGGAGTGAATCGATGTTTCTTTTCAGTCTCCTTAGGAAAGTCATACAAGTTTTTTTGTTTTACTTAAAAGTCTACTCTGCTGACTAAAGATTTTTCAGCTCCCCCCTCTCCCCCTACTCCCCATGCAGGACAGGCCAGTTAGACCCAATCTAATGACACGTTCAGGCCATTTTCAGCCTTTGCCCTTTGCTTTGTGTGGAGCTCAGAAAATTGCTTGCTCAGAGAGAATGCTCTCTCTCTCTCTCTCTCTCTCTCTCTCTCTCTCTCTCTCTCTCTCTCTGCAGGGCTCTACTAGAGAGTGGCCAGACTTTTTCTCACCATTTTGGTCGAACGCTCATGCCCACTTCCCACTGGATTGTTTTTGCCTTAGGAGTTCTTCATCCATCCAAGGACCTAGGTCTTGGTTAATTGCAGCTATTTTCTGGGACTGCCATTGGCCTTTTGGCTGTATGTGGGGCCTGTAGACAAGCCACTATCGCCCGCCACTCCTCAGGGTTCCTGCCAATCAGTGTTTTCCCTCATTCACTCCACGGACAATAACTCTCCCATCAGTTCATTTAGGACTTCAGTTGATTTTGTTTGGACAGTTACACTTGCTGTCTAGAATTCCTCATTGTGTGGGACATATGGCTCTCTCGTCTATTATTATGGCTAACACTCCTATCCCTTGCCATTTGTTAAATCCCCCTGTGCTGACATGTCACTTTTACCCCGAATTAGTCCCTGCTTTTGCACTTAGGTCTACTTCTGAACTCTTGACTGACCCTGCTCTCCAGATCCATCCACCTTGAAGTTACAGTAGGCAGAGGTAGTTTGCCTCCCCACTTGGTGCCACCTCGGTCATGACGAGCTGGGGAAGTTTTCTATCACCCCACTTCAGGGCCTTTCCAGCTCAGGCTTCGCTCTCATCCACGGCAAACCCTCTTTTTCACTGACTCCCGGCTGTCTTCATTTTCTGTCATTGCCTATCTCCACCCCACCTATTGAATGCCCACCTATTGAATGCCCGCCCTTCCGGTCTTGTTTCGCTAGAGTGCCTCTGCCAGCCAATGAGGGTTCAGGGGCCTCAGCTGTACCTCTTGTAAATAAAGCAGTTTGCCAATGCTTGGATGGCATGGGGAACAGAAAGGCAGCTGTGATCCATTCCAAAGCTGGCTTAGGGACTGAGATCTCCTGCCTCTCAGAAGAGCCGGTCTGTCTCAGAGGTATTCCAACCTTCTGCTCTTTCACAGTCACGTGATAGCCTGCTCTTGGACCTTCTGGATAGTAAGCCCAGCCCATAAAAACAAAAAAAAAAAACACCTATGTAAACCAGGGCTTCCACCCAGAAGGAACCCAGGTGGAACTCATTTCTTCAGGGGAAAGCCTTCATTCTGCGAGCAATGACTCTTGATTCTACGATCGGCTCCTTTTCTTCTTGTCCAGAGGGAAGTGAACAGAGAGCCCTGTGAGTTTACTCTGTTACAACTGGTCTTTCCTATTCAGTTTATAATACAGGCCAACCCCACTGTTGGATCTTAAGGGATACTGCAGGTATGGGAGTCAACAGTAACGTGGTGGGAATGGCAGGCTGCAACATGCCCCTCTCTTCCAGGACCTTGAGGCTCAAGAGAAAGTTGTCTTTCTACTTTCCTTGCAGTTGTATCTCTTAACAGTGGTCACTAAGCTTCCCTCAGGAATACATGTCAGTGACTGAGACGCAAACTATTCTTTGTTCTGATGTTAAAACTACCATCCAGGAAAGAATTATGTCAAGTCCATAACAAGGGAAGCATTTCTGCCACGTGGCAACTATGCAGGGTCATCCCCCATCCTTGAGGGTGGTAGTGCATTTCCCCTCCAGAATATGGGGCATTTTCCCACCAACCCCACAGTTCCCCAGAGTTTTCTTGAGTGTGAGCAGCAGAAATATTAGATAGAAGGATTTAGATTGTGGAGATAAACAGAAAATAAAGGATAGCCTCGAGAGGGCCTGGAACCTATTCCAACTGGCCCTGTCTCTGGCCCAGGGTATTATAGAGATGCCAAGGGGGTGGAGCAAAAGACCTCCTCCCCCAGCACAGCCAAGTGCAGACCATCTCAGACACCTGCACTCAGGCCCGTGGTCCTAATCATCCTCTCTATGCAGACCTGCTGGGTAAAGCCACTAGGAACCTGAAAATAGGCTCCCACAGGTTCCCCTTTCTTAATATATAAAAAAAAATAACTCAATAAGAGCTCACAGCCATCTCCACAGCGGTTATACCTCCCAGCATGGGAGTAGAGGATGATATAGCTGGCATTTCTCTTTAGGATTGGGTCCAAGATGACTACAGCAGTCTTTAGCTGCATCCAGCCCTTTCTAAAACAAAAACTCTTAATGCAATTGCAAGATTAAAGAGTCCCTTATTTCATCATTACCAGTAACAGGTAAACATTAACACTTTGAAAACTTTTAGCAAAAAAAGCAGTTTAATAGAACTCTTTACACTTTAAAGGATACCCATTTGCGTTTCTTACTAACAAACCATAACATTAATCCACTCAAATAACAAGAAAATATTTTTTAAATTAGACTAAGGAATATTACTTCTCCCTTTTTTTAATACATTTTTTAAAGCAAAATCTCAAGCCTAATTAGAAAAGCCAAACTTTTCCATTTAAACAGTTCCATTTGTAACACAAAACTAGTTCCATTTCCATTTTTAACACAGAACAGTTCATGAACCACCAGCATATATGCATACACAAAACTGCATCTTGAGTCTAGGTAGAAACAAAAAATTTCTTAATTTAAAAAGTTCCATTTTTAACACAAATAATTTCAAAAAACAGTTCCTAGGTCATCACTATAAGTAAATTCAAAATTGTCCCATTGCAATGAAATCACTATTGTTCATTTCATTTCTTAAGTATTCAAATAATAAATTCTGGTGCCAGCCTTCCAAATATGAAGAAATCCATAACAAAACCCTTTTTGTAGTTTTATCTCTCTCTTTTTTAAGTTCAAAAGTTAAAAAAAAAAAAAAAAAGTAAATTCTGGTATCAGACTTTCACTTCCAAATATGAAAAAACATTTTACAACCAAAACTTTTTCAGTTAACGATTTTAGTTCAAACAAGTGTCTCTTCAACTTTCATTCTCAAGCCAGAGACCTTTTTAGTTACAGTGACGTTTTAAACGGCCCCGTTATTGCTGTTAGCTTAGGTTTTTCTGTGTTGTGCTGATTTTCCAATGGGTGTCAGCTGTGGATGCCTTGTGTTCTGACATCCGCCATCCTTAGCTTCTTAGTGACTTCTGGAAACCACTCAGACTGCATGCCTTGCAGTCTACTAGGACACTGCCTTCTGTGTCTCAGGTTCTTTCACCAGGTACATTAAGCAAAGACTCACACTCAATATTTATACTTTTCCATAAACTCATGTATAACATAGTTAAGCATAAACTCAATTCAACATTTACACTTTTTTTTATAAACTCACATATAAATATTAACATATACTTATTTATATTTCTTACTTAAATTTACATACTTCTTAAAAGCTTATTATAGGAGTACCTTAGATATTCTTAAACACTATAGGACTACCTTAGTAAAGATAATTATATACTTCTCATTTAAACTTACATCATGACCATTTTTTACATGTCTTAAATTCTATAGATCTATTTTACAAACATATAGGGCTACCATTAGCATATATCTAACTTAGGAAACACCTAAAGATTTCTTAACACTTAGAAGAGATTTAACATTTTTTAACAAGACACAATAATTTTCTACTTCTTAATCTTAATTATAATCACTATAAATATTAGAAAGATTCTCCTAACTAGACAGGAAGTACACAAATATTTCTAAAGTCCAGAGATTATAGACAGCTTTGATAGTTCTGACAGTTCTTTTGAAACAAGAATCTTTTTTTTTCTGCTTTTTTTTTGGTTTTTCCAGACAGGGTTTCTCTGTGTAGTTTTGCACTTTTCCTGGAACTAACTTTGTAGACCAGGCTGGCCTCGAACTCATAGAGATCTGCCTGCCTCTGCCTCCCGAGTGCACCACCACCGCCAGGCAAGAATCTTTTTTTTTTTTTTTTAATGGCTTTCTCTTAACTCTGGGATTTAGTGAGTTTTGTTGCTAAACATTTCAGATATTTTATATCAACTCTATTAAGAGTTATGTCAGTTACAGCAAACCCAAAAAGAAAGAAAAGAGAAGAGAAACCTCGTAAGGAATATTCTGTTTCTGAGTTGCTTAGCTGGTCATTCCATAACAGGCAATTTCCCAGCAGGAGGAGATAATGGTCTAAGTTGGAGTGGGGTTCCAGACCCTTAGCTCTCAGGTCTCCCTGTGTACCCAAGACATTGAAACCCCTCAGCAGTCTGGAGGTCTCCTCATGCTCCTACTATCCCCAGAATGCAAGGTGGGACCTCAATATCAGGAGCATTGATTTGGCTGCTTTTCACACTCAAGTTTTTATTAGTCTAATATTTCTTAGCAAGATTCATGAGCACAGATGCTCTTTCATGAAACATACCCTTCAATAGCTTACTCTGAGGAAGAACATTTTCAGGATTTAGCATTTTCACTTCATTAGCTTTAACTCCTGTTGTTATTGTTAGCAGATGTGATATTGAGCATTGATTTTTTTTTAAGATTTATTTATATATATTTATTATGTACACAGTGTTCTGCCTGCATGCCAGAAGAGGGCGCCAGATCTCATTACAGGTGGTTGTGAGCCACCATGTGGTTGCTGGGGATTGAACTCAGGACCTCTGGAAGAGCAGTCAGTACTCTCAACCGCTGAGCCATCTCTCCAACCCGAGCATTGATTTCTTATAAGGAACTTTCAGGTGAAGCAATTACATTTTAAGACAGCTAGATTTTCTGAAGTTTGATTCCCATTTATAAAACATTCATTTCTTTTTGAATGCCTGTTTCCTTGTCTCCTTATTAGATTTGCAAAGGAATCACTCATTGCAGGCTGTTTGTTCAAACGGCAAAGAACTTTTTAAATTTCCTATACGTGTCTTCTGAAACAATGTTCAGTGTATGGACTGCTTTCCCTTGCCTTCTTAAGGATTTTAAAATGTCTTGTTGACAAACGGCTTCTATTAGAGGCTGTCCCTTTACCCAAATTCATAACAGTTTCTCTGTGCCATAATTCAAATTTTCCTGTTGTAGCAGAACTTTCAGTTTGCTCTACAAAAAGCTTCACTTCAGGATGAGGGTGAAATTTCCGTTAAACTACCGTAAAAGCTCTTAGCAAAAACTTGCACAGCTATTAGGGGGAAATAAGGTTATTTTCCTCAAGGAGCCAAAACCCTGAAGCTCAAAGTTCTGTATTATTACAATTTTCCCTCGGAACTAACATTCAACAAACTCAGACATTTCCCCTCCTTCTTATTCTTTTAAAAGCTGTATTTTAAGTTTACTATGAATGTCTTTTCGAGCTGAAAAGTTTCCAGGCCGTGTCGCCATCTTTAGCAGAAAAACTACCTTTCCCAGAATGCATTTCTCGATTTCGGTCCACTCTTACAAGCTAACTTTCGGACTTCATTTCCCATAGTTCTTTTCAGGTCTGAAAGTCAAAACGTCTAGTTCTCTTCTTCCGGGCTTGCTTTCAAAGTTTTCGCCCGGGAGGTTTGAACCAAGCGTTTTATGTTTCAATTACAGGACATCTGGAGATTTCTAGTCTCTCCTCAGCTGGCACCTCCATCTGACGCCAGCCCCCAATCAGAACCGCACCTGCCTCCCTAGTGCACATTTGAGGCGGGCATTTCTGATGGCAACTTTTCTTGGGGCTTGTGTTTTTCCTTAGCCAGTCAGTGAAAAACGAAAGCATTTGCAATAGAGCTTTCCCATAGCTCCTCCGGAGAGGTTTCTTCTGACTGATAGATCTTTATCTCATTTTGCTTGTCCTCCCCACATCCCCCCCCCCCCCCCCCCCAGATGCAGAGCTTCAGATACCTCAGGCTGGGGCTCTGTTCCTCTGCAAGCTGCCTCTGGAGGTAGGGGCTTCCCCCCCCAAAAAAACAAAAAAACAAACAAACAAAAAAAAAAACAAAAAAAAACCTGCCTCAAACTCTAGCAGCTTTCCCCAAGTCTTCCACCTTCTGGGGAGGAATCTGTCCCTTCTTTGTTTCTTTAGAGAGTCTTTCTCCCAGACAGTTCCCAGTTTGGTCTCAGTTTATCCTCTCTGCCCCAGAAACAGTTTCCGACACTACAGTGGCAGCTTTCCCTGCTGGTGAAGGTAGGGGCTTTTTGTCTGTTTCTGTTTTCGGGGTCTGTGTGGTTTGTGTACTGACTGAGAATCAAGCGTCTGCTTTTTTAACCAGGGAGGTCTTTGCCATCTCTAAGTTTGCATTAGGGCACGTCTATCCCCTTACATTTCCAGTGGGTTGCATTCCTCTGTCCCTGGGCTCTCAGGCAGCTTCTGGCCAGAGGCAATTTAGGACTTCATCTCTCAGGGAGTCAGAAAACTTTCCCAGAAAGGAGCTTTCTCTGATAAAAAAAAAAAAGAGCGTTTCCTCCTGGATAGTTCTCCATGCCGCCCTGGCTGGGCTCTTTCCCCAGACATTGTTCCTGCCTTGGCTCTTTGCAGCTCTGTGCCTGCATCTTTCCTGAGTCTATGGCTAAGTTCTAGCTGCAGGAGAATTCTGGCTACTTGCTTCTCGGTTGTTGCTTGGAAGCAAAGATTCAACACTTAACAGAGTTTCAGCTCATTGCTTCAGAGGATCTTCGCATTAGCACCCTTTCATTTCAGCTCAGCTCTAACTAAAAAGTTCCATTTCCCTCCTTTTCCCACACAAACAGTTTCCTGCCCTGTTGTGGCTCTTCACCCACACTCTCCCAAGAGTTTCCTCAAGGGATTCTGACCTCCGCCTCTTACTAGCTTGAAGAGACAGAGTTTAGAGAGGTTTTCAGAAACTCAATCCCTGCCTCCTGCACTGCAGGGAGAATATTTAAAGCTTGAAAGAAAGAGCTTAGAGAGGTTTTGCTGTCTTAAGAGGTTTGTTGTTTTCCCTTAGAGCTAATCACAGGTGATTTCCCATACTAATATCTCCAGGTGATTCTTATTTTTCACACTTTCTTGAAAGAAAACAGAAAGCTCTGGAAGCCTTTTTTTTTTTCCTTTTGAGAGAGAGAGAGAGAGAGAGAGAGAGAGGTTTTTCCCAAGAGAGAAAGATTAAGGCTTTTTAGAGAGATTTTTTTTTTTTTTTTAGAAAAAAAAAAGAAGAAAAGTTTAAAAGATTTTTTCCCCCCAAGAGAGAAAGACCAACTTTTCCCAAAACTTCTGAACTTTAAACTTTTTGGCTTCTCACACCTGAATTTTTGCCTCAGGGAGAAATAAATCACTTTCTCCTGCCACTTGGACTTAGTATTTTAGCTGTCCCCAAGCCAAAAGCTTCCATAGGAATCCTTTTTTCTGCCTGTTAAGCTCAAAGAAGATAGATTTTCCCCCCCAGTTTGTGTTCATAACCCCCAAAGTTAGATTGAAGACTTAGTTTCTGTCTAGTTGCCTAACTTAAGTAAAATTTTCTACACTACCTTACACTTCTAAGTTTCTCCTGCACTATATTGCTACACTCTACTTTCCTTATTTATCTTAGATAGAAATGGAGAGAAGGGGGGCTGGAGAGATGGCTCAGAGGTTAAGAGCACTGTTCTTCCAGAAGTCCTGCAGAAGGATAGAAATATAGAAATCTTGATAGAGATTTTTGTGCTGCAGGGTGGGGCATCCTTCCAGTCTGTTTTTTCCTTTTTTCTCGAAGATAACCCCCTGTCCTATTTAATATTTATATTCCATTTCAACACTGGAATATCCCTTTTCCACTAGCATGGGATCACTCACACTTTCACAAAAAGCTTCACAATAAAACTAAATATTTTTTTCTTTGTCTTTAGTCCCTGTTCACGGTGCCATTCTGTGAGGAGGCTACCCACCAACTCCAGAGCTCCCCAGAGTTTTCTTGAGTGTGAGCAGCAGGAAATATTAGATAGAAGGATTTAGATTGTGGAGATAAACAGGTAGAGAATAAAGGATAGCCCCGAGAGGGCCTGGAACCTTTTCCAATGGGCCCTGACTGTCTCTGCCCCTCGGGTGTTTATAGAAATGCCAAGAGGTAGAGCAAAATATCTCCCCCAGCACAGCCAAGTGCAGACCATCTCAGACACCTGCACTCAGGCCTGAGGTCCTAATCATCCTCTCTATGCAGACCTGCTGGGTAAAGCCACTAAGAACCTGAAAAGGGCTCCAACAATGCTCCCTACCTGCTGAAAAGAAACTGTATTGTGTGGGAACAGGGGGCCGGTGCTTTGAGAGCGACTCCCTGTGGATACCTTATTTGCTGCTAATTTCACTGTGTGTGACAACTCCTCTTGGCTTCCTGTCCGGATCCCATTCCCAACCAGAGGTGGAATCTCTGAGTCCGTGACAGGAGCAGACTCCTCCTAAGGGTACACAGCTTTGAGAAGAATATGAAGGAATTTGTTAGCTCACAGTGTGATGCTGATGATGCTCAGTTGATGTTGTTCTGAGCATCCAATTATGGGAGCCAGACCAAAGAGAAAAGGCTAGAGGAATCAGCTAGGCAAGAGGTGGCACAAGTCTTACCTCTGCCTTCTTTATGCAGTCTGACAGGTAACCCTTGGTCCAACAACATTTGTTTTCTCAAGAATAAACAAGGCATGGAAGCCCTGTAAGAAGAGGTATCTGGGCTGGAGAGATGGCTCGGTGCTTAAGAGTACTGGCTGCTCTTCCAGAGGAACTGGTTTAATTCCCAGCACTGACAAGGCAGCTCCCAACTGTAGCTCCAGTTCCAAAAAAAGGTCTCATTTTGAGAGGGAGAGAGAGAGAGAGAGAGAGAGAGAGAGAGAGAGAGAGAGAGAGAATGCACCAGGCAGTGGTGGCGCACACCTGTAATCCCAGCACTCAGGAGGCAGAGGCAGGCGGATCTCTGTGAGTTCGAGGACAGCCTGGGCTACACAGAGACTCAAGAAACAAACAAAAGAGGCATGCGCCTTAGCTGTTGACTCCTATCCACTCACAGAACTTCTCCTCTTGCCACAAAATATAAATGAATGTTGTGTGCTAAAAAGAGAGCTGGGGTAGATATTTCCAGGAATGATATGCTAAGGTAATTTCTTAGCAAATTGTTTCTGGGCAAAACAAAAAATACAGCCAAGGAAGAAAGAAAACAGTTTTTAGAATCCCTCTAAGGACTTAGCTAAGCGTTGTTAGGGTCGTCTTTGTGTTGACATTATGGGCAGCAATTATTTTTTAAATAACATAATTCTTTATTGACTCTTTGGGAACTTTACATAATTGCACCCTAGGGCAGAATATTTTTGGGGGGCAGAATTTTTAAAAGCCTTTATTTGTTGTTGTTGGGTTTTTTGTTTTGTTTTTTGTTGTTTGTTAGTTTGTTTTTTGAGACAGGGTTTCTCTGTGTAGCTTTGCACCTTTCCTGAATCTCACGCTGTAGCCCAGGCTGGCCTCGAACTCACAGAGATCCGCCTGCCTCTGCCTCCCGAGGGCTGGAATTAAAGGCGTGCGCCACCGCTGCCTGGCTAAAATGTATTTTTAAATTCTAAAAATAAAAGCCAAAGGAGAACAGGGGAATAAGCAGGGTGAGAGCATATGGAATATGAGTCAGACAAGCAAGAGAAAGCATATTTCCATAATGCAGAAACAGACATTCCCAGGGTAAAATATGACTTCATGGGTACCATGCAGACTGTGACTTCATGCATTTAAAGAAGATAAAAACTGAGGAAGTGGGTGAAATAGAGGAAGAAAGAAGTATAGGTTGCCCAGTACTTATTACAGTAATAAGTCTGAGAAAAACCCTACAGAGAAACAGCTCAAGGTCATTATAAATTAAACAAGAGATTAGCCCACTTGTTGGTGGAAGGCAGTGTTGTGAGGGTAACCAACTGTGGGGTTACCGAAGACTCAATCAAAATTCCTTTTTTTTTGAGAGAGGGTCTCACTTTGTAGCCCTAGCAGACCTGGAACTTTCTATGTCCCTTGAACTGACCTTGAATTCATAAGAGATCTGCCTGCCTCTGCCTCTGCCTCCTGAGCTCTGAAGCCTACCCAAAGCCTTTAAAAAAAATTGTCGATTGACAAGCCGATTCTAACATTTGTGAGAAAGAGCCAAATCGTTCCTTAAAGAAAACTAGGTACAAGCACTCCTTTTCTTGGTTTCAAGGCAGGTTATCAGGCTATATAACCCAAATAAAGTGCGGGATTGGTACACAGGCAGTAATGAGATCAGTGGGAAGAAAGGCAAATAGGCCTCTAGACTCAATAAACAGGTGAGCAGGGAGCACTAAAATCCATGTAGAGTGTAAGAAGAATGCACACACACACACACACACACACACACACACACACACACAAAGTATATGCCTCCCAAACAACTGATTTTAAAAAATATGAAGGGAAGCATTATTCAACTAGATTTGGCCACCTGCTACAAGGGGAGAGAAATTGAACTCCATATCTACCAAAAAGAAATCAGCTTTATATGTATTAAAACCATAAAGAGCTGGGTAATGGTGGTGCATGTCTTTAATCTTAGCACTAAAGAGGCAGAGAGACAGATCCCTGAGTTCAAGACCGGGCAGGACACTTACACAGAGAAACCCTGCCTTGAAAAACAGAGCCCACAACGAAAAGACCATAAAGACTTAAAAAGTCAGTCAGGAGAATAGCATCTGCATGATTTATTAGATGAGATACAGGAAGAAAATATTGATAAGAAAACTGACACCAGAATTAGAATAAGAAGTCTTGCTGGCCTTTGCAATTCATATCTTGACTGGAGGCCCCCCATCAAGAATATATAAACAACAAATTGCTAATAGACAACTGTTATGATTTGGATCTTAAATGTCCTCCCTGAGGTCATGTGATGAAGGCTTGATTGTCTGTGGTAGTTGGGGATGGTAGACCTTTTAGGACTTATTGTCTTGTGGATGCTCAGTAGGGACATGCTCACCAGGAGTGGACACCTTTGCTCTGCCACATACTCATCATCACAGTGCCACAAACCAAAGCAGCAGGACCACACAGGCCTGCACTGAACCCTCTAGAATTATGCAGGACCATGCAGGGCATATGCTGAAACCTCAGGAGCTGGGCCGTCAAAAGCCTCTCCCTTATAGGTACTATTTCAGGTGTTTTTGACAGTTACAGAAACCTAACACAGCTACTGTATATAGATGAGCAAAGGACTTCAGAACAACTGCATTAAAAATCAGAGACCTGAATGAAATCCATCAAAAGATCCTTCTACAAGCACCCAGCCATGTTAGTTCTAAGGAATGCCCACTTCTAGGTATATAAACGCTAGAGGAATTGGTTTCTGGAAACAACCCAAATATCTACCAAGAAGGATACTGGACAGACTGTGGGATGCTCATTCATGAACTGGTGCACAGCAGTGAAATGAAAAAGAGGCAGGTACTTGGAGGACTGTGGATGATATGCCATGCAAAATGTGAAGGAAAACCTGCAGGCGCAGATAACATGACCCCATTCAAAGTTGAAAAGCAGGTAACCCCAAGCTACATTGTGCAGAAGTCCAAGTGCAGGTGGTCAAGTGTACAGAGCCTAGACAAGGGCGTTCCACATGGCATGTGCTAGATCACAGCCCCTCTAACTCCCCCCCACACTCCCACCCCCGCCACCGCATCCCAGGGCAGCTGACAGGCCCCCTGGTCTGGGTAAAGGAGTGAAGTCAGCCCAACCCCTCCCCCTCCCAGCTCCAAAATAAATTTATAAAATTATGGGACTACCCAGCACCTCATTCCTTGGCATGTAGATTAAGCTAGACTAAATCACTTGGTGTGGAACTTCCTGCCAGCCCCTCAAAACGTATGAAGGTGGGGAGATCTCCTTTGTTCAAAGGGATTTCTCTGAATGCCTCCCCTCACTTTCCTTTAGGCCCCATCATGCACATTGCAACTAATTCTCTTAACTCTTTTTTTTTTTTTAAAGAGTTATTTATTTATTATGAATACAGTATTCTACCTGCATGTGTCCCTGCAGGCCAGAAGAGGGCACCAGATCTCATTACAAGTGGTTGTGAGCCACCATGTGGTTGCTGGGAATTGAACTCAGGACCTCTGGAAGAGCAGTCGGTGCTCTTAATCACTGAGCCATCTCTCCAGACCATTCTCTTAACTCTTTCACTTAAAACCTTCTTGCCTAATGAAACTCCTCCCCGGGCATTATCTTTCCTAATGCACTCCCATCTCAAGGTCAGATCATAGTACCCCATGGTCATAAGGCATTCTCTCCTAATCCCAGTCTAAGGGTGATTTTGTGATAGCATTGTTCTCTATGAACCAACTGAACAGGATTTCTGTTATGAGAAGACAGTGGTGCCACTGATGGGTGAGTGTGTGTGTGTGTGTGTGTGTATGAGACAGGGTCTCACTATGTAGCCCTGGCTAGACTCAAACAGAGATCTCTCTTACGCCCTAGTGCTGAAAATAAAGGTGTGTGCCAAAGTCAGCCTGTATGGTTTTATTTTTTTTTCCTTTGTTGTTCTTGCAAATGCCTGGTTTGTATTTGGATGTCATACTTCATGATGTAAAAGACATGGGCCAAGGTAAAGGGCAAACTGCTCCAGGTAGTCCATTGACTATTATACTGTGCAGAGGGGCTGCCCAGCCCTTTCATATCTCTAGGACTTGACTGGGTTCCGGTCCATGCAGACAGCTGGTCCCATGTTTCTTCATTTTCCCTATCCCATCATTAGCCTCCCTGAGCTTCCACCACGGAGTTTCCACCTCAGCAGTGCTCCCATGGGGTTGGGAGGCCCTTTTTTAAAAAAAAAAGATTTATTTATTATGTGTACAGTGTTCTGCCTGCATGTATGCCTGCACACCAGAAGAGGGCACCAGATTTCCTTACAGATGGTTGTGAGCCACCATGTGATTGCTGAGAATTGAACTCAGGACCTCTGGAAGAGCAGCCAGTGCCCTTAACCCCTGAGCCATCTCTCCAGCCCAGGAGGCCCTTCTTTTCTCGTCTCATATCTGTCTCTAACGTGCTGTTGTCCCTGGAGATCCCCGCTACCTCCCAACACATCACACACACAGGCTCTGGAATAATGTAGGAAACAAGCATCTAGGCATAGCCGTGAGGAATTGTTTAGATGCCTTCACCTGTGGGCATGCCTGTGAAGGATTCTTCTGCTTGGGTCGAGGCAGGAAGAGCCAGCCTCACAGTGGGATTCGGTCCTGGACTGTCCAGAAGGAAGAAAGCCAGCACAGACATTCATCATTCTTTGCTCTCTGACTGTGGATGCAATTTGACCGGCTTCCTGAAGCCCCTGCTGGCAGGACTTCCTTACCACGATAGACTATACCCTCAAACTGAGAACCAAAAGAAACCTGCTCTTTCCGTGAGGTTTGTTTTTGTTAGGATATTGTATTACAGCAATAAGTAACTAAGTCACTTTCTGCACCCCTGAACTGCCCAGTCAGACCCTGCTGGGCACAGGTGGGGTTGTACCCTGGCCCTGACAGCCATGTAACTAATTGAGCAGAATACAACGATAGCAAGGTCTGTGGTAATGGTAATGGAGCTACCTATAACTCTGGAGTTGCAGAGGTCCTTTCTCCCGGTCTGCCCTAGTGTGATCATGAACCATGCTAGAGTCTATACAAACTGGGTTAACTGTAAGGGGGAACACAGCTCCTGTGAATTCTTCATCCATAATGGAGTGGAATTCTGAAGTGATGTAGCTATTTGGGGGGGTCACTCGCCATCCTGTAAATTACCTTTCACCTCTGCTCTGTTCTTTAAGCCCAATAAACTCATTCACCAGGTTGGACTTGGGTGGAATCATTCCTTTAGTCTGTCGCTGATGCCCTGTCTGAGGTGAACAGGCATATGTTCACATCTCCCCAGGAAAAGTTAATGCAACAGCCCGCTTTGTAGTCCCGACATTCTGGCATGTGCTATTAGCACTGGGGATGAGGCCCAAGGCTGTAATTGGACAAAAGGGATTATTTTATTTAAGCTCCTTCAAACCTAACATCTTGTTCACTGGCTTTAAGTCCAGGTGAATAATTCCTGTGAAAAATCCTAGGGTTTTGGGGGTGCTTGTGTGTGCATGATGGGCCTCCTGGGAGCCCAATAGGCTCTGTGCTTGCCAGTTCCTCACAGTACTTCCGGGGTCGTGTGGTGGTTGGCTTTTAACTGGAGTCCTTGTGTGGGTGGATGGTCCACCCTCTTCCTACAAGTAGGGTCCTATGGGAATGTGACAGTAGCAGCTTGGGGAGGAAGCTCAGGGTCATGTTCTTTCGTAGGTGAATTGTCAGCAAACCTGGGCTGCAAGGTCAGGAGATTAACCTCTCCCCGCCCCCCCCCCCCCCAGCAGCACAGTAGTGGCAGCAGAATTTGGAGGCAGGATGTGGGTGGACCCCCATTTCAAGCAAGGCTTGCTGCCCTTCCTGTGTTCTCAGCTAAGTCTGCAGTCAGCACTGTCAAGGGCAATTTCAACAAGCTTGCCCCCCAACATTCCCAAAGGTTCCTGCTGGAACCGGGGTAAGGGAGGGTCCCTCCTGACTCTTTAGACCTTCGGATTGGTCTCCTGTTCGTGGACTTGTGAATTCCATCAATTTGGACTCGAGTCATGAAAGTCAGGGTGTAGTCGGTGGACAATGGTATTAAAAGGAATCGGGGGTCCTTCAGAGAACATGCTATTTTCTTGGGTTGAGATAGAGAAATAACTCAGTGCTATCAATGCACACCCCAAAGTTTGCAGAGAGGCCATATGAATGGTTTACTCCTACGGAGCAGTCATATCGGGTGCATGTTCACTTGGGAGACCCAGAAGGACCTGGGATGGCTGAGCAAACATGCTGCAGTCCTCTTCACAGGAGTGAGGTAGTAGGAACGGAGGAAAAGAGACCCGTTATGGAGAAAGAGCTTTAAAGGTGAGGGGTCAGGAGGCAGGCAGGTCAGAGATGAAGGGGCTAAATGAGACTGGACAAGGGTGGACACGCCAACTGGAGAGGCAGGAGGAGAAGCAGAGTCTGACAGAGGCTGAAGAATAGCCTTGAGCTGGTGGCCAGTCAACATGGCAGACAGTCCCAGCGAGACCCAGAAGTCTTCCTACAAATGGCCTGGAGACTGGGGAAATCTAAGGACGGAAGGGCATCATTAACCCTTCGGAAGACTTGGCATATGTGAGGACAGCTTGAGACCCTAGTTTTTTTTTTTTGTTGTTGTTTTTTTTTGTTTTTTTTTGTTTTTTAATATCTTGAGGAAGGCCCAGTAGAGAAGTAGCTGGCATTGGTTGACCAATGGTTGCCACCTCCTGAGGGGAGACCAGGAGCCTGAGACTGAGCAGGATTGATTGTTTTTGCTGTCTGTCACCGTGAGAGACCCCAAGAGACAAAATCTAGAGGAATATGTCGTAAAAGACAAGCACTTGGGTTAGCAAGCAAGGAGGAAGTGAGAACGGGGAAAACATTGAGATCACCACTTACAGCCTGCCCTGGAGGAAAGGGGCCAAGACTTTCTGCCAGGGGCAAACAGTAATGTAGAAGCGGAGCTGAGTCATTCTGGAGTGACATAATTCCTGTGAAAAATCCTTTGGGGGTGCTTGTGCGTGCATGATGGGCTTCCTGGGAGCCCAATAGGCTCTGTGCTTGCCAGTTCCTCACAGTACTTCCGGGGCTGTGTGGTGGTTGGCTTTTATCTAGGGTCCTTGTGTGGGTGGATGGTCCACCATCTTCCTAGGAGTAGGGTCCTATAGGAATGTGACAGTAGTTAGTAGCTTGGGGAGGAAGCTCAGGGAGTCATGTGCCTGGACAGCCCGAGGAAGCACAAGTGGAGATATTTCCTCAGCTACTGAGAACTGAGCTGCCGCAGTAATAACAGTCCCAAGTGGATGACAGCCAGTGTCCAGAGCCCACGGCTGGAAAACCGTGGCGAGCCTTCTAGGCTGGAGGAGAATTTCTCAGGGTTGAAGACACCTGGTGCTCGGGTGTGCAGAGAGGGGTGGGGGTGGAAAAGTATGAGATTTCAAACATTTTAGTTAGAGTTGATCCAGCTGTCCCCAGGGCAGCTGGCACAGAGCACTCAGAGAGGAGGGAAAGGGACACATCGGAAGTTGCTCAGTGGGGTCTGGGCCACGTCTCTCTTCCTCCATCAGCCCAATGACCAGAGCACGCCTGCTGAGAGGTCTTGGGGCATCAGAAAAAAAAAAAAAATCTGAGAATGGGATCCTGGAGCCACCCCACAAAGGCAGGCTTTCGGAGGAGGGCTTTCCCTGTGGTGAGTGGGAGGAGTCTGAGGCTGTCCTGCTGGCTCCTCCTAGAACTTCTGTAGAGCACAAGATGGCCTTATGGAAATGTTGAGATGTGGGCAGAAGGACCCCGCATTGCAGGAGTAACCTACCTACTAGCTGTTCCTCTGCCCAGGGGCCAGTGAGGCAGGGGGGCAGTAAGCCTAGAGAGGAAGGTGATACCCCTGTTCTTTAACAGACCGCTGGGCTCTTTTGGAACATGTACATTGTAGTCTTTCCACCTTAAAAACTTTTGTTTCCTGGGTGGAGTCTGGGTTTTCAGAAAGAGACATGACAGCAGAAGGGGTAGGGGGTGTGTGGGAAGAGGAAGAGACCCACAGGAGGTGAGAATGAGAGAGGATGAGTGGGTATGAACAAGTACATTAGACACATGCATGAAAATGTCACAACAAAACCCATTATTTTGTATAATTAAAATTTTGCTAATAAAATACTTTTTGTTTCTTTGGATTTTAATAAGGGGAATGAAACTTAAATTTTTGGACTTGAATCTCAGCCTAGGAAATTTATAATGAGAGAGGATACTTCTATGTTGACTTTGTGTGTGTGTGTGTGTGTGTGTGTGTGTGTGTGTGTGTGGTAATTATTGCGATTTCATATCTTTGTAGAACTCTGAGCCAAATTTAGACTTTGAGGTTGGATCTAATTTAAGGGCATCAAACAAGGGGAGATTTTAGTTCATGGTTCATTGTATTCTTTAAGTTAAATAACACGGGATTCTAACCTATTCCAAGGCCTGGGTGGGTAGAATCTAAACTGTTTAAGGATCCCTAACCAGGAATCAATTATGTGGGGGCAGCCTCCTCTATGTGGGGAAGAGTTGAGACTGCCCAGAAAAACTTTTCAATCTCTCCACTTTTCAGTGGCCCCAACTTTGCTCAGTGAGTAACACCAATGTGGATAACACTTGAGTTTTCAAGAAGTGGATAGTGTCAATTTAGCACTTCTGGGCCCTGTCTTGGGAACTAGGCCCCACATGGCTGTGTGGGTACCTAGTGGTACCGTCTCCACTTTGGGCCGAGAGAGGGATCCAGCTTGTGAAGGCCTCTGTCATCCTAGGCCCCTCATGAATTCCTACTGGGCTACTCCTCAGCAGCTCCCCCTGGGGAGTACTCCCCGGGGAGCACTCCCCAGGGAATGTCAGGGCTACTGCCTACACTGTTGAGCCCCCTAGCGGTGCTCCCACTGTCCCCTTCCTGTCATCCCCAGTGCACTCAGCTGGAGTTACAACTCCCCTGATTTCTGCGGCCTGAACCTGGAATCCCTGATACCCATTTTCTCTTCTGGATACAAACCCTAAGCTATCACCAGGAAGCCATTTTAAAGTGCCCACTGCCTGTCCATTCTGGAAGAAGAAGAATATGTTCTGATAGTGAAGGCAATGGGAAACAAGACAGATCAGGGGGAATGAAAAAGCTGGCACCAGCTGGCACCAACCCCTGCCTGGGACCCACCCGCACCCTCCCATCCCACCCCCGAATCCAGCTATCTGTGAGCCTGTAACCCAGCAACTAGCACTACAAGAAGCAGATTAGCTTATTGGTCCCCAAGCCTAGAGATCTGAAGTTCTCTGAGGAGTAGGACTTCTTTGCTCATCCCTGCCCGCTTCCCTATCCGTTTTTGATGGATTGGCTGGGGATGACTTCTGGGTCCTTCTGCTGGCTCTCTGCCTAGTGCCCTCAGAAAAGGCAGGCTGACACAGAAATAGCAGCCCTTTAAGTTTCCAGGCACCTGATCATTGACTTCAGTGCATCTGATGCCTAAGTGGGCCTCCAGAGACACATGAGGCCGCGTGGGCCAGGCTCCTCCATTTATTTAAGAGTCACAATCGAGGAATGGTTAAGACCATGTCCCCCAATCAAGCAAAGTCTGGGCTAGTAAATAGGTGGCCTCTCATAGCTAGGGAAGGGCAGGGCCTACATTCACCACAGTAGCAGGCACAAGGCAAGGAGGGAACCATGGAGCAAGCAGAATCTACTTCCCACCCCAGGGAGTTAAGCACCCTCCTCCTCCTTTCTCTTTCCCCTCCACTCTTCTCTTCTGCTCCCACTCCCTAATGGCATCTTTTTTATGCTTTTGGATAGCATGTGCAACAGCTCTTTGAAACAATCCTATACAAAGGCATGTTGTAAAACATGGAACCGTAGCAGCTTGGCAAGGGGTGCTCCAAGGCATTTCTGCCTTCCACCTCTTACCCTTCCAAGGACTGCATCTGTGGTCCCAAGTTCAGTTGACCTATGGTCATGAGAGGATGGGGCAGGTTTGTCAGGAGAGCCGTGTTCATGTAAGGATGTCTGTGTAGGCACCAGTGAGGTTGGATGGAGTGGGAAGGGGCATTTGTGTGTAAACAGTGTATTAGCCAAAATAGTAATCCGGTCTCACACTGTTCAGAGGCTTGTGTATTGTGCTGGGTCACGCTGATGCAGTTACCCACAAGAAAGGTCACTCTTCAGCCAAAGTGACTAGAACTTAAACTTCCAGGCCCCCATTAGCCTTGGGGGTGGGGTGGGGGGAGGAGTCCTAGTGATGATGCTCTTGCTATGTCCTTTTGGAGCAGTTGCAGATGATTTTGACAATTTGTTTGTGGCCTGCTGTCTCCTTCTACTGTGAATTCTCTGTCACTCATTCCCTGTCCTGTTCGAGTGGCTGCGGGAGAAGGTAATACTGAGGGATCATTTTGCTAATACCAAGTGATCATTTTGGTAATACCAAGGGATCATTTTGTGTGGCCTTAGTGGAACATCTATGTACTTTGAAGTTATCTGTCTTCTTACATCTTATGGATCACAATCCTCCAGTCACACACAAGGGAGCTAAGGCCAAGGCCAATGCTGAGGTGACCGTATTGAAGGCGACACAGTATAACATCTATATACTTTGTCATCTTCGCTAAATTACTGGAGTTACCTACCTGCATAAATCGCTACAAGGACATACCTACTGTCAAGGAAAAAACAGAATTTTCTCTCTTCACTGTAGGAAACACTACAAAATCACTGATGCAGTTAAGAGTAATCGAATAGTCTGTATAGCTCCGCCCGCCCCCCCCAGAGGAATATCTTAAAGGAATTGTGTCTGGCGTATTATAAAAATGTCTGGGTTTTTTCCCTCCCTGGAATTTTTCAGCTTTTTAAAGTATGTGATTTCTAAGCCTCTATTGAGAAATTGTTACAGGTGTTGAGCGCTCTGGTTTTTCTCTTCAGCCTCCTTTTCACTCAAGACTCCCACACTCAAGCTTCTCCACTTAGTGCTATCACTGGCTTAGCCCCCAACACGGATGGCTTGCTGCCCTAACACTATGCTATATGCTACTTTCTACCTGACTATCTATTTAACATTTAAATTGTTAAAATGACATAACTTTCTAGAAGCTTACTGATTCTTATGAATCGTAATCCTTCAGTCACACATGAGGAAACTAAAGCCAATGCTGAGGTGACGGTGTTGAAAGGGATACAGCGTGACATGAGATGGTGTGCTTTCTAAGGCCTTCTAAGTGGGTGACAAAAAACAGCTCTCAGATCCATGGTTTCCTTCCCTGTCCCTGACATCAGCTGTCACCCTCTGAGAAGAACCAGAAATGCCTTGGATAATAGGGTTTCATGCAAAGGACCTCTTGGCTCTGTTCAAGCAGGAAAGAACTGAAATGACTTGCCCAAGTCCACTCAACCAGTAAACGACAGACCCTTGTTTCAAATCTTGGAGCATGGATTAAAGGCACTTTGGCTTGTAGAGGGTGTAGAGACAGGCACCCTCTCAAGCTGATGAATCCCGCTTGGCAAATGGAGGAGGAGGAGGAGATGGAAGCAGCAGGCTGTGACCACAAGTCGCCTTTCAAACCACTTCTCTCCACAGTGGTTCTCAAAACCCTGTGAGTGGGAACTGATCCCCAAATCAGAGACTAAAACGCTCTCAGTATGTCACTAGGTCTCTGAAATAATCCCGGGAAGGGAATAACAGTGATTATTTGGGGGATAACAAAACAACCTTAGGAAACTTTAGGAGCTCAGTGACTTCTCTATTAGGGTGTTCCCAGAAGGAGACAGTCATGTAACTGCATGGCTGGTTCCCCAAGGTGCCCTGACAAAAGATGTACAAAGCATGAACATCAAGATGGGGAGTGGGTGTCCCAGTCCTGTAGTGGGATTGGGGTGCTTCCAATAAAGCCAAGGGCACACTCCAAGAAGCCCTGCATGGGTCTAGACTGCGCCTCAGTGGTGTCTTTTTATCTCCCATTGGCATCTGGCCATCTTTTCCCCTCTTCCCAGAGGCAAATCCCACAGCGAGAGGTAAATTTCAGTGAGACTGTTAAAGAGGGAGGAAACTTCCAGCCACGAGAGAAAACCTCCTGACTCCCCGATGCTTCAGAGCGGGACCCTTGATTTCAGTCCAAAGAGCTTTTGTTTGTTTTCTCCTCCCACCCCTTTTCTGCTCTTTCCCAATCCCTTCGTGCACATAAATATCGGGCTGCCAAAAACACTGTTTACAGCTCTAGGGGAGGAGGGTGAGCACTGTCCAAGCTTTGCCAACGGTTTCCCCAATCTCTGTCCACCCCCCAAACCCCATTCCTTTCCCCATCTCCAGGGATCTTGCATAGCTCCTTCCAAGGGATGCCCAGCCTGAGACCAGGCTCTCAGAAAAAGCCCGAGGTGCAGGCTCAGCGGGAGTCTCCATCCCCAGTCTTCCCGACTGACCCGCTTCCCTCCCTGGCTCTGCTCCTCCCACGGTCCCCTAAGCAATCCTCCCAAGCCCGGATGCGGCGGCCTCTAGTGAATGTGGCTGCTGGTTTACCGCCCTTAACCGACCCGCTCACGCCCGTTGCCCACGTGAGCAGTTGCCAAGGCAACCAGCATGCAGACCCTCCTCCCTGCAGTGCAGGGCGAGCCTGATCGCCCTGGGAATCCCGACTTCCCAGCACGCTTTGCGCTTTGCACTTTGCGCTTTGCGCGCTGGACTCTAGGAGGAAGGCAGGCAACTCGGCAGTTCCCAGAAAGCCCTTCGCGGGGTGGTCCTCTGGAGTAGGGAGCTCCTGGTGCCACTCAGACTTCCTAGTGGTGTGTTTGGGAATTTGGTGGTGAGCGTTGAACGTGTGTTCACAATTCTTGTAGCTGGTTTCATGATTTGCGTTTGCACTGGTCTATGATGTGCAGAGGGAGACGTGGGAGAAGAGGAAGTTGCCTCAGTATTCACACGTACAGCACTTTGCATTCTCTTGTGATGAGCGTGTAGAGTATATCTAATGTTTTGATGCTGTGATGATTGTAATATCATATTGAGCATGCTAGGCAGATACATCTACATCACAGCGTCTGCATCTACGGTTCAGGGAACATCACAAAAAGGGGCAGAAAGATGGTAAGAGCCAAAATACCCGGAAGCCTGATGAGAAAGAGTCTCTCCTAGAAATGGCTGCACAAGACTGAAACAATAGAAATATCAATGGACGTTAATGTTGAATCTCGGGGGGCGGGGGTGTCCCACCAATAGACGATAAGCTACAGGCAACTAATTAATGACTTCTGGGTAAAGAATTAGCTTCTCCCAAGCATGAGCTCTCCTATTGGTTGTTCAGAATCGTCAGCCTTGAAAATCTATACATATGGGGCTGGAGAGATGGCTCAGAGGTTAAGAGCACTGACTGTTCTTTCAAAGGTCCTGAGTTCAATTCCCAGCAGCCACATGATGGTTTACAACCATCTGTAATGAGATCTGGTGCCTTCTTCCGGCCTGCAGAGATGCAGGCAAAACACTGTATGCATAATAAATAAATAAATAAATAAATAATAAATAAATAAATAAATAAATCTATGCATACAAACAATAAAATAGTTAGCAGGTTTATATATATTTGTGCACATACATATGCACACACATATATGCATGTAATAATAATAATTTAAAAGGCAAAAATTAAGGAAAGCTAGCCAGAGGCCAGGGGTGGTGGCATACACCTTTAATCCCAGCACTCAGGTGGCAGAGAGGCAAGAGGATCTCTGTGAGTTCAAGGCCAGCCTGGTCTACATAGACAGTTTCAGGACAGCCAAGGCTAGTCAGTCCATAGACAGACCGAATCTCAAAGAACTAAAACAAAACAAAACAACAAGCAATAACAAAAAGCCCTGAGGTGGTGCATGCCTTTAGTTCCAGCGCTCGGGAGGCAGAACCAGGCAGATCTCTGTGAGTTTGAGGCCAGCCTGGTCTAGAGAGAGAGATTCAGGACAGGTTCCAAAACTACATGGAGAAACCCTGTCTTGAAAAACCAAAAACCAAACCAAACCAAAACAAAACCAACAAAAAGTCCTAACCAAACAACCAAACAACCAAACAACTCCCACCTCCCCAAAACCAAACCAGCCAAGAGGGAAGAAGTTTTCAGGTCAGTTCCAGCTTGATTTTTCTATTTCCTGCAACCAACGCATGTATCCTCAGGAAGTTCTAGTTCTGGTGAGTAACTAAGTCTAAAAACACAGCTTGTGTTGGGGCCTACCTGGCTAGAAACTCATAAGCAGGTAGCCTACACCTGGCACTGGGACTTTCATTAAATAACCCATGTCTTCTAGGGGAAGCTTGTCCACCTATGCGGGACCTGTGCTCAAACTCAGGTTTTTTTGCTACTGAGTAGCACTGGTTGGCCTGGAACTTACTATGTAGACCAGGCTGGCCTCGAATTCACAGGCTGGCCTCTGTATCCCAGGTGCTGGGACTAAAGACATGTGCCACCACGCTCAGTGAAATTATATTTTATTTATTTATTTATTTATTTATTTATGTATTTATGTATTTATTTATTTATTTATTTATTATTCATTCATTCATTCGTTTGTTTGTTTGTTTGTTTATTTATTATGTATACAGTATTCTGTCTGCATGTATGCCTGCAGGCCAGAAGAGGGCACCAGATCTCATTACAGGTGGTTGAGAGCCACCATGTGGTTGCTGGGAATTGAACTCAGGACCTCTGGAAGAACAGCTAGTGCTCTTAACTACTGAGCCTTCTCTCCAGCCTGAAATTATATTTTTTAAATTAGCTTACAAAGCAGTTGGTTCTAATATAGGTTTTCCACATAGCCTTAGTTTTGGTTAATCCACCCACACTACCTCTCACCTCTTTCCTCTCGCTCCATCCCTGCTTAAACTCTTAACCCTGAGTATTCCCCTCTCTTGATTGTCCCTTCTGATTCCCTACCTCCTCACCTCTTAAGACCTCCTCCTTCCCTTCCTGCCACGGGCTCTTTCTAGCTTCCTCAGCCCTAGAACACAGATCTAAAAATTCAGAGCCATGCCCCAAATAGGAGAGAGAACATGTGGCATTTATCCTTTTGGCCTTGAGTTACCTCCTGCTTCTTCCAATGTGCCAGTCTGTGTCTTTATTTTTTATTTTGTATGTGTATGTATGCCACACGCATTATAGTCCTTGAGGATGCCAACTGATCCCCCTGGAGCTGGAGTTATAGGCAGCTGCGAGCTCTCCAGTGCAGGCGCTGGGAACCAAACACTGGTCCTTTGGAAGAGCTCCAAGTGCTCTTCACATTGGAGCCTTCTCTCCAGTCTCTAGTCTGTATCTTTTCATTGGGGGATGAAGACCATTATTCCTCAGAGTTATTATTAAAAGTTGCAGCAGTTGTTATACTAGCCAATTCATAACTGTGGCCCCTTATACTTCAATAACCGCTGGAGAACCAACCACCAGGATCCTTAGGAGTACACTGGATTTTAGTTAGTAAGATTAGGAGTGGGAGGATGGGAAAGGATGAGGGTGAAGGGTTACATTGATAAAATCAAGGTGGGTAAACTGAGGGGGTGGGGGGGAGGGCTGTCAGGGTCATCAGATTTTAAAGACTGAAAACTATGGGAGGTTACAATTCAAAAGTAGAAAGAGTCAGGAGTAAGAATGAAGAAAGATGGGGACTAAGAAGGGAGTGTGTCAGCCGTGACTAATGAGCACAGTGAAGAATGCCTTACAGTAACCCGGGTGGAGAAACACAGAGCCAACTGAGCAGGATCCAAACAGAAGCAAAAAACGTCATGCATTATATATGCCGCTGTGGAAACGAACGCTCACGGGGAGTGGTGGGGGGGTGTTTGCTGGCACAGTTTCACTGAACGGTGAAGTTCCCAGATCCCTCTGGTTCCAGAGGGTTCCTCTGGTGCTGTGTGGTGGAGGGGCACAGTGAGCGCCTTGGTCTCTGCAGGCTCAGTGTTCTTGGGGTTCTGGTGTGTGGGAGATGGGAGGTTGTAAGTCCTTTCCTGGAGACTCCCTAGACTGCCGTGACCTTCCCTGGTTCTGCAAGTCTTGGATGTGTAAGGACGCACCTCCCCCTTTTTAAAAAGTTAAAAATCATTTCTAATTACATGCATGTGTGGCCTTTCTCAGTCCTGCAGGTCTGGTGTGTGTGTGAGGAGCAGCACTTTTGCACCCTTTTAATTAATTATTTGTTTGTTTGTTTGTTTGTTTGTTTATTATTTGGCTTCTCCAGACAGGATTTCTCTGTGTAACAGCCCTGGCTATCCTGGAACTGACTTTGTAGACCAGGCTGGCCTTGAATTTACAGAGATCTTCTGCCTCCCAGATTTCTTCTGGGATTTTATTTATTTATTTGTTTGTTTGTTTGTTTGTTTATTTATTTATTTATTATTTTTCGAGACGGTGTTTCTCTGTGTAGCTTTGTGCCTTTCCTGGATCTCGCTCTGTAGACCAGGCTGGCCTCGAACTCACAAAGATCCACCTGCCTCTGCCTCCCGAGTGCTGGGATTAAAGGCGTGTGCCACCAACACCCGGCTGTCTTCAGGGATTTTAAAGGCTTGTGCTACCACATTGAGCATCACATTCTTTTTTTGGAATATAGGGGTTCTTAGAAGTTTTTCTTATTTAAAAAAAGATACATATATAGGAAGTGAAATTCAAGACACTTGTTCTATACTAACAGAATTAATTATGGCTGATGGCCAGACACTTGGACAGTTCTTTGGATTTGCCCGGATTGCAGTTGAGAGTGTGCTAATCACGGGAAGTAACAGTGTTTGTCAAGCCTTGTGTTGTTGCGTTATTCATGAAAGAAACTCATTTCCCTGGTTGGAGCTATGGCTCAGTGCAAGAGCACTTAACTAGCGCTACAAAGCTGTGTTCAGTCCCCAGCACTGCACAAAAACCAATTGATCTTAGCTCTCAAAATACAACTATACTATGACTGAAGTGACAGCCTAGAATTGTATGGTATACCAGAATCAAAGAAAGAAAATTCATACAGTGGGTTTTTAAAAATAAAAATGATGACAACCGCTGTGAGTGATGAGCTCCTTTGCTGAGATCCAGTCCTAGAACAGATTCTTTTGTTTTCGTTTTATGTTTTTTCGAGACAGGGTTTCTCTGCGTAACAGCTCAGGCTGTCCTGGAACTCGCTCTGTAGACCAGGCTGGCCTCGAACTGACAGAGATCTGCCTGCTTCTGCCCCCCAGGTGCTACGATTAAAGGCATGCGTCACCACTGCCCCTCACAAGAGATTTTTGTATATTGTTTGCTAGTAAACCTCAAAATATGAAGAAATAAAAAACAGAGCTGGGGAGATGGCTTAATTGGTATACACTTGCTGCCAAACTGTGAGGACCTGTGTTTAGATATGAGCCAGGCTTGAGGGTGTTTATAATCTCAGCACTAGGGATTCAGAGACTGGAGGATCCCTGGGTTTTGATGGCTAACTGTTCTAGCCAATCAGTAAACTCCAGGTTCAGTGAGAGCCTCAGGCTTAAAATATGAAGTGGGGCCCAGCAAGAAGACTCAGCAGGTAAAGGAAATTGCCACCAAGCCTGATGACCTACCTGAGTTTGATCCCCAGAACCTGCATGATTGGAAGGAGAGAATCGGCCTTCACAAGCTGTTCTCTGACCCTCACATGTCACTGTGGCACATGTACACACGCATATACAAATTTTAAAATAACTTAAAAATCAGTCCTGCTATTATCTAACATCGTCAAAGCATGTCAGTAGAAGGCGAGATCAGCAGAGAACAAAAATGTGTTTCTGGTGTTGTAAAGTCAAGTGAAGCTGAGCTTGGTGGTTCATGTCTGTGACCTCTATATTTGGGAGGCTGAGGCAGGAGGACCATGGTGAATCTGAGGCTAACCTTAGGCTACATAGAATGTCCCTGTCCTATAACACCAACAATAAGAACACTAACATCAGGCCGGGCGGCAGAGGCAGGTGGAGCTCTGTGAGTTCGAGGCCAGCCTGGTCTACAGAGCTAGTCCAGGACAGGCACCAAAACTACACAGAGAGAAACCCTGTCTCGAAAAACCAAAACCCAAACAAACAAACAAACAAAAAAAGAACACTAACATCAAAAAGATCCAGAGCAAGATTGGCAAGATGGCTCATGAATAAATAGTGTTTCCTGTGTACATGTGCAAGCCTGGCAACAGGGTTCAGTCCCTGGAACTCACAGTGGAAATGTGTCCTCCACATGTATGCAGTGGCACACCTACACACAAGTCACACATTTACACCCAATAATAAAAACAAAAGCCGTGGGGTTGGGGATTTAGCTCAGTGGTAGAGTGCTAGAGGCCTTGGGTTCGATCCTCAGCTCCCCCCCCACACACACACACACACAAAAAGAAAGAAAGAAAAGAAAAAACATTAAAGCCCCCAAATGGCAAACCCTGTTCGAGCTACTCTCACAGAGATATCCCCAAGGGTACCCAGCAGAGATATCCCCAAGGGTACCCAGCAGAGATATCCCCAAGGGTACCCAGCAGAGATACCCCCAAGGGTACCCAGCAGAGATATCCCCAAGGGTACCCAGCAGAGATACCCCCAAGGGTACCCAGCAGAGATATCCCCAAGGGTACCCAGCAGAGATATCCCCAAGGGTACCCAGCAGAGATATCCCCAAGGGTACCCAGCAGAGATATCCCCAAGGGTACCCAGCAGAGATACCCCCAAGGGTACCCAGCAGAGATACCCCCAAGGGTACCCAGGAGAGATACCCCCAAGGGTACCCAGCAGAGATACCCCCAAGGGTACCCAGCAGAGATATCCCCAAGGGTACCCAGGAGAGATACCCCCAAGGGTACCCAGGAGAGATATCCCCAAGGGTACCCAGCAGAGATATCCCCAAGGGTACCCAGCAGAGATACCCCCAAGGGTACCCAGCAGAGATACCCCCAAGGGTACCCAGGAGAGATACCCCCAAGGGTACCCAGCAGAGATACCCCCAAGGGTACCCAGGAGATGCTGCTCTGTCACTGCTGAGACTAGAGAAAGCTCAGAACACTTTTGGGACTTCATGTAGCTGATGAAGATAAAGCTCTGCCCTCCCCTGGCCTGCCCTCTTCTCCCCTCCCCTCCCCTCCTCTCTCTTCCTCTTCCCTCCTCTTTCCCCCTGCCTTCCTCCCTCCCCTCCCCTCCCCTCCCCTCCCTCTCCTCCCCTTCCCTCCCCTCTCCTCCCTTTCCCTCCCCTCTCCTCCCCTCCCCTCCCTCTCTTCTCATCCAGAACAGAAACATAAGCCACCTTCCCCTCCCCCATCCATATAAATCTTCATATACATAGAACACGGGTATGCCAGGGTGATCTGAGAGGGTTCTATCCTATGGCCCATACTGTGGACTTTCAGATTTGTATGACTCTGTGTTTTCCTCGGCACATGCTTTCCTACTGAATCACACCCCGCAGCCCTCTCAAGTTTGAAGAGTAGAGGATGAGCCCTGCTGCACACTGAGGCATTCTCTTTTATCCCCGGCAAACATTTCATCACGGCCCCATCACGTATGTGCTGACTTAGCTCTTTGAAGTCTTGAGCTCCACCTCTGTCCCGGAATGTGCCCTCATTTTTAACAGTCGATGCTCTCCTCCGTCCCTGTGCTCCTTGGAGGACTGAGACACCTTTCTCTGATAGAGCCACATCTCCATGAAGAGATGTTTCTGTTGTGGCCTTTTGTGTTTGCTTCAACAAGTGTGTGCTGTGGTTTGGATCCAGTGCTCTTCCTGAGCTAAGCGTGTGCTCGGCCATTGAGCCCCACTTACACACACACACAGACACACACACACACACACACACACACACACACACACACACCCGCACCGGCCCATCGTCAATATTTGTGTACTATAGACCCGGTGTCCTTTTTTCCTAGGGCGATTGTTCTTACCTCCTCCCGACTTTGCATACTCATTCTCAATGGCTCTTTGCCAGCACTGTTTCCACAGAACCCTGTCAACATAGCTCTCCAGAACTCAGTCATTCCAACTTTTATTTCATCACTTCAGCAAACTGACTGTGTCACTTGTGTGCCCTTTATGCTCTGTACACACTTGGCTTAATTAACTGTTTGGCTAGTTTTGTTTCGTTTTGTGGTGTAGAGGGTTGAATCTGGGGCCAAGTTCACCAATGTTAGGCAAATGCCTTATCATGGAACCATGTAATGGCTACTGATTTTCTTTCATTCTGGTTTGAAGATAGGGTCTCACTATGTAGCTCAGGCTGGTCTCAAACTTGTGATCTTCCTGCCTCAGCCTTCTTAATGCTGGGTTTATAGGCTTGAATCGAGGCTCTTAAAATGTAGGCTTCAGTCTCTGCCTTTAGAGAAACTGGAAGTTTTTATCACCTGTCCTGGCTACCACCCCTACACATGCCATTTGAAAGTCTGTGTCCTATCCCAAGTATTTTCAAAATCCTCCCCGACTCGACTCTGTAGCCTCAACAGGGCCTCTCCTCATTCTTTCCCTTCTCCTGGAACTTCAATTAGGCATAAGTTAGATTCCATTCTAGATGTCTGTCTCTAAATTTCTCTTTTCATAATGTTGAGGTCTCTCCGGAGCCCTCTGTATGCTGCATTCTGGGTAGTTTCTTAGATCTTTTACTCATTCATTTTCTCTGGTTTATTTTTTGTATTCATTTTTAAATTTACTTATTTTTATTTTATGTGGATTGATGTTTTGTCCGCATGTATGCTTGTGTGAGGGTGTCAGGTCTTGGAGTCACAGACAGTTGTAAACTGCCATGTAGGTGTTGGGAATTGAACCCAGGCTCTCTGGAAGCATAGCATGTACCCTTAACCACTGAGCCATCTCTCCAGTCCCCTATTTTTTATATTTATTACAGGTTTTTCTTCTTAGTTCTGGAAGTTCTACTTGGTTTTTTGTTTGTTTGTTTGTTTGTTTTGTTTTTAAACCTTCAATTTTTTTTGAGATACTTGAAAGATATGTCTCAGGTGTAGATTCCAGAGAAACATATGGAGTTTATAAGAATGGCATTAATGACTTCTTAAAAACTATTTAAAATTTTTATTTATTTTTATGTTTATCTTTTCCTGTAATTTATGTGTACCAAGTATCTGCAATGCCTGAAGAAGCCAGAAGAGGGCACAAGATTCCCTGGACCCAGAGTTACAGACATGAGCCAGGTCCCCTGGAAGAGCAGCTAGTGCCCTTAACCTGACTCGTCTCTCTAGCCCCTAATAATTCTGTTAATGAACTTCACACCTCTAACAATCTGGTTCAGTGTCTATTTTGAACCCATATCTGAGCCCTTCCCATATTTTTGTTTCTTGCTCATGTGTTTAGCGCCATCTTTGGTACTTAGAGTGGAGTCAACATTTTTAAAATCCATATCTGACACCACTGAGGTTTTATTTCTGCCTTTTGTCTGACTACTGATGCTTAGCTATCATTTTTCCTGAGGACTGTGACACAGATACAAAGTCTTATGAGGCTGGGGAAGGACGGTGCCATCTATAATCCCAGCACTTTGAAAGTGGAGGCAGCAACATATGGATTCCAGGCAAGTTGGGCTACACGCTTCAACAAAAGAAAAGCAGATTGTATAGAAGCCTCTGGAATCCCGTGCGGCCTAAAGGGTGGATGTGTTGGCTTTTGCAGTTTCTTCCCCAAGACCACATCCAGTTCCCTGGCTCTAGTTCCAACCTAGAGCTCCCACGGGTCCTGTGATGTTGGCCAGCAAATGTAGGATTCACCGCCAAGTCTTTAGGCAAATGCACAATGAGAAAATTGTCTTTGCATTTTTTGTGGTCATAACACTATCTGTGATCGAATTAATACATAATGGTAAGTGTTTACTTTCACAATTGCCAGAGGCATGATCTCATTCCACCAAAGAAAAACACAGCTTCTTAGCCATGGACAGGCGGGCACGTTAAAATCCAAATACTTTAAGTACTGAGAACAGACGTCTGAAGAAAAGAAGACAACACGGGAAACAGGTGGTTGTTAGATGGACACGCATTTTTGGAGTTTAAAAATGAAGCTGTATGCTGAAGATGAACGTTGGATGTATCAGTTTCTGTTCCGCCGCTGTGACAAATACCATGCCCAAAAGAAACTGAAGAAAGCTCACTTTGGCTCACGGTTGCAGAGGGTTCGAGTCCATAATGGTGAAGGAAGCATGGTGGCAACAGCTGGAGCAGAGAGCCAAGAAATCACAACTCCAACCACACACAGAAAGCAGAGACTGAACCAGAAGGGGATGAGGCTGGAAGCTTCCAGTGACATACTCCCTCTAGCAAGGTGCCACATCCTAAAAGTTACTTAACCTTCCCCCCCAAAAAAACGACCACCAACTGGGGACCAAGTGTTCAAACACATGAACCTATGGGGAGGGGGGCATTCCTCATTCAAACCACCACATTGGCTGTAGGTATCTGCCCAGAAAGATGGAAACTGGTAATGGTCAGGAGGAAGGGTGGCAGAAATGGGTATTCCACCCCCTCTGCCCCCACCCAGATTCAGGGAAGAATTTAGTGGGAAAAGCCACCAGAATAGAGGCAGAGAGTGAAGAGGGGAGAGTGAGGTAGCCAAACCCGTTTCTTGCCAGTGGTGGAGGGGACCCTAGGTACAGGAGCAAAGCAGCAGGTGCCTGAGCCTGGAGAAAGAGGGTCAGGCAGGGCGAAGACTAGGGGAATTCAGGGCCCCATCCATTCGTGAGCCACATCGGATCCTGTAACTGAGAGGGGAAGTCTGGCCTAGGGGAAGTCTGTTCCTGACAAACAAGGTCAGGAAACTTCTAGGGCTGCACCAAGTCAGACGGCTAATTCAGCTCCTTGAGTGAATACAGACATCTTGGGTGGTCTGCCCTTCCAAGTGGAGTTTGCAGGAACAGGGACATGAGCCCTCCAGGGCTTCAGAGGGGTTCCTTTGAGAACTGCTTTGTGTTTTCAGAATTCTTTTCCTAAAAAAACAACACCAGCTTACTTGGGGGGGGAAAAGGTGTGTGTGTGTATGAGTGTGTGTGTATCCGGCTTTAAAATGGCCGGGGTAGGGGTAGGGGCCACTAGAGAGAGCTGCAGTTTGAGCCCCCCTACCCCCTCCTCCCCGAGCGCCCCGACAATGTTCCGTTTTCTGTGGCAACCTCTACTCAGGTTTGATAGCCAGCCTGCTATTGCTATCAAATTCTGGAAATGTCACCACAGACTACTCCAGGCCCCAGCTATCTTTGAATTGCAACTCAAAACTATCAGAGTAAGTAAGCCTGGTGCAGTGGCAAATGTCTGTAGTTCCGGCACTTGGGAGATGGAAGCACGGGGACCATGAGTTCAAGACCACTCTGGGCAACACATTAAGTTTGAAGTCAACCTGGACTACATGAGACCCTGTTTCAAAAAAACCCAAACCAACCAACCAAATCAATCAATCAAACATAAAAATTCCCTGCAAATCCAGGCAGGGTGGATCTCACCTAGAGTCCCAGCTATTCGGGGAGCTAAGGCAGGAGAATCAATGGAGCCCAAAAGTTTGAGACCAGCCTGGGCAATATAACAAGACCCTCAGTGTCCAAAATTGAGTAAATAAATAAATAAATGGAAATAAAACTCCTAGGGAAACATTCCGGTCCCCCATGTGGGCCACAGGTTACAGCTATTCTAAAAGATTCAGATAAAGCCAGTAATCAGTGTTGGACCATCACTGTGGAAGATGTCGGGAGGGGGGGTAGGGAGAGAGGGAGGGAAAGAGAGGAGGAGGGAAAGGAAGAGGGAGGAGGAGGGGGAGGAGGGGGAGGAGGGGGAGGAGGGGGAGGAGGGGAGGAGGAATGTGCTGTGACTGATCCCTCAACCATGCCGCTCCGCCTTCCAGATCTCACGGAGTGATGGGGGAGATTCAGTGTTCTCAAACGACCTTCTCTACACGGGGCAGCTGGACCATAGACAGTTCTCCCTTAAGGCAATGTTCCTAGCAGCCTGAAACAAGCTTTACCCATTGGAGGGGGATACCTCAGAGAGCAGCCTCTAAGATTCCCTTCCGCGGTAACCGAGAGCTGGGAGCTGAGCCTTCCAGTTTCCTGCCAGCCGAGTCCACAGCACCCTCACTCAGTACAGCAAAGTAGAGTTTGGCTATTTCCGGGTCTGGGTGGCACTAAAGTCCTGGGCTGGAACCTGGGCTGGATCTCTGGCCCCAAAGCTCTTTGGAACAAACCGTCCGTCCCTTTCCCGCCCCCCCAACCCCCCCATCCCCTACCCCCATCCCCCACCCCCATCCCCCCACCCCCCACCTTCCATCCCCCTCCACCCCCCCCCCCCCCCCCCCGAGTGCGTGCGCACTTCAGCCCTCCTCTCGGTGCAAAGTCCTTCCGAGCAGCTCCCTCCAAAGATTAAAAGGCGTCAGCTGTGCAGGAGGGGAAAGCTGGAGCTTGACCCGCAGAGGCTGTGGACCCCTATTAGTGGAGTCGCCTGCACTTAGCGCCTGGCTTATGCAGTCCATCCACACCATCTGTGCAGCTGCCGCCATGGGCTTGGAGCTCTACCTCGACCTGCTGTCGCAGCCCTGCCGCGCCACCTACATCTTCGCCAAGAAGAACGGCATTCCCTTCCAGATGCACACCGTGAATATAATCAAAGGTTGGGCCAAGCCTGGTACCCGTCCACCCCTAGACCATGTCAGTCCTTCACCCATTGATGGGTACAGTCCCACCCAGTGCCGACCACCAGGGGATGCCCTCTTTGGAGTGGCCTTAGTTCAGAGCCCTCACTAAACTTGAATTCTGATCTGACAAGGAAGATAGGGTGGTACTTTCTGCCCTGGGGCGTAGGGGAGAAAACGATTTGCAGAGTTCCTCTGTGCTTTGAAAACACTTAGATTTACAAAACCCCGGAGACTTTGCAAGGGAAGAGACGTAAAGCTGAGCCACCTTTGTGCTGTTGGTCCGGGGCCCACCTGGGTTTTGGCCGCTTCGACCTTGCTCTGGGAGGGGGCTCCGGTTACAAAGAAAGAGAGTGAACACACAGAGGCACTACTGCCTGAGACCTTGAACACATTTTCTGGCTTCTTCCTTCCCAGGACAGAACGTGAGCGAGCAATTCACCCGGGTGAACTGCCTGCGGAAACTTCCTGTCCTCAAAGACGGAAACTTCGTGTTGACCGAAAGGTGCAGCTGTAAATCAACGCAGAGCCTAAACCACCTCCTCATGCTTCCTGTGGGTGGGGTGAGGTGGGGGGGGCATGGCCCTGGCAGATACCCACCCCAGACCGTGAGGGGATGTGGCTAGAGCAGACTGGGAATGAGGCAGGGTGACTGGAGATTGGTCCAGCACGTTCCAATCCCTGTCTGGTTTCTTCTGCTGGACCCCTCCCCCCCCAACCCTACCCCTGAGGCCTCGCCACTGTGACTGAGAAGTACTGGAAGGCGACAAGGGGACATTTGTCCAGGGTTAGACAAAATGTAGATTCAGTAACAGAGGCTAGGAGGAGTTTCTCCTGACTTCGCAGATGTCCCCTGTCTAATCTACTCAAGGCGTGGTCCCTGGAGACCAGGGAAAGTGTCAGGTCTCCAGGTGCCAGCGGGTTCTCCCACTAGAGTCTAGTGACTAAACAGAGAGGACTAGAGGTCTGTCAGGTGGCTATAGAAGTGATGGCTGGTGGGTAGAAACCGGAGCACGTGGTTCCCCTTTGGCATGTTCAAGCCACTCCATAGATGTATGCCTATCTCACACAGGTTTCAAGGCCCCAGGGAGCTTTATCTAAACTGTGCAATTTCAGGCAATTCACTTCAATGGTTTGAGCATTCGCTTCCTCACATGCAAACAAAGGATGGAGTCTCTATCTCATAGAGTGGCTGCTGGGGTACCATGAAGATGACGCCTCAAAGGGCAGAGAGCAGGTCGTCTGGCCAGGGTCCAGGGTCCACAACACCATAGGAAGGGGAGAGTTGGAGACGTAGAGCTCTTGCCGTGCATGTGCGTGCGTGCGTGCGTGTGCGTGTGCGTGTGTGTGTGCGTGTGCGTGTGTGTGTGTGTGTGTGTGTGTTTGTGCGCGCGCGTGTGTCCCTGTCCCTCGGTTGCACGGAAGAAGAAAGATAGTCCGGAGACAGGGATAGAGGATTGAGACTAGAAGGGAATCCTTCAAAAGTAAGAATCCTCGAGGCCCCACTGAAGAACGGGGAAACAGCCAAAGGTCCTTACCGTCCCCCTTCTCATGGTCCCCAGCTCAGCCATCCTGATTTACCTGAGTTCCAAGTACCAAGTGGCAGACCATTGGTACCCAGCTGACCTGCAGGCTCGTGCCCGAGTCCATGAGTACCTAGGCTGGCATGCTGATAACATCCGTGGCGTCTTTGGAGTGCTCCTGTGGTCCAAGGTGTGCAGGGTCCTCTGGGGAGGGGTCGAACCTTGCTCCCCCTCCCACCTCCCCATAAGAGTCAAGGTTACACACTGAGCATTTCATTCTGCCAGGTGTTGGGGCCACTCATTGGGATCCAGATTCCAGAGGAGAAGATGGAACGGAACAGAAAGAGCATGGTTGCTGCTCTGCAGCGTCTGGAGGAAAAGTTCCTTGGGGACAGGGCTTTCCTTACTGGCCAGCAGATGACCCTGGCTGATCTCATGTGTCTGGAGGAGCTGATGCAGGTATGAGATGGGGGGGGGGGGTAGAATAGTAACTAAGGGCAGCATCCTCCTTCTCACTGCTCTAAGTTAGAGGCACTGTAGCCTGGGAAAAGCCAGAATCACAGAGGGAACCCCTGAGTGACTTGCTTCCTGCCTGGGTGGGAGGCAGCTTCTGGTTACTGGAATGGATCAAGCTGCCCTGGACCTCCCGTGGCGCTGTGTGCACAATGCCTATGCTGAGTTGCCAGCATTGGAGTCTCATTAGCTCTCCAACTTTCACATTTTTGTCCCTGCAGCCAGTGGCTCTTGGCTATAATCTGTTTGAGGGACGGCCACAACTAACAGCATGGCGAAATCGGGTGGAGGCATTCTTGGGTGCCGATCTGTGTCAAGAGGCCCATGGCACCATCATGAGCATCCTGGAACAGTCAACCAAAAAAGCACTACCAGTGCCCCCTCCAGAGGCCCACCCCGGCATGCAGCTTCGAATTGCTAGGATTCCCTGAGTGGTCTGACTAGCAGGGAAGTTTCATGTCGTTTCTTGGTTCGTTTTATCTTTTCTGTTTGCCCCAGGCCTTTTCCTGGCTCCCTCTCTGGCTCTGGGAGGAGCTTTGCTCAAAAGAGACACCAGGTATCCTTAGCATACTTCTCTTGAGGCACAGTATACACAACCAAAAAGAGGCCAAAATGAATAATATGCTAAAAACCAGTAATACAAAGAAAAACCATTCAAAAGTTAGCATACATCTGTATTTTACTACAATAAAAGGTCTGGCTATTTTAAGAAATAAAGAGTTATTGGTTTTATTACATTGTCCTATAATATGCCTGGACTAAAATTATGTCTCAGTAAACATTATGGATAATCAAAGGAAAGTCACGGATAACAAATCCATATAAAATTATCACATAGGCAAAAAGATAGCAAACAACAACCCATTTAGGGATATAGATGATCCTTTACAAGACTTGGTATTTGAAGTATAGGACACAAAAGATTTCTTTGGGCAAACACCCCTGTCTTCCCAGAGAGTTTCCCAGTAACAACAAACAGTGGGCTTTATCTACCTTGTTATGCAAACCTCCATGTGTGTCCACCAGAGAGAACTCACAACAGAAGGGATTTAGTATAAAGAATTCAAAGGTCAACAAGATGGATCAGTCTTATAGCCAAAGCTGATGTGGGGTGACATTTTGTTTGTGATCTAACACATAAAGCCTGCCTGAAGATCAGAGAGCAAGGATAAGCCACTAGTTAGCCTTGGAGGCCAGGCAGTGGTGGCACACTGGTGGCTGGCTGCTCTGCTTCTCTGGCCTTTCAGCATTTACCCCTATTATCTCACTCCAGGTTTTTATGAGTTCGGGCTGCACTGATGACCTATGTTCAATCCCCAGAACACATAAAATTCATAGAATTTAACTATATTAAAAAGTTAAAGGCCCCTCCCTACGGCTGTAATAGAAGCAGACCACTGCTAGCCAGAGGATCGGCCTGAGGAGCTGCTACAAGTTGTGCAGGGATCCAGGGTTGCAGCTTTTGTGTGTGGTCACTCATGCTGGGGACAGGTTCTTTTCAGTAATGCCATGGCCTCTGTGTCATCCATGCTTCAGTAAGGAAGCCCAATAAACCCATCGTCACCAAGGTAGCCCCGGGTAGCACCATTTCTTGGGTCTGTCATCAATGTCCTGTCTGTTTTGAACAGATACTTGCTCATGTCTCCTCAGGAAGTCAGTCAATGTGAGTACTGTGGAGAGGGCATTGGTTCCCACACGGCTTTATGAATCAGGGATAGGCCCTGGCTGCTAGACAGTGGTTCAGGCTGTAGGGCGTGGGGACAGGGGAGGGCAGGGAAATCTACAAACTACCACTGATTTTAGCCCCTCAGAGGAGGAGAGAGGCTAGCATGTGAGGGTCCTCAAGGCCATTGCTATGTCCCAGTCCATTATTAATCATAAATACTGGATCTGCCCCCATATGAAGGCCAATGCAGGCTGACATGGTTACTATGTCCAGAACATTTTTTTTTAAATGTCCTATGAGGGGAGGTCTAGGGCAAAAGACATAACAGCATGGGCACCAGGAGGTGCAGGAGAGGGGTCCAGATTTCGTTCATTTTTCCATCGCCTGCTGACAGGTGCTGACTGCCTATCTACAAGGAGAGCTGGGCAGGTAGGCCACCATGATCCCAAGCTGGGGTAAGACATAATCCCTGAATCCCCTTGCTAGGTAACCCCAGCTGAGCTCAGAGCAGCCACACCAGCCTCCTTTTCTCTTGCCCTTCATGGGCTGCCACTCAGTTTCCTTCCTGTCCCTGACCGTCAGCGGTAGCATCCCCCTAAAGGTCCTCTCAGATCATGCACCTGTTCCCTGCCCGGGGAAGGGCCTCAAGAGGGCTCAGTGATGTATACCTCCCCTTTGCTAGTGTCTGAAGAATGTTGGTGGGACAGCTGTGGCTAGTGGTTTTTCGATCACAGAGCCTTCAGGAGGTTCTCTCTCCAGAAAGCAGGCCACACTCCCACACGGCTCACTCCAGAATTGATGAACGACACTGGCTGTGACTTTGCAGCTAATACTACTCTGCTTTCTGCTGCTGTGACCGTGACCATGGTAAAGACCATGACCAAAAGAAGCTTGGGGAGGAAAGGGTTCATTTCATCTTACAGCTTGTGGCCCATCATCCAGAAAAGACAGGGCAGGAACTCAAAGGCAAGAACTGAAGCAGAGGTCATCGCGATACACTGCTTGGTCCTCTCATGGCTTGCTTAGTTTGATTTCTTATATTACCCAGGACCCCTTGCCCAGGGACGGACCTGCCCACAGAAGCATTTTCTCAGCCGAGATTCTGTCTTCCTAGATGACTCTAGCTTATGTCAAGTTGACCCCGCCCCCCCCCAAAGAAAACCAACCCCCTAACTAGCGCATAGATCTTGTCTTAGTGAGGGTTTCTATGGCTGTGAAGAGACACCATGACCACGGCCACTCTTATAAAGGAAAACATTCATTGGGGCAGGCTTACAGTTTCAGAGGTGTAGTCCATTATCATCATGGTGGGAAGCATGGCAGCGTGCAGGCAGACATGGTGCTGGAGAGGGAGCGAAGAGTTCTACATCCACATCTAGATTAGCAGGCAGCAGGAAGAAAATGCCACACTGGGCATGGCTTGAGCATCTGAGACCCCCAAAGCCCACCCCCAGTGACACACTTCCTCCAACAAGGCCACACCTACTCCAGTAAAACCTATAGGGTCTACAGGGACCACCACAGGCCTTACCCAGAGCTGATTACTGTTCCTCTATCGTTAAGCCCAGCTCCCTGATATGCTGACACAAAAGAACCCTGACGTTTATCTAGTGCCTTTCTTCCATGTGACTCTTGACATGTAGACCAGACCATTGATTTTTGTCTCCAAGACTCACTCTGTTGAATGGAGGGGTGAAGCCAGTGAGGGAAGGAACAAGTGCCTCTCTGTTCCCCTGCTCTTAGCCCAGTTTCTCCATTTTGTTTTCCTGTGGCACTAACTGCCCATGCTCCCTTCTCCTCTTCCCCACAGGACTGTGGCAAATCCAAGGTCTGTAAAGGGCCACTACCATGGGATGGGGCTAATGTGCCCAAGGGCAGTGTGGGTCAGGGGCTTCTGGCACCTCTGAGCATGCTAGACCAGGACCTAGATTCCCACCCACAGGCCTAAGTGAGTCGCCTCTTGCTCAACTGGCCCTGCTTGCTTTCACGAGGCAGATTCTGTTTGCCTTGGTTCAGGGCCAACTCTGGCTCCTAGCCCAGGCCTTCCTTCTCTCCTGTGGAACAGCCAGTTGATTGTGTTCCCCATGGTTTCCTGAGCAGAGCCTATCCTTGGAGAACCAAGGGCCTCAAAAAGTTTCAGCCCTACACCTGTATCCTGGTTCCTCATTCCAGGGGCAGTAGCCACAATCCTGAAACTTGGTCACCGTGACTGTCTTAGTTAGGGTTTCTTTTTTCTTTTTCTTTTCTTCTTTTCTTTCTTTCTTTCTTTTTTTTAAAAAAGATTTATTTATTTATTATGTATACAGTACTCTGCCTGCATGTGTCCCTGCAGGCCAGAAGAGGGCATCAGATCTCATTACAAGTGGTTGTGAGCCACCATGTGGTTGCTGGGAATTGAACCCAGGACCTCTGGAAGAGCAGTCGGTGCTCTTAACCTCTGAGCCACCTCTCCAGCCCCTTAGTTAGGTTTTCTATTGCTGTGATGAAACACTATGACCAAAAAACAAATTGGGGAGGGAATGGTTTATTCAGCTCACACCTCCATATCACAGTTCATCATCAAAGGAAGTCAGGACAGGAACTCAAACAGGGCAGGAACCTGGAGGCAGGAGCTGATGCAGAGACCATGGAAGGGTGCTCCTTACTGATTTGCTTCTCCTGGCTTGCTGAGCCTGCTTTCTTATAGGACCCAGCCCAGGGATGGCATGACCCATAATGGGCTGGGCCCTCCCACATCAATCACTACTAAAGAAATGCCCTGCAGGCTTGCCTACAGCCGGATCTTACCGAGGCCTTTTCTCAACTGAGGCTCCCCCTCTCTGAGGACTCTAGCTTGTGTCAAGTTGACATAAAACTAGCCAGTGTGGTGACCTTGCTTGACACTGTCAAGAGTGACAAAAGGTGTATGTGGGGGGTCTTCACTCACCCACTCAAGTCCTGAGCTGTTCCTGACAGCATGGATGATATCATCCCCACACAATGTGAATGTGTGTGTGTGTGTGTGTGTGTGTGTGTGTGTGTGTGTGTTAGGGTGGGGTGTCCATCTCCCAAAGTCCTACCCACCGATAGGCTTCAGATCCTGTGAAAGCCATGGGGAAGGCACTGCAGTCCCTTTTCATAGGACAAGAAGGTGTGGGCCAAAGGATTACTCTTACTTTCTCAGGTTTCAGAATGGGGGTCTTGCCAGCTTCCTGGGAGGTCTTGGCTAGAAGCCCAGGAAAGCCCAGGTGATGGGCTTTCGGCCAACCCTTACTCAGTCAGCATGTTCCAGTACAGGTACCAAACCCTGGCTTCCTCCGTATCCATGAACTGTCCTCCAGGTCTACAGAGACCCTGCCCACAGCCCAGTCCTCCACACCACAAGTGCCCAGGCAAAAATAGGCCCGGGAGCGTGACCATGAGCACGCTGAGAGTGTATTGCATGGAGGGGCCAAGTGACCAGTCTTGAACATCTGAGATTTCCATGGTGCCAGTCCACAGGGCAAGGCTGCTTCCCTCATGTGGAATGAGGATACTACCTGGAGAGAATGAGGCCCAGCTAGAGGGCAGACCACGGCTGCTGCAGGTGGAAAGGGTGAAATCTGGGGTCCGGGAAGAGTAGAAGGAAACATTACTGGCAGTAAGATGTTGCAGGAAGGGTGGAGGTGCATCAATAAAGATGCTGCACAGAGATAATACAGTATTGATGTCCCTCCTCCGGAGGCAGAGCTGTGAAGAAATCGGTTAAATGTTTGGATGTGAGCAAAAAGATCAACTCAGCCCCCATAGTGTGGGAAAAAGATTTCTAACTCCCTTTCTGTTTGACGGTTAATCTTTTTTTTTCCCAAAAAAAATTTCTTCCCCTAGATTGATTGATTAATTATGTGTACAGTGTTCTGCCTGCATATAGGTCTGCACGCCAGAAGAGGGCGCCAGATGTCATTACAGATGGTTGTGAACTACCATGTAGTTGCTGGGAATTGAACTCAGGACCTCTGGAAGAGCAGCCAGGGCTCTTAACCTCTGAGCCATCTCTCCAGCCATTGATGGTTAATCTGGATTGTCAACTTGACTGGATTTAGAATCATTTAGGAGAGACAGTTATGGGTGAGTCTGTGAAGGGATTTCCTAAGTACAGGTGGCTTAACAGATAGGGTCCAGGACAGTGGATAAAGAAGAACGTGAGAATTTGGCTCTGATCCCTGGCTGTGGATATGAGACAAGCAGGTCATATTCCTGCTGCCTTGCCTCCATGCCTTCTCCATTTTGATGGCCTTTGCTCTCAACCCATGAGCCAGAATTAATATTAATCTCCTTCTTTAATATGTTTCCATCAGGCATTTTGTCACAATCAACAGAAAAAAAATATCACTATGGTGGGTGGCAGCACATGCTTGTAGTCCCAGACTTGGTGGGGTGGAGAGGCAGAGGCAGGTGGATCTCTGTGAATCTGTGGAAGTCTGGTCTACATAGGAAGTTCCAGGCCAGCCAGTGCCACAGAGTGAGACCCTGTCTCAAAAAACAAACAAAACAAGAAAAATTAGCTATTGTACCTGGTCATAGCACAGCCATCCTTCTGTACCTAAGCCACAAGTTCCAGGCAGTGGTATGGTGCTATTTGATCTACAAGCTGTGCCCAACACATTAATGAATACTTGGCATACAGAATGTCACCACCATGTTGCCTGCCAACAACATCCACTTGTACAAAGGAAGCCTCCTCAACTCTGTCCTTCAGAATGGGGCAGGAGCTGGGACTGCCAGTGATGGAAGGTACCACTTGGTATATACAGTGCCTCCTTTCCATTGCCCTGAACAGACATCATCAATCCATCGCTGCACTCTTTCCTCCAAGAATCCATTGCCCTGAACAGACATCATCAATCCATCACAGCACTCTTTCCTCCAGGCATCCTCAGAAGCCTTCTAAACATTGAGCCCCAGTGGGCATCACTAATTGTTGGTGGCAAGGAAGACAGATAGAGGAGATCAAGGAGACTTGTGAGGACCCTAGATGAGCTGCTGTCCTGGCCCAGGGTCTTCTACCCCTCCCACTGAGGAAGTTTTGGGTGATGCTCAGGTCCAGTTGCTTTGAGAAGACTGACTCAGACCTGCAGCGACGAGGTCTGTGGCTAGGACCTTCCTGGCTACTGGGTAGGTCTCCCTGGTAGGTATGAGGGTGCTCATGGAACCAATGTAAGAGAGGCCTTCATACCTGCCTGCCAGCAGCCGTGGGCTATAGCCTCTCCAAAGCATGACCTCCGTTGGCTGGTAGGCCCATGGGAAGGTGATGCTTGAAGCTGAAGTAGCCCAGGAGGTCCACAAGTTCATACTGGAGCCTCAGGTGCCGGGGATGTCTTCCTGTAGGCTATGAATGTGTTGCTATGATTGATTGATAAATAAAACGCTGATTGGCCAGTAGCCAGGCAGGAAGGATAGTACAGGTGGGATAAGCAGAGAGGAGAATGCCGGGAAGTGGAAGACTGAGTCAGGAGATACTGCCGCCACAAGAAGCAAAATATAAAGCACTGGTAAGCCACGAGCCACGTGGCAACTTATAGATTAATAGAAATGGGTTAATTTAAGATATAAGAACTAGATAGCAAGACACCTGCCATGGCCATACAGTTTATAAGTAATATATGTCTGGGCAGCGGCAGGCCTGGGTGGGACTGGAGAAAACTCCAGCTATACCCAGGGAACCCATAAGGCTTGGCACGACTGTCCACTGGCATAGAAGCTGGCACAGCAACTTCAGGAGTTGTTCATTGAAGGGGAAGGAGCTTGCTTTCTGTCCTGTATGAGACTGTCTGTCATGCAAACATGCTCTGAGCTCTCTCCTGATCCTCAGTCTCGAATTATCCTGTAGAAGCCAGCCCTAGAAAGACAGAGTATCTTCCAAGATCATTGTCATGGTCAACCTGACAAGATCTAGAGTCACCTAGGAGACATGTCTCTGGCCATGCCAGTGAGGGATTGTCTTGACTGGGTTCATTGAAGTGGGAACACCCACCTTAAAGTAGGTAGCACCATTTTTGGTGCTTGAGTCCTAGACATCAAGAAAATAAATTCGACTATTGGCAGCATTCACCACTCTCTTGTTCCTGATCCCAGAAGCAATGTGACCAGCTGCCTCAAGACCCTTCCCCTATTAGGACTGTCCACCATGATAGACTATGAGACTAAACAAATCTCTCCTTCCCTATCTTGTCTGGCCAAGTATTTTACTGCAGCAAAGAGGAAATTAACTAATATAACCATAAAGTCTAAAGCCACACTATGAGCTCATCATGCATCTCCAGCGACTTTCTTCCCCAGCTGCCAGATGCACAGTGTGATCTTTGTTTCTTTATTCAAGGCCAGGGAGTTTCTGGGCTCATGCATGGTAAAGCCTGGTGGGCCACACTCTGAGTCCCCTCGATGTTGCCCCTTTGTGCTCTGATCTCATCCAGCTTGTTAGCTTTCCATCACTACAACAAAATGCCCTAGACAGTTAACTTATAAAGAAGAAAGGGGAGCTGGAGAGATGGCTCAGCACTTAAGGGTATGTACTGCTCTCGCAGGGGAACAGGGTTCAGTTCCTTGAACCCATGTCAGGCAGTTCACAACCACCAGTAACTCCAACTCCAGGAGATCCTATGCCCTCTTCTGAATTCCATGGGCATCTTCATTCATACATGTTTATACCCCCCCCACACATATACATAATTTTAAAATAAATGTCTAATGAAAAAAAAAACATTTTATTTTATGTGTATGGGTGTTTTGCCTGCATGTATGTCTGTGTACCATATGCACGCCTGGTGCCTTCAGAGGCCAGAAGAGGGCATTAGATATTTTGGAACTGGAGTAACAGATTGTTATGAGCCTTCCTGTGGATGCTGGGAATGGAACCCAGGTCCCCTGGAAGAGCAGCTAATGCTTTTAACCATCAGGCCATCTCTTCAGCCCCTAAAAAATTTTAAAGGAAAAATAGGTTATTTTATCTTAAAAATTTAAAGAGCTAGAGTCATGACTGGGTGGACATATTGCTTTCAAGTCTCTGGGGGTGGGTGTTAGAAATGGTGGGCAGTGCATGTGGCAGAGAGAACTGTTGACCTCATGACCAGGAAGAAAAAGAAGAAAGAGGAAACTACCATTCTACAGGCCCCTTCAAGGAAATGTCCTCCAATGAGCCAACACCTTCCACTCTTTCGAGAAAACTACTAGGGATGGAGCCTGGGCTTTTTACATGCTACAGTGTAAATACTCTACCTTGGGGCTATATTACCATCTCTACAGGCTCCACCTTTTAAAGGTCCCACTACCACCACAGGGAATACACCTTTAATGCATGGCCTTCAGAGGTCATTCAAAATCCAAGATGTAGCACCTACCTCTTTTGAATCCTTTCCCAATCACATTTCAGAGGAGATTTACCCGCAGTCTTTAGTTCAGGCCATGCAAACTCAGTCCTTGTCTTTTTCTCATCCCAGACCTGAAAAGCTCTTTTCGACCTCTTCTGCAGAGAAGCCCTGGGGATGCTCATACATGAGTCCTTCTCAGACAGATGCCTGCGAGGCTGAGCCACAGAGCACATGCTCAGTAGGAGCCTGTCCCAGCCCTCTGGCAGGGCCTCTCGGACACCCCTAAGTCCCCTCAGAATCTTTGCTATTGTGAGAATTCCAGCCCCCCCTGGCCTCATGAGAACATCCAGGGATGTGGGTTCTGGAATGCAGGGTCGTCAGCCCAGTGGGGAGAAGGGCTAGAGCCAGGCGCGCAGGCTACACACAAACCCAAGTCTGTGGTCCACCTGCTGTGGCCTGTGGGGCTCAGGAAGCATCTCAGCATGGGCCTGGAACTCTACTTGGACTTGCTGTCGGCTCCTTGCCGCGCCGTCTACATCTTTGCCCGGAAGAATGGCATCCCCTTTGACTTCCAATTTGTGGATCTACTAAAAGGTCAGTCCTCGGGGTTGCCAGGAGGAAGCTGGATCCTGAGGTGCTGTCGGGGCACCTGGTGAAGAGTGTTTCTGAGGGTCAAAGGTCAGCAAGGGAAGCAGAGGTGAAACAGATGTCAGGGCGCTCAGGCCACGTCCCTGTCCCGCCTCCCTTCGCTGGTCACCATGGATGACAAGCTCCCTGTCAGGGTGAATAGGATTTTGGGGGGTAAAGGAAGGAGGGATGCCAGGAGAGACTCAGACTCTCAGCCAGAGCTTTTGCCATCCCCTTGGAGGTCTCACATCTTATCATCTGTGGCACCCACCAGCCTGGCTGGCGCAGGACACAGGCCCACTACCAGGTGACAGTGCTTATGTTACTCAGTCTGTGCCCACCCTCCCCAGTCTGTGCCCAACCTCCTTCTGTGCCCACCCTCCCTCTGTAATCACCCTCCCCAGTCTGTGCCCACCCTCCCCAATCTGTGGCCACCCTCCCCAATCTGTGCCTACCCTCCCTCGAGTCTGTGCCCACCCTCCCCGTCTGTGCCTACCCTCCCTCTGTACTCACCCTCCCCAATCTGTGCCCACCCTCCCCAATCTGTGCCTACCCTCCCTCGAGTCTGTGCCCACCCTCCCCGTCTGTGCCCACCCTCCCTCTGTACTCACCCTCCCCAATCTGTGCCTACCCTCCCCAGTCTGTACCCACCCTCCCTCTGTACTCACCCTCCCCAGTCTGTGCCCACCCTCCCTCTGTACCCACCCTCCCTCTGTACTCACCCTCCCAGTCTGTGCCCACCCTCCCCAGTCTGTGCCCACCCTCCCTCTGTACCCACCCTCCCTCTGTACCCACCCTCCCCAATCTGTACCCACCCTCCCTCTGTACTCACCCTCCCCAGTCTGTGCCCACCCTCCCCCGTCTGTGTTCACCTCTCCCAATGTTCAAACCTGCTCTGGGATTAAGATTGTGGCATAGTGATAAAGTACTCGCCTAGCATGCCACGAGCAAAACCGTGGGTTTGATCCCCAGCTCATGCGTGTACACAGGCACACATATACACAAACAGAAAAAAAGAAGAGGAAAAGGAGGAGGAGAAAGAACTATGAAAAACAAATGTACTCACAATGTTGCACAGACCCCCACAGACCCCCGCACCCCACATGAGGATTAGTGGATCGGGATCCAAGACGTTGAGGAGTCTCTAAAATTCAGCTCAAAGAGACTTAGCTTCCCGACGATGCAATAATGTGGGAACCGCAGAAATGGCTGAGGTGTGGGGGAGTCCCAGAAGGGTTTTCACTTGCGAACAGTTGGTGCGGAGGGGTTAGTATTCCTGCTTGCTCTGGAGTTCTCTGTAGATATCCAGGGGCCTTGGGTGCATTTGCAGGGTTCCCCAACCTGCAAGATTCAGCTGCCCCATCCCTTCAAAGGGGAGAGGGGATGAGACCCAAGGTGGCATTTAGGTCCCTAGGGCTGTAGTGGGTTCACAGATTGTGGCTTCAGGCCTCCGGTGAAGCCTGAACTTCTAACTTCTAGAAGCCAAAGGGCTATCTTGACCCCTAGGAGAGGGGGTCACAAGGGCTGGGGTGTGAGAATCTGGGAGGAGGGATCTTTCTTAATCCTGGTCCCTGTGAGATCTCTCCTTTCCTCTGTGACCTGGGGCAAGCCATGTGATACTTGAGGCCTCAGTTTCTCCCCCTTTGTCTCTAAAAGCCCAAGTTCTCTTTTCCCTGGGGTCTCCAAAGCCCCAGACCCTCCCTGCCCCCTCAGGTCACCACCATAGCAAGGAATACATCGAGATCAACCCCCTGAGGAAGCTTCCTAGCCTCAGAGACGGAAAGTTCATCTTATCTGAAAGGTAAGGGCACTGACACCATTTCTGCCCCTCCTGGGAGATGCAGTGGGAACAGACCTGCCAGCATTTATTCATTCATTTGTTTATATATTTACTGAGACAAGGTGAGGTCTCTCTATGTAGCCTTGGCTGGCCTAGAACTCACTATCTAGACAAGGCTGGCCTCAAACTCAAAGAGATCCATCTGGGATTAAAGGTGTACATCACCAGTGCTGGCCTATTTATTTATTGTTAAGCTACAGAAAATTTTACACACACACACACACACACACACACACACACACACACACACACACAGAGAGAGAAGGAGAATGAATAATAACAAAGAGTTCAACAAACCCTACACATCCTTCTTCTAGCTTCTGCATCTCTTCCTTCCAGACATCCTATCACTCTACTTTACCCATGAATGCTTAGAAATGCCCCACTAAGAAATGAAGATTCTAAAACATACATCAGCCAATACCGTTATGACCACGAGTAATATTATCAACCCTTCCCAGATTTTTATCCTTAGGCAGCTCATATTCCAGTTCCTGATTTTCTCCTAAATACTCTTTTGGCGCTCTCTCCCTCTCTCTCTCTCTCTCTCTCTCTCTCTCTCTCTCTCTCTCTCTTCTCTTCTCTTCTCTTCTCTTCTCTTCTCTTCTCTTCTTTTTCTTTCTCCTCCTCCCACATTTACGTACTTGAGTATTTTCCCTACATGTATGCATGTGCACCGTGTGCATGCCTGGTGCCTGGGAGGCCGGAAGAGCTCACCAAACCTCTTGGAACCAGAGTTATAGATGGTTCTGAGCCACCATGTGGGTGCTAGGAACCAGACCAGGGTCCTCTGGGAGAGCAACAAGTGCTCTTAACCACGGAGCCTCCTCGCCAGTCCCCCTTAAGTCCTTCTTTGTCTGTGTTCCTTGTCTTAGTCCGTTTTGAGTTGCTGTGACCGAATATGGCACACTGTGGGTGATTATAGTTGACTTTCATTCAGCTCATGGCTCTAGGGGCTGCAAAGCCTACCAGAGTGGAACTGGTACCCGCTGAGTACCTGCTGAGACCTGACTTCCCTGCTGTTCTTAGCAACACAGAGATTGCAACATGGTGAGCAAGCAAGTGAGCCAGGGGCGTGTGGTGGGGGAGGGGGGGGTAGTTAATAACAAAGCCACTTGTGCCAACCTGGTAATCTGGTAATCTATTAATCATTTTAGCCATGCGTGAACCCACCTGCCCTCTTGACCCCACCACCCTTAGCTGGTGGGAATTCAATGCCAATCTGAGCTTTAGTGGAACTCCAAACCTTTTCCACCCCTATGGTTTCATTCCACTGTGTTTTGTTTTTTGACTGGCCTCTTTGTGTGCTTGTTGTTGATGGTGAACACCTGCTCTCCTGTCCCGTGGCATTTCCTACACACACTAACTGTCAGTTAGCAAGCCTGGGCCATCCTTCCCTGCAAGACGTGGCTCAGGTCTAACCTCTCTCTCCTGCATCCCTTGGTCACCACCCCATCCCACACCCATCCCCAAGAGACCAATACCTCTTGACGACGGGTTATTGCGTAGGCCTCCATCTTGGCCTCCCCGGAATTTATTTGACCTCTTGTAACTAGAGGGATATATCCTCCCAGCCCTCAAAACCTTGAAGATTATAAGTCTAGGGGCTGAAGTGATGGTTCCACAGTTCACAGCACTAACTGGTCTTCCAAGGGACTCAGGCACCCAGCAGTCGCATAGTGAGTGTTTCATGGAGTGTGTAACTCTAGTTTTGTTGTTGTTGTTGTTGTTGTTGGTTTTTCGAGACAGGGTTTCTCTGTAGCTTTGGAGGCTGTCCTGGAACTCGCTTTGTAGACCAGGCTGGCCTCGAACTCACAGAGATCTTCCTGCCTCTGCCTCCAGAGTGCTGGGATTACAGGTGTGCGCCACCACCGCCCGGCTGTGTAACTCTAGTTTTAAGGGGTCAAACTCCTTCTTCCAGCCTGTGAGGGCTCCCGACACACAGGAGGTTCACAGACATACACACAGGCAAAACACTCCTACGCAAAAACTAAATTAGTTAAAAAATAAGTTCAAAGTCATCCCCACAGTGTCTGTGGCAGTCCTCCTCTGTCACCACCCAAATCATCCCTCCAGCCACATCTCCACTCAACACTCTCCAGATGTTCCCCTTTGCCTCTGGAATCTCCCTGTTCTGTGCTCCCTGTCAGTATTGCCCTTTCTTAGACCATTCATCACCTCCTGAGTCCTCTTCAGATCTTCCTCTGCATCTCGCTGATTATGACATGACAGCTTGGGGCAGGCTTCCTGGAGCCCTTTGGGTTCCCCCTTCCCCTGCAGGAACTTAGCACCTAGAGCCTGCCTATGGCTGCAGGCCATGCTGGGGTGGTACAAGAAGGCACAGCCAGTGCCCCTATCTTGCCCTCTCCATAGCGTGGCCATCCTCTTCTATCTATGCCGAAAGTACAGCGCACCTTCCCACTGGTACCCGCCAGACCTGCACATGCGCTCCCGTGTGGATGAGTTCATGGCCTGGCAGCATACAGCCATTCAGCTGCCCATGAACAAGATACTGTGGCTCAAGGTGAGCAGCCAAGCCTGGGGCTCAGGAACAGGGGAACAGAAACAGTCTGAAAGCCTGAAGTCCAGTCCTGGCCCTGGTGCCTGAGCCTCTTTTTCCTCAATCATCATGTCCGCCTGCCTTTCAGGGCTACTGAGAGTGTGGGATGAACTGTTAAGTAGGAGACAATTGGGCAAAGGGAAGGGCAACTAGAAGGGAAAAAGACAGACTCTGGAAACTTCGTTCTGAATTAGAGAATATCAGTAAACTCAAGTGACAACCAGCACACATACCCCTTCTTCTGATTCTCTGCTTGTGTGTTTAGTCCATTTTCCATTACTGTAATAAAATGCTCCAGGCTGGGTAACTTATGAAGAAAAGAGGTTTATTTAGCTCACAGTTTTGGAAACAAGGAGTCTAACCAGCATGGCACCAGCTCCGGAGAGGGTCTCATAGCAGATGCTATCACAGTGGAATCAAATGCTAGCCAGGAGGCCTGCGAAGACAGGAAGCCAGAGCTAGGGCGGGGTACCACTCTTGCTCTTTAGTGTCAGCATGCTCTCTTTCTTACGTACTGCTCACTGCGTCCACCTCAATCCCTTCTGAAGGCAATACCCCCAGTTAGACTCCATGTTTTAAAGATTCCAGCCATATCATTTCACCCCAAGGACTGGATTCCCAACACATCAACCTTTGGTGATTGAGACACACTCAACTACAGGATTCACTGTTATCTAGGCCTCCAAATCCATCTGAACACATGGCCCTTGGTAACTGCCACTTGAGAATGGCCCAAAAGGTGAAATTATTTGACATCCTTGGGACTGTCCAAGCTCTATTGAACAGACAGGGATACAGAAGCTTGGCAGGGGGTTGGGGCTGGAGTACTGCCTCTACTTCTGCCCTCTTCCCTCCCTGCCCAGTTGCTAATCCCATTGATCACCGGTGAGACGGTTCCTGCTGAGAAGGTGGACCAGCTAGTGGATGAGGTGAAGAAAAACCTTCAGCAATTTGAGGAGAAGTTTCTGCAGGACAAGATGTTCATCACTGGAGACACCATCTCACTGGCTGACCTGGTGGCCCTGGTGGAGATGATGCAGGTATGGGGGGGGGTGTAGGGGCAAGTCTGGGAAGAGGGAAGACGTTTCTGTGACTAAGGACCAGAGTCTGAGGATAGACCAAGAGAGGCAGGTGTGACCACCCTGAGGGTTGTGGGAGCCAGGTCTGGGTACCTGGACCCCACTGGAAGTGACAGGAAAGAACCAGAGGTTTTGAATCAGGGAGCATCATGATCATAGAACTTGGTAAGGTTCCATGGCATGGGGAGGAGCCAGAGGGAGAGTCAGGGACATAGGGAAACCCATGGTATACCGGCTAACACCCCAGATGCCCACTCCTCCGGCTGGACTCTCCAGTAAGTATGCAGAGATTCCTGGTGTCTCTTTTCCAGAGACAACAACATTAAGACAGCTCTCCCAGCCCTGGGTCTGAGCAGTGGACACCACTGTGCATTGGAGGCAAACCTGGAAGAATGCAGGCTTTTCGTGTGTTTTACATGTGTGCTCAGTTGATGTGAGCTAGCAGGTGTGTGCAGGATAGCCAATTTAGACACTTCCAACGTCCCTTTGTTTTCTTTCTTTCTTTCTTTCTTTCTCTTTCTTTCTTTCTCTCTCTCTCTCTCTCTCTCTCTCTCTCTCTCTCTCCCTTCCTTCCTTCCTTCCTTCCTTCCTTCCTTCCTTCCTTCCTTCTTCCTTCCTTCCTTTCTTTCTTTTTTTAGGATAGGGTCTCATGTGTCCAACTTTTGATACTCTCTTGCCACCACTCCTCCAGTGTGGGAATTAGAGGTATAGAACACAACGCCTGGTTTGGGGCATGCTGGCAGTTGAGTGCAGTACTTTGTGCATGCTCTGTAAGTACTCCGTCTACTGAGCCACATGACCAGCGTCTTGAGAGGCCATCATAGTTTCCAGCCAGTATGCAAAGTAGCAACTTTAGTCCTTGGCCAAGGTGTAGTGTAGAATAAACAGCACGGGGAAACCCATTCTGACCTGCACCAAACAGGCTGTCCTCGAACTCACAGAGATCTGCCTGCCTCTGCCTCCTGAGTGCTGGAATTAAAGGTGTGCGCCACCACCACCCTGGGTGCATATTTCTTCATGAGGCAGCTAAACCGTTAAGCTAACTGCATAATAAGCCTCTTCTTATCCCCTTGTCCTGATCACAGAAGGAGGCCCACATGGGGGGGGGGAGGGGACAATTGACCTCCATTCTTGGGTCAGGAGTTACCATCTTGGACCAGGATCCTCTACGCCTGTTTCACATAGCCTGAATGGTTTTGACAGCTTGCCAAGAACTCATCCAGGGGGCAGCAGATGACTCCCTCTTTGCAGAGGCAGGTGCAGATAACACTTGAGGCTCTGACAGACCCAAGTGCAGCTGGCACCTATGCTGATCATGTCTTCTTTGTCATTTCTCCATAGCCAATGGGGAGTAACTATAATGTCTTCCTCACGGCCAAGCTTGCTGAATGGCGGATGCGGGTGGAGTTAGCCATCGGTTCTTCCCTCTTTTGGGAGGCTCATGAACGACTGTCGAAGTTACCAGAGTGGGACTGTTCAACACTGAACCCTATGACCAAGGTCAGGATATCTGAGTATCTGCAGAAGTATAAGTGACCCCAGAGGCGCTTCATTCTGCAGGGTCTGGCTGTCTCAGCCTTCTGAGCCTCTTCTCTTAGGAAGGACACTGAGAAACACTCTTGTTCCTTTACCTAATTAAAAACAAAAACCCCAAACTGGAATAGTTGTCATGGCTGTTATGGGGACAGGCGGTGTCAGCAAGGAGCCTGGTATGGGAGCAGGTGGTAGTCACAAATCATCTTGGTTTCCAAAAAGAACATAAGAGTCTGGGGAAATGGCTCAGTGGGTAAAGTGCTTGCTGTCTGTCTTAGTTAGGGTTTCTATTGCTGTGAAGGGACACCATGACTACAGCAACTTTTTTTTTCCCTTTTTCCTTTTTTTTGAGACAAGGTTTCTCCATGTAACAGCCCTGGCTGTCCTGGAACTCACTCTGTAGACCAGGTTGACCTTGAATTTACAGAGATCCACCTGCCTCTGCCTCCTGAGTGCTGGGATTAAAGGCGTGCTCCACCACCACCTGGCGACCACAGCAACTCTTATAAATGAAAACATTTAACTGGGGTTGCTTGCTTATATTTTCAGAGGTTCAATCCATTATCATCATCATCATGGGACACAGCAGCATGCAGGTAGATAGACGTCGTGCTGGCTACATCTTGATCAGAAGGCAACAGGAAGTGTCTGTGACACTAGGCTGTATCTTGAGCATAGGAAACCTCAAAGCCCACCTCCACAGTGACATACTTCCTCCAGCAAGGCCATACCCACTCCAACAAAGCCATACCTCCTAATAGTGCCACTCCCTATGAGCTTATGGGAGTCAATTACATTCAAACTACCACACTGTCTTAATTCATAGTTCTACTACACACACACACACACACACACACACACACACACACACACACACAATCAGGTGCAAGTACCATTCCCAGAGCTCATTAAACACCCAGTCCAGCTGAAATGGCAAGCCCCAAGTTCAACGGGAAAGATGCTAGCTCAAAAACAAGGGGAAGAGCAAAAGAGTAAGACTCCAACATCAACATCTGGGCTCTGTAGGTGTACCTACCCACACGTGCATACAACACATACACAAAAGAATGTGAAAGTCAAAGACTGTAGATGATTTCATTTTCATTCACCATAGTCAGCAACTTCAATACCTCCTTTCAATAACAGAATAGAATAAACAGAAGACTGTGAAGGGACAGTGAGATAACACCGAGTGGATCTACTAGAACATTCCCAACAAGAGTGGAGTAGATACTTGTCAACGTCACGTGGAATATTCATCCGCAGACGCTATATGAGCTCATTATAAATAAGTCTCAACTTTAAGAAGATTGAGTCATGAAAACTGTATTCTCTGAATAAAAATGGAATAAAATTAGAAATCATTAACAGGGCCAGTGAGATGGTGTAGTATTGAGAGCTGCTGATAGCCAAAGGCCATGGGAGTATACAGCAGGGGACAACTAGTGTTCAAAAGGTCAATCTACCAGAACCAAGGGTTCTGGTGGAGGACTAAGCTGTCACTCAAGGCATGTTGGAGTTATTGCCTTTTGAATGAATTGGCTGCTTCTTGTTGTAAACTTCTTGTGCAATGATATCTCCCCATTACCATGCATTTTCATAAAATGTATATATGTAATCTCATGGTTACATCTCTATCTTATGGGCACATATATCTGTGGGTAGTCAGGAAGATGACTTTTCATTTAGCTGTATAATTTTGATATATAGAAAATATACTAGGATATGCTTCATAGCCAGATCCATTGTCCCACAAGACTGTAGACACTTAAAGCCTGCTTTGTTCCTTTTGCTGAGACTAACACAGAAAATAATAATCTCTCCTCAGCCTAACGCAAACTGCATGCATTTAGCTCATTTTTACCTCAGAGCAAGTTCAAACTAGACTAAAGGCCTTTGTAAATAGATCATAAGTTTAAAACTTTATAGTTATTCACAAGGTCAGAGTCGCAGGTGTCTACCAAGGCTACTAACACAAAACACCCCAAGAAAAGCCTGTCAATTCTTCACTTGCCAAATCTGCTGATAAAAAGCTATGTCTCAGAGTTTGTGGCACTGGGCACTGCGCCCCTCCCTCTGGTCCTGAGACCTTGGAACCTTTCGTTACTATGGTAATGGCTCTGCTCCTTATCGTCTATTCTAAGAATGTGCTATGACCTTGAGAGTTTTGAAACTTTTCTCAGGATTTCAAGGAGTCTCCAGTTAGAAATGTAAGGAGCAGGCAAGAGAGGAGCTAAGAACAAGAGCTGAAAAGAAGCTGTAGATTTGGAGAAGCGGTAGAACAAAGAGAGAAAGCAGAGAGATCAGAGGCAGAATCGAAGCTTCCTTAGAGCAATAAAGTGATGGACTGAAAGAGCGCCGTGTGTGTAGATTTATTGCTGTACCCTCAGATAAGTAGATTTATTCATAGATAAGTAGATTTCTCAGCTGGTTGTAAATTCTTCCGGGGACTCTGGGAGAAAGTTCTTCGGGGCAAGCACCTGAAAAACTTTAGTTAGTGCAGCCGATAAAGGAGCCTGCTGCCAAACCTGATGACCCAAATTCAATCCCCGAGTCCCCCAGGGTTGAAGGAGAGAATCCACTCTCAAAAGCTGTCCTCTGCTCTTCACACACACACACACACACACACACACACACACACACACACACCAAAACAGAAAGAAAAGCAGAAAGTTTACAATTCTGTAGGATTTTAAACAATGCTCTTAACACAAACACTGACCAAAGAAGAAATCACAGGGAAATTAATACCTTAGACAAATAAAATGAAAGGACACGCCAAAACTTAGGGGCCACAGAAGAAGCAAAGACAAGCAGAAAATGGATAGCTGTAAAGACATCCATTAAAAAGGCATGATCTGGGGCTGGAGAGATGACTCTGGGGAGATCGGCTTGATCGGGCAGCGACGGAAGGACAGATCCTACATGACCCCACATATGTCTGAAACGGTCACATTCATAGAATCTCTTGATGTCTTGAGGAATGGGGAAAGTTAGTGATTTTTAATTATATGTCTCTGTGTGCATTTGTTTGTGGGAATGTGCATGTGTGTTGTGGGTAACCTGCGGAGTCCAGAAGAAGGTGTCAGATCCCCAGGAGCTGGATTACAGATAGTTATGAGTCACCTGGTGTGAATACTGGGAACCCAACTCTGGTCCCCTGAAAGAGAAATATAGCTTCCCTAACCACTGAGCAACACACCCCCACTCCCGAGGGGCAGTGTTTAATGAGTGCTAAGTTTCAGTTTTTGTGGGATGAGTGAGTTGTAGGGATCTGTCACAGGACTTTGTGATACACCCAAAAGCATATTGATTTTGTGTTAAATGCTGTGATCACAACAAAGAAAAATAAAGATAAACATATACAAAAGTTATGAGTGAGGCAGGTTTAGTGGTACACACCTTTTATCTCAGCACTTGGGAGGTAGAAGCACGTGGGTCTCTGAAAGTCTGAGGCCAACCTGGTCTACATAGTGAGATCCAGGACAGCCAGAGCTACGCAGTAAGACCCTGTCTCAAAAACAAAACAATAACAAAGTGTTTATGAGTTACCTTAATTGGGAGACCAGAGGCGTGATGGTTGGTTTTAATTTCAGTTTACCACAAATTAGAATCACCCGAGTAAGAAGTCTCACTTGAAGAACTGCCCTGATCACCCCAATGGATGTGGGAAGACCCACCCCAATTGTGGCCTGTAACCCAGATTTAAAAGGGTGTGGTAGCATTCTTCTTTGCTTGCTCGGCCTTCCCTCTTCTTGCTGAATTGATTTACCTACCGGGTTACTGCTGCTGATATCACCGTCAGCATTTCTAGGCTTCTATCGTTGACTGAGGACCAGCGGCTCTCCAGGAACCCTCCAAATTTTCGGTAACCTGTTACGACCGGTGGACTGGGGTTAGCTTCCCCAGTGTCAGACAGCCACTGTGGGACTGCTCCCACTGCTGAGGCGTCTGCCAGGTGTGAGACAACTGTGGTTATTATTTCAGTGTAAGCTGATTCAGGAAATTCTTTTAAAAAAAAAAAAAAAAAGATTTATTTATTTATTATGTATACAGTATTCTGTCTGCATGTATCCCTGCCCCCCAGAAGAGGGCGCCAGTTCTCATTACAGATGGTTGTGAGCCACCATGTGGGTGCTAGGAATGGACCTCTGGAAGAGCACAGAGTGCTCTTAACCTCTGAGCCATCTCTCCAGCCCCAGGAAATTCTTTTAATACACGTGTATATTCTATCTATTCGGTTCTTACCGAGACCCTAACATAGGAGGAAAATGTCCTTCGGTACACCGTGGTTTGTAAAGTGTCTCCTTATGCCCTGCAAACAGATGCAGGTCCAGGGACTAGAACAGGCTGTAACCATCTAAGCCCTTCCTGGGAATGGTCCATCCCCACGTTTAGGACTTTGAGGCCGGTTGTTTTGTATCCGGTGGTCTTTTACCACTCCAGCTGACTGGCTGCTGTGAGAGCAGCTGAATTAGTGATTGGTGCAGAGATGAGCAGATTAGATTCTCGGACTCCAACCCTAAAGCCCCGAGCAAGGTTATTGTGTACCTGCCTGGTCACTTCTCAGTCATCCACCCTCAACATCTACATTCACCTTGGCAATGCTTCTGGGATGGTCCATAACCTTGACCGTGGTCCAAGCATGTTATGTAGTGTCTGGAAGACACCACTGAGCCTTGCAAGGCAGCTCCAAATCCTCTACTAATGTGCCCAGCTTCAGGCGCTCACGTAACTACCATTTTGCCTTTAAAAACACTGTACCTCTGAGCTTGGGCATGTGACTTTTCGGAGCTGTGAGCCCACGTTTGTGAGCCCACATTTGGTCTGGCCATTTATAATGAGAACTCAAAATTTTTAATTGGCTCAGTCTGTATGGTTGTCAGTAAGGGTCTTGAATGGATCATCTCCACACACTTCTCTAATAAAGCCACACCTCCTGATCATTCCTAAACAATACACAAAAATATGAGTTTGGAGTACTGGTCAATGCAGTGCTGGGAGAGTTGCTTTTCTTGCTATAGAGGCAAAAAAGAGACAGAGCTTATGCCAGGTGGCAGCGGCACACGCCTTTAATCCCAGCACTCCGGAGGCAGAGGCAGGCGGATCTCGGTGAGTTTGAGGCCAGCCTGGTCTACCAAGTGAGTTCCAGGAAAGGCACAAAGCTACACAGAGAAACCCCGACTCGAAAAACCAAAAAAAAAAAAAAAAAAAAAAAAAAAAAAGAAAGAAAGAAAGAAAGTGCTGTGGATATTGCTCTGTGTAAATAAAGTTCTGATTGGCCAGTGGCCAGGCAGGAAGTATAGGCGGGACAAGAGAGAAGAGAATTCTGGGAAGTAGAAGGCTGGAGAGAGACACCGCCAGCCGCCGCCATGAGAAGCAACATGTAAAGACACTGGTAAGCCACAAGCCATGTGGCAAAGTATAGACTAACAGAAATGGGTTAATTTAGGATAGAAGAAGTAGATAACAAGCAGCCTGCCATGGCCATACAGTTTGTAAACAATATAAGTTTCTGTGTGCTTTCTTGGTTGGGTCTGAGCAATTGTGGGACTGGCGGGTAAGAGAGATTTGTCCTGAGTGTGGGCCAGGCAGGAAAACTCTAGCTACAAATGGCGCCCAACGTGTTGGTGGGGCAAGAATTTCCACCTAAAACCTGAGAAAAAAGATTCTAAGACGGAGCTAAAAACAGCTTCCTAGTTGTCTCTCTCAAGTTAGCGGCAGCCTGCCGGTTTGAGCTACTGTGGCGGGTTCCTGGCGTGTGCGTCTGACCTGCAGTGTGGCGGGAATGACGAATCTACAAGCAGCATTTTACTCTGCTGCGTGGTAGATTTAGCCTTTGCCAGTTTAAAAAAAAAAGTTTCTGGGCTATGCGCTGCTTTGATAGAACTGCTTCTGATAGTTGATGGTACACATGGCTCCAGACCCAGAGCTGGCGGTAAACTGTACCACCGCCATGTTGGGAAGCAGAGGTGGGCGGAGTCAGCAGCCACAGCAGCGTTTCAGTCTTACAAAGATGGATATTACACAGAGAATCTGGTTTGTCTTGTCTTTGGGATTTTTAACCACAGAAAAAGATTTGATCATAAAAACTGTTGAGTTAAACAAAAATGTAAATTTTAAAGGTACCTTGACTTCAAAATTTGGATATAAGGATATGTTGCTTTGGAAAAGAGTCTCTGCTTTTGTTTCCACAGAAAGCCAGAGGCTATGGATTTGTTCCAGATTAAGATACATCAGGTTTGATCAGCCAAGACCACCTGAAAGGTCTCCGACGACACCATGGCCCAGATGATCTGACATCCAGAATGGTTTCAAGGCAACTGGCTCAGAGGTTCACCCTAATGGACTACTCCATAATCCTAAAATTTTCTTTGTGTCCCCATAAGATACAGCGCCCCCCTCCAGCAGGAAGTAGTAAGAAAAACTACGCCCACATTCCCAAAATTATCAAGCTGGCTTTGGAGATGGAATTGGCTCACTCCTTCTCTAAACCCAAACGTATTGTTAAAAGAAAAGGTTAAGAGATTCTTGTGTCCCAAATCAGAAGAGCTCTCTGGTGTGGGGCAGAGAAAAACCAATATTTTTATTTAATTTGGGTTGATTATAAATGTGATCTCTTTCTAAAGAAGAAAAGGGGATAGGATGTAGATATAATAGGACAAAAGGGTAGATTAAGGAACTTACTTCTAAAGAGCAACAACTTGTTTAAAATGTTTTACATTGGTATAGATTTTAGTCTATTGATACAAACTTAAAGTTAATTTTGTTATACTATGTATATATTTCTACTCGTGTTTAAGGTATTGTGTTTGTATAGCTCATTTTAAATTGAAATGGATAATTAAAAATAGATTAATAATTAGTCATCTATGATAATCATACTCATAGGCATGTTAGTTAAGTCTTCTAGGTATATATATAGATATTTCAGATCGATAGGTAATCTTCAAATACTTCAAAGACCTACAGAATATGGCATTTAAAATACTTTTAAAATTTAGATTTTCTGGACAGTGAGACATGTCTGCTCCTGGCAGCACCAATTTACTTCAGAGAGGAGGATGGGCATTGAAGACACTTCATATCTTATCTTCACCTTTACAAAAATAGCCATTTGGGCAAGAAACTGTTCTTGCCTGGACTGCTCGATCAAGTGGACATGCAAGACCCATAGAAAGGTGACCACTGAACTTTGCTTGACAAAATGGTCCTTCAGGTTCCTGCTTCACAGAGGAAACTGCCAGACATTCTACAGGACACTGAGAGAAGTGACCGCGAGACTCTAGCCCTGTGAGCTGAAGACAAATGCCCCAACTTTACAAAGGAACATTAGGTGACTGTCCAGGCTGCCAGCTGTCTCTGTCTACTCTTGCAAGACTCCTGAAAAATGCTTATATCCTTCTCCCGGTTCTCAGGTAATATTATATCCTTCTGAGGTCTTTGATGTGGTTGAAGACTAGATAGTTATAATTTCCTCAATTATGATAAAAGATAAGTTAGATATAAAACCTTAGACTCACAAATATAAGATAGATAGGATATCTTCTTTAATATTGTAACTGTAATTCTTGCTTGATAATTGTTTTGTTATATGTAATTGTACTATGTAAAAGTTAAAACCTTCCTTTAAAAAAAAAGAAAAGGGGAAGTGCTGTGGATATCGCTCTGTGTAAATAAAGTTCTGATTGGCCAGTGGCCAGGCAGGAAGTATAGGTGGGACAAGAGAGAAGAGAATTCTGGGAAGTAGAAGGCTGGGGAGAGACACCGCCAGCCGCCGCCATGAGAAGCAACATGTAAAGACACTGGTAAGCCACAAGCCATGTGGCAAAGTATAGACTAACAGAAATGGGTTAATTTAAGATAGAAGAAGCAGATAACAAGAAGCCTGCCACGGCCATACAGTTTCTAAGCAATATAAGTTTTTGTGTGCTTTCTTGGTTGGGTCTGAGCAACTGTGGGACTGGCGGGTAAGAGAGATTTGTCCTGACTATGGGCCAGGCAGGAAAACTCTAACTACAAGAAAGAAAGAAAGAAAGACAGAGAGAAAGCAAGCTTATTCTGTTTGGGTTTGAAGGTGGAGAAAGCATGGCAGTGTGAGTGGGAGGCAGCCATTCACATCTCATCTGCTGTCACAAACAGAAGTGAACCCTAGTGCTCAGCTGGTCTCCTCTTTTATTGCCAGAGTGTGGTCTACTGTTAGCGTGGATCTCCCCACTTCAATAAACCCAACCTGGAAAGTCCCTCTTAGACACGTCCAGAAGTTTGTTTCCTAGGTGACTCTAGACCTTGTTGGGCTGACATATAACAGTTTCTTATTAAAAATTGGAGGACTCCAAATGGGGAAAAGGCCAAGGACCAGAAAGCATAGAAGAGTAAGCTCCAGGAACCAGATCCCACCCTTTCCGCCAACACAGGGGGCTACAGTGAGAAAATGGAAGCCCAGGCTTCTTTCTCCAGGTGACTTACAGACCCAACACTTGGGAGACCAAGCCAGGAGGTACACTGTGACTTTGAGACCAGCCTGGCCTGCATCCTGAGACCCTCTGCCCACAGAAAGAACAACTTCAATATGGCAACAGCAAAGCACTAAGTGGAGAACATGGTCCTTCTCTAGGCCTGCTAACACCTCGGCCTTGAAAGGGATGCAGGAATGTGTTGTTGGATGCCAGTCGACAGTGCCGCAGTGGAGAAGCTCCCGAAGATGTGAAGTCTTTGCTTTCCGAATGAGCAGGGGTTCAGCCTTCTTAGAAAAGACTGACTGATACCCTACTAGCTCACTCCAGGTACTTTATTCAAACATATACAAGGTTAATAGGGGCTGGGAAAGGCTCCAGCTACCAAAGTCATCTTGTTCCTGCTGTCTGTGAGAGCAGACAACCCACACAAATCTCAGACCCTTCTGATTATGGCCATAATCAAAAACAAGAACTCCAGGTTTGCCAAGAGCGTCTTAGGACCAAGGTCACTGCAGCTGCAAGCTCTCACATTGAGCACCAAGTGCGGATTCTCCAGAAAAACAACATTTCTTCAAGGTTCAAACAGTCCAAAACAATTTCTCAGCCTCTACGGATTAACCCAAACATAGCAAAGGCTTTGCTGAAACATTTCTCTCAAAGCCAGACACAAAGGCTTTACCATACAGTTCCCTCAATGCCAGACATAAAGGCTTTACATATCACTACAGGAATGGGTCCATCTTCTCTGCCAATTAAATAATTAAAAAGGCAGGAAAGAAGTGTTACTGGGAATCTTGGGGAGTTATGTGATGACTGGGAAATCAGGTCAGGGTCTCCTCTTGGGAACCCTCAGTTTCATTAATAAAAGAATTTAAGAATGGTCACAAACAAAAAAGTTCAGGGACAAAGAACAGACTCGGGCAGAAGCCTCAGGACCATCGATTCGAGTTTAAAAAGAAAGCCCCCCCCCCCACCAGGGGAATAGCGGGGTGGGGGGGGGTTTGATCTAAGTCTCACAATGCCTGGAAGTGAGGAGAAGAGAGAAGAACAAATGTCATGGCACTTGAGACCAGGTGGCATGCAGTCAGCCACTTGGCTGCAGGGAGCCACAGGGTTAGGAGGGCAACTTTAGAAAAGGAGCTAGGAAGAGCCCGGAGTACTAGCTAGGGAGCTGAAAAGCAAACATAGACTTTGACCAGCATCTAAAGGAAAGAAGCGAAGAAAAGAAAATAATCAGGCCTCAAAAACAGTGGGCAGACCCAGACCAAGCTGAATCTCATGGTGTCTCAGCTGGTAGGGGCTGCAGTAGGGGATGTGGAATTCTGGAAGGAAAAGCATGTTCTCTTGAGGTGAACTTGTCTTTCGGAGGGGTGGGTCCCTAGCCAGGGTCCTGACCTGTCCCATTGGATTAACCCTTAAAGGAGGAGACAGGAGCATGTCTCTGCCTAGGGGTAGATTCCATCTTTATATCCACCTGCCATACCTGAAGAGGTGTCCCTAAAAGTGTGTAGGAGATGGCTTGAAATTGGGAACCAGCTCTAACCCGTTTTTATCATGAAAATCTAGAGATCTGGTTCCAAAGTTGTTCACCAAAGGGATTAATGTTTGGGCCCGAGTTTTAGCTTTTATCATGTGTATTCTCTAGGCAGGGATGTTCATTCAGGAGAAGATGAGAGCCCAGAGCTCCTTTTGGCCTTTCTTGTTAGAGACTCAAGGGTACTTTTGGGCCCCTGCCTTGAACTTTCTTTTGTGTCTCTACTGCCTGTTTTCATTATCCCTCCTCTGAAGATAGTTCACTTAGGGAGTTTGGATGACAACCAAATTTGACTTCTTCCTACTGAGTGGGGTTGTCAGATGAGGCAGGAAGGCGCCTCTCCAGTGTACTTATTGTAAGTGAGGGCACAGTGAAACCACTGAACTGGACCACCCCATGGGCAGAAAGAATGATTAATTGGGGATCAGACTACTGCATTTCTTTCTTTCTCTCTCTCTCTCTTTCCTCTCTCTCTCTCTCTCTCTCTCTCTCTCTCTCTCTCTCTTTCTCTCTCTCTCTCTCTCTGTGTGTGTGTGTGTGTGTGTGTGTGTGTGTGTGTGTATGTGTGTGGTCAGAGAGAGAAGCAAAATGTCAGAAAAGCAAGCAGATTTTATGTGACGGTCAACACAGTTGGAGTCTTTGATCTGATACTGTTAGGATTGACCAGGAGCTAGATGTCCTCACCTGACCTCTGTCTTGCTGTTTAGGAATGGATAAAAGAAGGTACCTGGTAAACAGATACCTGACTTCGGGCTTCTGTTTACCCAAAGTCCTTCTGTTGAGGACATTGTCATTAGCTCTGCCATTGTGTGTATGGGTGGAGGTGGGGGGAATTTGGATCTAACATTTATCTAGGAGAGCCCAAAATCATATCAACAGTTCCATTTGTACAACAGCCAGGTGTAGGAGAACAGGAAGTCTTTGACTGGCACCTGGATATAGATGTGAAGGGAAAGGAAGAACCATTAGTATTATGTGTCCTAAGCAGAGAAACTGGAGGAGCCAGATCAGAAGATATTTCCAAAATGTTTAATTCAAATTCCTTCGGGATCTCTCAATGGGCTCAAAAGTATATCCATACATTGAGTTCCTCCCCATTTTTTCCTTTGGTCTCCAAGACAGGACTCTAGAGTATGAACCAAGGATGTGTGTTTAGACACATTGACAACTATTTGAGTGGCTGGATTCACAGTGTGAAATTTAGGCATCATTTGATTTTTAGGTTGAAACAATAGTGAGTCTGTCTCTCATGGGTATAGGTAGGTGCTGTATTGTTCAGCTGAGCTGAGGTCATGATGTCCTATCATCTTATCTGGGTAGCTTTTTTTTTTTTTTTTAATCAAGAAGAAAGTCATTAGTGAGAAACAGTTGGATAAACAACCTCTCCTATAGTTAAGCCTAATGTCTGAAGGGTGTGATGCTTTGGATGATTTGGAGAAACATATGGATCATTTTCATCATTGGTTATTCCTTCCCGTTGGGCATTAACCTGTCTTTTGCCAATTGTTCTGTCTGAGCAAAGGTAAGACAAAAGCCTTGCTTGACTGTGGCTTTGCTTGGAAGGAGGAATTCTTTTTCCCAGTGTTGACCCTCCTCTTGGTGGATTGGGCACTCATTAGAGTCCGTCCAGTGGTGTCTCCATGGCCTCCCTGAACAAAAAAACACATGACCCTCCAGGGAATAAAGGGCATTTTGAGGATGAATCATAGTCTCAGGGATCTAGTTGACTGTGGAGAGCTAGAAGCAAAATATTTTCCCTTTAATCTCTCTGACCACACCAGTATTGTCCCAAATTACCGAACATTCAAAAGGTCAATTACACCAGTGTGGTATTCTTAACTATTGTGTAATATTTAGATAAAGCCTAGGCAAAAACTGAGCACTTAAATTAACCCTGATTAGACATATATTTTTGTTTTGTTAAGCCTGTACTTGTAACTATTGCCAAGAATAATTAGGGCAAGTGGTCGTGGCTCACACTTTTAATCCCAGCACTTGGGAGGCAGAGGTAGGCAGATCTCTGTGAGTTCAAGGCCAGCTTGGTCTATAGAGAGAGTTTTAGGTCAGGTCCCAAAGCTACACAGAAAAACCCTGCCTCAACAATAATTTTATCATTTTAATCATTTTAAAGATGGAGAAACTGAGGCTGAAAGGAAGGAAGACACAAACCCAAGTGTGATGGTTTGAATGTTGATAATACCCCTAAATTCATTTGTTGGGAACAGTTTTAAGAGTTGGGGCCTTTGGGGAAGGGATTAAATCTGGGGAGTCTACCTTTCATGAAAGGGATCTGTATGTTCCTTCCACTATGTGTGGGTGCAGCAAAGAGTTGCCCACCTTAAAGCAGAGAGCTGCGGGGCGCACGCCTGTAATCCCAGCACTTGGGAGGCAGAGTCATGTGGATCTCTGTGAGTTCGAGGCCAGCCTGGGCTACAGAGTGAGTTCCAGGACAGGCTCCAAAACTACACAGAGAGACCCTGTCTCGAAAAACAAAACAAAACAAAAAGCAGATAGTTAACCTTCACTAGACACAGAGGAGTCTGCAAGAGCCTTGACCAAGGTTACTTTGCTACAACTGTCTAAAGGGAGCTAAGATGCGGACGGAGAACCTAGAGCTCTCAGGAGCAAGGAAGGCCAACCTTGTCACATGCCAGGGCTGCGAATGGAATGCCACCAGGGACCACAGCATGCTGAGCACAGCCGGAACCTTTACTGCTTGCTGGCATCCAAATCCTTGGTTTGCAGGCCCAGGAGGAACCTGCTGGGGGTAGACTTTTTGTGTCTATCAAGTAAAACCTTAGGTTTCCCGTTTGGGAAACGAGGATGATGGGAAATTCTAACACACTAGACAGGGCGAGGAGGCCTTTGAAGACATTTTGCCATCAAATAAACCAGTCACCGAAGGACTATGAGCCGGCCCCTTTTCACCCCCTCTGCCCACTCAGGGGAGGCCAGCAGTCCTTTCTGCCTCACCCTGTGCTAGACTCCGGTGCCAGTCTCTTGGACCACAGCTCAGGTCCGCTCCCCTTTTAGAAAGAAGGGACAGGCTCCAGGATCCGCCCATTGGAGGCGTGGCAACACTAGGTCTGGACGGGACCTCAGACTTTGAGCCTGGGTTTGTTTTTTTTTCTTTATTTCAGCGTCTGTTCAGTTACGGAATTGGTTCCCGCCGCCAGTGCCATGGTCTTGGAGCTCTACCTGGACCTGCTGTCCCAGCCCTGTCGTGCCGTTTATATATTCGCCAAGAAAAACGGCATCCCGTTCCAGATGCACTCGGTGGAGCTGCGAAAGGGTGGGCAGGGCCTCGGCTTTACAGAGCTGAGAGATGGGGAGGCAAGGCGAGCTTAGGGGATTCCTTTCTGTACCGTCCCCTTCCTAGGCTTTTTCTGGTTTAGTGACCAAGTCAGAAAAGAGTCACCAGGGAGATCCACGGTTCAGGACTCCCGCAAACTCTGCTGTCTCGTGGAATAGACGGCCAGGACCTGCTGAAACCCAACAGCAGGCAGACCTGGCAATAGAAATGGGTGTAATTTGGGCCTATCGACAGGGACCTCCGGAGGACCGGGGCTGGAGAGAGGTCTAGGAGAGTGAATGTGGAGATCTGGCTAGTTACCCTCTCGTTTCCTCCAGTGCTGAGATAGGCAGTGTCACGCAGAACCTCCATTGCAGGGACCTGCCTTTCCACCAGCCTCTCTCCATCACCCTGGTCTGTCTGCTGGAGTCCCTTTGGCCCTTCTTTTTCCTGTCTTCTTCTTTTACCTTCCTTCACTCTGGCCTCTCTTGCTTGCCCAGGGTAGAGAGAGGCTGCTGTGTGGGGTATACCGGCGCCTTGCCTCCTCCCTGCTGGCTGCTGAGGGAGGCCCTCAGCCCTGGCAAGACAGGGTTGAAGCAGAAGGTGTTGCTTAATGTGCTGTTGGTCTGTGCCACATTGTCTCTCGGTCTGAAACTTCTTCACCTCTTCACGGCCGCCTCTGTGGACAGTGCACTTAACCCCAACAGGCGCTGCCCCTGCAGAGCCTGATGTAGGGTGTTGTAGGGTGGGGGACCGATAAAGGGATGTTCGAGTTGGCTGTCAAAAGCAAGGGTCCAGAGGGAGACAGATTTCCACCAGGAAAAGAAGGGGCGGCAACAGCCCTTCATCTGATCTAGGGCAGCAGGAACCACTGAAATCTGTTGGGCAAACGTTTATCTGGCTGCATCAACAGGAGGAAAAACGATCTAGGTTAATTCAAGCAGAGACCAGGGTTCCAAGGGACAGTGGGGGCACTCTTCAGGGCTGCCAGTGGGGCAAGTCCCAGAGGACCCGTCAATAGAGTGTGAAGTCTGTTTTGTATCAAAGGCAAGGGGCAGTTTTCTCTCTTCTCACGGGAGCCCTGCCTGCACTTCCTGTCTAGGGTAGGCAGCCTAGTTCCAAGAAGAACCGTGAATTTAGTGTTTGGCATCCTAGGACCTCGGCCAAGCTCTCAGAGGCCCAGTGTTCTACTAGCATCCCTCTCATGCTGGACTATCTGCAGGTGAGCACCTCAGCGATGCGTTTGCCCAGGTGAACCCCATGAAGAAGGTACCAGCCATGAAGTACAATGACTTCACCTTGAGTGAGAGGTAATGGGGCCCTGGGGACTTTTTGCCAGGCTTTCCTGGGATCAGCCTGTTGTAACCCTCTCTGCATTATAAACTATGAAGCTGGAGCTGGAGGGGATGGTTCAGTGCTAAAGAGTATTTACTGCTCTGGCAGGAGACCTGGATTTGGTCCCTGCACTCACAAGAGGCAGCTCATAACCATTTATAACTTCAGTTCTAGGGATTCATTGCCCTCTAGTATCTCTGGGCACGCAAACTCATGTAGACACACACTAGGAACCTCAACTCCCTAGAGCACTGGTTCTCAACCTTCCTAAAGCTGAGGCCCCCTGATACTGTTCCTCATGCTGTGGTGACCCTCAACCATAAAATTATTTTCATTGCTACTTCATAACTGCAGTTTTGCTATGAATCAAAAGGTAAATATCTGATATTTTTGATGGTCTTAGGCAACCCTTACGAAAGGGTTGTTCTACCCCAGATGGAGTCATGACCTACAGGTTGAGAATCTCTGCCCTAGAGGCAAAGGACTGCTGTGCTCTATATCCTACAGAGTTAGGGCTGGAACCCAGGACACTGCCTACCCACTGCCCAGTTCATTGAGCTGATTTTGGGGGAGATAAGACATCTACTTGACTTCTCTACCAGGCTGTGGTTGTTGATTAAAATACCCCTGGGGCAGAGAAGGTGGGAAACTTACCCTACCATGACCACCATACTATAGCCCAGCTGGCGTAAAGAGGGCCCTGTGACATCTGTGTCTCCCCAGTGTCTCAAGTATGAGGGTCCCTGGGGTTCCCTTGTATGAGTCTTCCCTATGAAATAAGGATGTTTTTATATCCTATCAGGTCCCAAGATGGTGAAACTCCCCTCTTCATTGAAGCTAAACCTTTTTCTCAGTTCTGCCTTTTTTTTTTTTTTTTTTTTGTCACACAAGTCTCCTACCACATAGCAAAGGGACTCTAGAGGATATGCTTTCAAGATCATTTCTGACCTGTCATGATTGATGTAGTCCAACCAAGACACCGCCATTCTCTCTTCCTGTTGCTCCTGCTGTCCTGGACCCTTTAGTTTGCAGAGAGTTGCACCCTATCAGGTGCCAACCAGGGGCAGCTTGCAGCCTCTGCATGTCCCCCTGCATGCCATCATCATGCTGGGGAGGTGTGGGACCTCTCGCAGCCCTCCTCAGAGGTGACCTGAACACTTAGCTACAGCACAAAGAGCTTGTTCTACTTGGGAAACTGAGGCATTAAGCTGGGCTGTGGACGCAGGTCTGTGTCTCAGACAGGCCTTATTAGATAGCTTAGTCAGGCGTCAACATTGTACTTCTACCTGCCTGCCTCTTCCTCTTGTGTGCTGTGAATTTATGTCATCGACATAATGTTTCCTGTGGAGACACTATACACACATCTATTCACTCCAGACAGGGAGCCTAGGACAGACCAATATATGAATACCACCTGAAGGAAAGCCACTGCCTACCTCCCTCCCTCCCTCCACATGCAAGTGGGGGCTTCCTCCCAGACCCTGGATGAGGCACAGACCACACCCAAACACTTGTTTTCACAGAGAGATCCTTTACTAAATGGGGAAGAAGTTAAAGTGTCTGCTTTCTGACTCAGGCAGAAAAACAGTGGCAAAGTGACCTTGCAGGTGTGATTTTTAAGGAGAGAAAAAGGGGAGGTCTGTGTTAGAATGGGCTAGGATGTGGCGGGATATTTTGATGGGGTATGTTAATTAGGTGAATCAAAGGGGGCTTTTGATTGCTGGACTTTGGTATTCATCCTTAGGAGTCGGGCATAAGAAAGTATCCAAATAAGGGAATAGACCTTGGTGGCTAGGTTTAGGGGTGTAATCTATGGTTTACAAGGGAAAGGGAAGGGGAAGGGCAAAGGAGATAGGGGAGAGGGTGATGGGCAAGGCCTGCAGGCACCATGTTTGTCAAATCCAGGCCGGCTAGAGTCTCTTCATCACCAAAGTTCACCTTGGGAAACTAATGAGTTTTATTGGTTTTTTTTTTTTTTTATAGGAGTAAGGTTGAGGGGTTACTTATAGTAGCAGAAATGACTCAAAGACAGCTGCACCACCAAAGACCACTCCAGCATGGCTGGGAACCTGGAGCACACTGCACAGCCTGCAGGCACTCAATAGGTTGGAGAGTGTCCTTTCTAAGTGACTCAGTTGGTCTAAACGTCTTCCAGGCTGCTCAGCTGGTTTCTGCTTCTTCTAGGCAGCTGGTCTGATCTCAGAGTCTTCTTTGCTGCTTGGCTTGTCTAACAGGGACGCTCAGTAGTCTTTGTTGCTTACTTCGGGGAGGAGGGCCTAGTGAATCTGCTCAGTTTCAGGGACTTCCTTTAAGGGGCATCACTACAGGATGGAGCATCTTGAACTTGGGGAAAACTGTTACACAATGTGTGTACCTCCCACTCTTCCCAGTAACTATAACCCAATACCAGAGTTTGCTGACTGAACTCTTCAAGTGTCCCTCTAGAGTCAGCTCTACAGTAGTTGGCATAACCCAAGGCAGGAAAAAGAGTTCCAGGGAGCCTTGTCTGCTGTGTGGTTCCAGGATCTTACAGGGCCCCAAGTGTCTGAGTAAGATTTTAAAGAACCAAGCTGACACTTAGCACAAGGAGTGACATAAAGAACAGAGGCCAGGTACATGGCTCATGCCCACCACCCTAGCACTCCAGAGGCTGAAGTAAGAGGACTATGGATTTGAGGCTAGCCTAGGCTGTCTCAAAGAACAGAGGGAGAGTTGGGAAAACCTTTTTGAACCATTAGGCCATCTGAGGCTGTCTGAATGCTGAAGGATGAGAGTGGATGTAGCCTGAAAACAAGCTTCCTCAAAGCTCTGCTTGGATATCCCTCCTCCAGGAAGCTTCCTGGCCCTATACTCAGAAATTGAACCCTTGACAGGACCCTCAGTGGTGAGATTCTGCCTGGTGGTAGAATAGTCTTGGTGTTGGAAGACAAGATTCAATTCTGACACTAAGAGTGGTGTGCCTCTGGAGACAAGGCTCTTCCTTATTCGGAGCCTACTTTCGATGTTCTGAAAAAGAGGCTCAGACTGGCAAATTGTCAGAAAGATCAGGAAAGGCAGGGGCCAGAGAGATGGCTCAGCAGTTAAGAGCACTGGGTCCTGAGTTCAATTCCCAGCAAACCATATGGCTACTCACAACCATCTATAATGAGATCGAGCGCCCTCTCTGGCATGCAGGCGTACATGCAGTCAGAGTACTCATTGACATAAAGTACGTAACAAAATAAATCTTAAAAAAGAAAAGAAAAGGTTATAAAAGGTTCTGGGCACCGAGTCAACCCAGTGGTGTTTGACCAGCTGCCTTGCTCCTCTCCTTACACAGTGTGGCCATCCTCCTCTACCTAACACACAAGTTCAAGGTCCCGGACCACTGGTACCCCCAAGACCTGCAGGCCCGTGCTCGTGTGGACGAGTACCTGGCGTGGCAGCATACAACCCTTCGGAGAAGCTGCCTCCGGGCTCTGTGGCATAAGGTGAGACTGGACATGTGGGGGAGAGGAGAGGAAATAGGAGCGAGGGAGGGGAGGGAAGATTTGCCATGGCGAGCTATTTTCAGTTTGGCGTTTTCTAATGTCTTGCCTTCAGCTTAGCTAATGCTATTGTGTCCCGGTTGTTTGTTATTCAATACCATCTTTATTTGAAACATCGATTTTTTATTTGTAGAAACGCCATGTAGTTGTTTTCGTAAAGTTGCATTTCTCAGCCAAAATTTACCATCTGTTCACCCACTTTGGTTATCTTTCTATTTGAAAAATTTTAATAGATTTGTTACTGTCACTTAATTTATTTGTTGTGTATATGTGCCAGGAGCCACCTTGTGCATATGGAAGTCCGAGGACAGCTTTGGGAAATTAGTTCTCACCTTCCATCTTGGTGAGGCAGACTGTCCTTTGTCTCTGCTGCTCTGCTGTGTACTCGGGGCTATCTGACCTCTGACCTCTGACCTCTGAGCTTCTGTCTCAGTCCATTTTCCTTGTCTCTGCCATTCCGCTCACTGTAGGAAAGCTGGGGTTCCAGCACGCCTGGCTTTTTATGTGGGTTCTGGAGAACTGAACGGAGGTGGACAGGGTCGTCAGGCTTGCCCGTCTGGGACTGTCACCTTCTGAGCCATCTCCCAGACCCTGTTACCATTAATTACTTAAATGTCCTCTTCAGTTGGCTGGTAATGTAGCTCAGTGGTAGAGCAGTTGTGTAACAAGCACAGTATCTTAGGTTCAAATCTCAGCTCCTGGTGTGTGTGTGTGTGAGCACCTGGTGTGTGTGTGTGTGTGTGTGTGTGTGTGTGTGTGTGTGCACCTGGTGTATGTGTGAGTGTGCATGTGCATGTGTGTGTGTGTGTCCTTTGTTAGCTTATTTCCGCATCCAGGTCTTCTGTGGGTCAGTTTCTACTGGTTGTTTTTTCTGCTCTTGACTATGTGTCCCATCATCCTCCTACCTCACATGTTTCAGAAGTTCCTGTGCCGTGCTATACATCGCATGCTAGCACAGCTGAAAATAGTACAAAGGAATCTTTTTTTTTTTTTTTCACCCAGAAGGTTAAAGAGCACCTATATCTTGAAGGCAGGATTGGGTCACTGACTCTCTCCAGCAAGCTTTTGGAATCTAAACACAGAAAGTAGACTGGGGCTGGAGAGATGGCTCAGTGGTTAAGAGCACTGGTTGCTCTTCCAGAGGACCTGGGTTCAATTCCCAGTACCCACATGGCAGCTCACAACTGTCTGTAACTCTAGTTCCAGGGGATCCAACACGCTCACACAGACAGACACACAGGCAAAACACCAATGCACATTTTTTTTTTAAAAAAAAGTAGGCTGGTGATGCAGGGGATGAAAAGAAGGGTGAGGACATCAGTCACCCCAAAGGGCTCAGACGACATCAAGTTCTTCTTTTCAGTTCTGGTATTTTCCACGATCTTACCTTTGGCTTTACTGATTCTTTGATGTGTCTAGGTTGTTGTTATGGTTAGTCATGTAATGATTCTTTTTTGGGGGGGATTTTTTTTTTTCATTTTTAGAAATTCCATGTATTTAACCACAAAATCTTTCCCTGTGGGAGTTCTAAAGGGAACCAGGGGAGGAAAGTCAGGTCACCCTGCTAAGAACGGGGAGTTAGCGTTCAACGGTACAGGATGGAGATGGTCGGTGGTGATGGTTACACAGCGTTGCGAGCATACTCAGTGTTGCACACTGAGCTGTGTACTTTGAAATCCATCCTGTGGACCGTGTAGCTGCTGCTCTCAAAGTCAAACAAATGGAAGTTGGCAGAGGCTGTGAAAAAGGAGCCTTCACGTGCTGGGTGTGGTGGCAGAAGCCTGTAATGCCAGTGTTCGGGACAGGCAGGAGACTAGATGTGAGCTTGAGGTCAGCCTGTGCCCCAGATAATTTTTATCATCATCATCATCATCATCATCATCATCATCATCTGCATCTTATCCTCTTCCCTCTCCCCCCTCCTCTCCTTCCTCCCTTTCCTTATCTCTTTTTCCGTAGCCCTGTGCTCACATTAAGCTATATCAATTATCCTCAGTGCTTAGCTTTGGGAGACAGCTTTTTACTATGAACTCTATGTAGCCCAGGCTATCCAGGAAAATGTGACCCATAATTGATGGCAGAAATGCAAGAGCTCTTGCTTCCCGGGTGCTGGGACCGCATCTCAACCCTGCCTGGGGCCCACATCATCCTCTCCTGTAACGGCCTTAAATCTGCCGCCCTCTTCCCTCCTGCCTTAGAGGAGATAAGACGCCAAATGTTACTGCTTTAACACGTCACTTTTGATTCCCTGCAGGACTGACAGGAAATCTGTATTGATCAGTCTTGTGTCAGTTACAGGGTAGCCCAAGCGTTTTCAGGCTGCAAAGCAACCTCTTAGCTTTAGTGGTCCAAGCCTGAGAGACAGTGCCATCTTCCTCCTCAGCCTGACAAGCTAAAGGAAAACTTTCTAACCTCTGTACAGGAAGTAAACACATATTTGGAGTTGTTTGTGATTTGGGAATGCTACTTCAGTGGAAACAAAAACAAAAACAAACAAAAAAAAAACGAAACAAAAACAAACACAAAAAACCTGAATGGCCGTCCTGTAAAAGGTTTTATGGCGGTTAATCTTAATTGTCAACTGTCGGTGGAAGTATTAAGGCAACTCCGTGTAGTTAAAGGGAGGTTTATTTTGTGGGGTAACTTACAAGTGAAGGGATAGGTTACAGGGTCAGGGAGAGGTGAGGAGAAATCCAGCGGTGTTCTCTGGAGAACTCTGCTCAATCTACATCCAGCGTCCAGGATCCAGGAACCAAGAGAGCTGGCCCAGCCAGATCTCGGGTGTTAAGGGCTCCTCTCTCGGCCCGCCTTGTAGGCATGACAGTTACTAGAAGCCTCAGTAGGGGTAGTACTTCCAGGTCAAAGCTGGAACAGCTACCCACTACAGTCAACTTGGTAGAATCTAGAATCATTTGAGAGAGGAACATCTGTTAACATCTGAAGGGGGATTATCTTGACTAGGTTAATTGAAGAGAGAAGACTCCCCACTGTGGGCAGCACTGTTTCCTGGGCTGGAATTGTATTAAAAAAGAGAGAAATAAAGCCCTAAGCGATAGCTCAGTGGTTAAGGGCACTGGCTGCTCTTCCAGTTGGGTTCCCAGCACCCAGGTGGCTGTTGCAGTTCCGGAGGATTTGACCGACTTCCTCTTGTACCCTCTGTGAGTACACACACACACACACACACACACACACACACACGGTGCACAAACATAGATGTGGACAAAACACTCACACTCATAAAATAAAAATAAAATCTCAAAAAATGTAAGGGGTGGGGAGAGACTATGAGCCAAGCACAATCATCATTCTCTGTGTGGATGCAATATGATTGGCTCCCTTGAGCTCCTGGTACCATGACCTCTGCATCATGGCGGCCGTATCCGGATCCATGAGCCTGGCTCCCTTAAAGTTCCCTTTGTGAGCGTGTTCTATGGCAGCATCAGGAAAAACCAGAGAGATGCCATGTAGCTGCCTGTGGCATTGCCTATTGAGTGACCTGGACCAGCCACAGGGTTTGAAGTGGGAGGTGGCCAGTGCTGTGCCCAGGTTGCAAGATCACCACAGAGCCAATATCTGATGCAAGCACACAGAGGTTTTTAATAACAAAACATGCAAGCTTGGTCCACGTCCAACATCCGACACAGCGGGTGGAGGAGAACGGCCCTGAGCACTCACTTTAAGGGGTTTATATAGGAAATGTTTACGTGCAGTTTGGGATTGGACGAGGGGGCTAGGGGCGAGGCAGGTCTTTGAAGTTACTGGCTGAACTATAAGCATGAGGTTACTGATGGCTAACAGGATTCAGGGTATCTACAGAGACATAATTTTTTACTCCCTATGTCCTGCTTTTGCTGAACTCAGGATATATACATTCAGATTTATTGTTGCGGTCTCTACTCTCCTTTAAGGTCAACTTCTGGTCAGTTGAGTCCATTACTCCCCATATCTTGTTTTGCCAAGTCCAGGATACATAGATTTATTATCCTAGACTTATAAGTTCAACTTCTGATCACTTCTAAAACTGCTGGTCAGCAAATACCTTCGGAGGAGAGGAGGGGGAAGCGTCTCTCAAGATGGCTACTGATTTTTCCCTTTCAGCCAGGAGATGAGAAAGTAAAGAAGATAGATAGGAAAGCTGGGGTCACCAGGTCTTGCGCAAGCTACATCTTCTGTCAAGCAAGCTTCTTAAGGAGTACAACTGTTTCCAGGGGCGAAGCGGAACAGAGTCAGCACAAACTGTCATACAATGGGACAAAGTCAAACAATGTTGCACAAAGGAAACACAGGCTATTGCAAGAGCATTGCAGATGGAGCACACAGTGGCCTTGGGACCGATGGCTTGTGTCTTTTCATGGGAAAAAGCCAAGTTCCCAGGAACTGAAACCTTAACTCCTTCAAGGTCTTATCCCCAGCCCCAAACTGGCCAAGTCTGCTCCTGGGCAAGACACAACAGCAGGTTCCTTTTGTCCTTTCATCGGGGCCTCTGAGAAAGCCTTGGATCAACTGGTCCAGCCCTCAACAGTAAGATTTTGGACTGTTTGAAATCAGACCCATGGAGGCTAGAGAAAACCAGTTTGCCAGTAATACTGCTGAGTGCACTGTCCTTCCAGACCCAGTGATCAAGACTTTGTCATGGCCCAGTTGGAGATACATTCCAAAGATGATTTTAGCTGAGTTCAGTGATGCCTGCAACCCCAGCGCTTGAGAGGTGGAGGTAGGAAGATTGTGGATAGCCTGGGCTACATAGTAACACCCTCTCTTAAATAGAGAGGCAGGGGAGGAGACTCTTAGGACAGTTTCTAAAGATGCACAAAACTGGGCAGCAGACGCTGAAGATGAGTTATTTTGTCATGGTAAGAAAGGACTTTGCTTTGGAGCCGCACACCTGACCAAGCTCTTGGGAGACAGAGGCAGAGGCAAACACAGAAGGTTCTGGAGTTCAAGGGCCTGGCTCAGCTACACATAGCCTGGGCTACACGAGGCTCTGTCTCAAAATAAAAACAAAGCCAAACCTCTGGCTTGGGTCAAATAAAATATGTCCCACAAGACCCCATGAAATTCCAGCTGTTAGCTATCGTGTATGATTTGATCCATTAAGCTATAAAGGAAAAAAATCAATTTTATGGAATAATACTTGTGGGGCAATATCAATGAGGCTACTAAAATTTCTTATCTAGCGGGTTCCAGCTGTTTAAAGTTCAATCCTGGAGCTCGTGTGGCCAACCTGACCATTTGTTTCACCTATACACAAAGTAATGGATTTCATTTTGGCTTTTCACACCCACTTGTTTTTACTCACCCCCTCCTCCCCTTCTCCTCTTGTCTTCCTTCTTTGCTCCTGCTGATGTGTGTGTACACGCACATGTGCATGGGAGGGTGGTGTGTGCCATGGTGCGTGTGTGTGTGTGTCGGGGGGGAGGGTCAGAGGAGGGCTTTTGGAAGTTGGTTTTTTTCCTACCATGTAGTCTTAGGGGCCAAACTCAGGTCATCAAGCTTGGCAGCAAACGGCTTTACCTACCACGCCATTGCACCACCCCTTAGTCCCCCCCACACACCCTGTTTTTTGTTTTTTATTGTTTTTTTTTTTGTTGTTTTTGCTTTCTTGTCACGTATATCTCACTACTCTTGTTTTTCCTTACTCCAATTTCTTTAAGACTTCTTCTCTTCTCCTATCATGGTCCTCTGTCTATTTTTTTATGAACAACATGAATAGGCATGCATGCATACACACACACACACACACACACACACACACACACACACACACACTATTGGTGTTTCTGAGTGGCTTATTTTGCTTAAAATGATGTTTTTCAGTTACATCTATTTTCTAACTAATGTTAAGATTTTTTTTTTCCTTATAGCTGATAAGATCCCCAGGAGTGCTGTAGCTGGGTCCTGCGATAGGTCTATTTTCAGCTTTCTAAGGTACCTCCGTACTGACTTCCGTAATGGCTGTAGGAGGCACATTCCCATTAGCAGCACGAGAAGTCTTTCCCTACCTCCTCACCAGCACTTATGGCCATTTGGCTTCTGTTTGTTTTAATTTATTTAATGCATTTGTGTGTGTATATCTTTCCCTACATCCTCAGCATCATTTATGGCCATTTCGTTTCTGTTTGTTTTAATTTATTCAATGCTTTTGTGTGTATATATCTTTCCCTACATCCTCAGCATCATTTATGGTCATTTCGTTTCTGTTTGTTTTAATTTATTCAATGCTTTTGTGTATGTATGTTACATGTGTAGGTTCATGTGTATAGAGCAAGAGGTAGGCATTGGGTGTCTTCTACTAGAGACCCTACCTACTTTCTGAGACAGGGTTTCTCACTGAACCTGGAGCTCACCCATCTTTTTTTATGTGGGTGCTGAGGATCTAAAGTCACTTTACCAACTGAGCAGTTTCTCCTAACCCTGTTTTTTTTGTTTTTTGTTTTTTTGTTTTTTGTTTTTTGTTTTTTTTTGATAGCCATTCTGACTTGGGGTTGAGATGGAATCTCAAAGCAGCTTTATATTTCCCTGATTGTTAAGGTTGTCAAACCATTTGATTTTTCTGTTCTTTTTTATTGAGAATTTTATACATGCATACAATGTGTTTTGATCAAATCCATCCCCATTTCCTCCTTTCCAATTCTTCCTCTGTCCACCCCCAACACTTTCCCCTCCCAAGTCCATGTGCTTTTTGTTTTTTGTTTTTGTTTTTGTTAAGCCCACTGAGTCCATTTAATGCTGCCTGTATATGCGTGGATATGGTACCATCTACTGGCTCCACTTTCCAAGTGGGAATTGGCCATTTGTGGTTTTTCTTTGGAGGACTGTATATCCAGTTCCCTGGCCCATTTATTGGCTGGCTGTTTTGGTGTTTAATTGTTGCAGTTTGTTATATTATTTTAGAATCTAGATGTCACTCCTCTGTCTAGTGTATAGCTGACAAAGATTTTTTTCCGTTCTGTGGACTGTCTACTCTAGTAATTGTTTTCTTTGCTTCATAGAAACTTATACTTTCTTGTCGTCCCATTTGTCTAGTTTTAGGATTATTCTTAGGCTACTGGAGCCCTTGGAAAGTCCGTGTCTATGCCTAGATCTTGAAGTGTTTTACTCATGATTTTTTTCTTTTCCTCTGCCAGTTTCAATATCTGAGGTCTTATATTAATGTCTTTGAGCCATGCTGAATTTATTTTTGTACAGGGTAAAAGATATGGATCTAGTTTTGTTCTTTTACAAAAGGGTGTCTGCTTTTCTCAGCACTGTTTGTGGAGGTGTCTTTTTCTCCTATCTGGTTTTTAACCCTCTCATTAAGGATCAGGAAGCTGTGGCTGTGTAGGTTCGTTTCTGAGTCCTCTCTTTTATCACACTGGCATATATGGCCGCTTTTGTACCAGTGCCATGCTGTTTTTGTTATTGTAGCTCTGTAGGTTAGTTTGAGAACAGGTACTGGAATACCTTCAGTATGCCTCTTTCTGCTTATGATTGCTTTAGTTAGGGCCTTCTGTGCTTCTATGTGGACTTCTGCTTACCTTGCCCCTTGGTTGTATGAAGAGGCTGTCTGCGTGACTGATCTACATTATTCATGTTGTGAAAGTATGTGATATTTGCAAGACGAAGTAACCACTTTATTCTCGACAATGAGTGACACATGACTGTGGTTCCTAACCTGCTTCTTTCCTCAAAAATACTAGTTCTGTTTCTTTTTATTTTTTCAGCCAACCAGAGATGGTGGAAGCAGGACTATTTATTTGTAAACAAAAGTGTCACTTGGGTGACATTTCCCTGCAGGTCTGGCCAGGCCACAAAAGAAAAAGCATAGAACTAAAAGGCAGCTCCCAAGTTTGGAGACATGACTTCCTACTCCAAGGCTCAGCTGGCTTCAATTCCTTATTTTGTCTACCTACCCACCAGGTGATGTTCCCTGTTTTCCTGGGTGAGCAAGTACCTTCTGAGACGCTGGCAGCCACATTGGCAGAACTGGATGTGAACCTACGGGTGCTTGAGGACAAGTTCCTCCAGGACAAGGCCTTCCTTGTTGGGTCTCACATCTCCCTGGCTGACTTGGTCGCCATCACAGAGCTGATGCACGTGAGTGCTCTAAAAAGAATGAGCCCGTAAGACACAGGCAGTACTGGCTAGTTACAGAAGTCCCAGTGTTGTTAACCCCTACTAGTTGTAGATCTGTTCCTATGTGCGGACACTCCTTCCAGGTTTGTAATGTTTGTCCTTGGCTGTTCTAGTTAGCTTCTTTGTGGCTGTGTAAAACACTGACCCATAAACAACGTGGGGAGGAAAGGGTTCATTTGGCTTACAGGTTATAGTGCATCATGGAGGGAAGACAAGGCAGAAGCAGAACTCATGGGGGAGTGCTGCTCACTGGCTTGTGCCCCATGGCTTGCTCAGCGACCTTTCTTACACAGCTCAGGCCCGTCACCCGGGGATGGCACCATGCACTGTGTACTGAGCCCTCCTACATCAATTAGCAATCAAGAAAACACCCCCATAGACATCCCCACAGGCCAATCTGATGGAGACAATTCCTCAGTGGGAATTCTCTCTTCCTAGGTATATCTAGGTTTGTGTCAAGTGGGGAAAAAACTAACCAGCGCAATGTACTCCTTGTTTGCCTGACATACAAACACATCACTGTTAAGCTATCCATCATCTTTCATTTCTTTGTCCCCAAGATCTCATGTTAGTATCACAGAGCACAGTCCAATTTTAAATATCTCATAGTCTTTTAAAAAGCCCAATGGTTTAAAAAGCACAAGTTCTCTTTAAAAATCCAAAGTCTTGCCACCAGGTGGTGGTGGCGACATGCCTTTAGTCCCAGCAATTGGGAGGCAGAGGCAGGTGGATCTCTATGAGTTCAAGGCTTGCTAGAGCGAGTTCCAGGACAGCTAAGGCTACACAGAGAAACTCTGTCTCAACAAAACAAAACAAAACAAAACAAAACCAAAAACCAAAAACAACAACAACAACAAAAATCCTAAATCTCTTAACTATGGGATTCTGTAAAATCCAAAAATAAGTTACATAGTTTCTTGTTCCCCTAGGGAACTTGTTTTACAAGGGCAGAGTTACAATCAGACCAATGCAAAGCTACAGTCCTGTAGCTTGAACAGTTTGGTGTCTGACATCTATCTGTGACTCACCCATGATCTACTGGGCTCCAAAGGGCCTGGGCAGTTGTAGTTCTCCTTCTCCGCCATCTGTAACACACAGCTTGTCTTGTGGGCTCAGGCTGGACTCCTGTCACACCTGCCACTGTCCTCTGTGGTCACCTCATATAGTCCTGGCATAGCCAGCCTTCCGGGGTTTCCACTAACACTGAGTCTGCCACTTTACCAATGGCCCCTCCTGGCTTCATACAGTGCCAAACCTTGGTTGCTGTCCATGACGCCTTCATGCCTTCAGATCCAGTACCATGTGGGAGGCTCTTACACATCATCTGCCAAGTCCTCCTGCCAGTTTGATATGCTTCACACTTCACTGTCATCTGAACCGTCATTGTCAGCAGATGATGATGGTTTGATGAGAATTCTTAAAGGGAGAGAATCAGTTAAAAGAGAGAGTCTTTTCCCCATGTTAAAAAATGAAAAACACTATTACAACGAAGGGAGTTACGGCTCTGCATGATAATATGCTGGATGGTTTAAAATTGGAATAGTTAAATGAGAGGATAATTAATTTAGATGTGATTTATGTAATGTCAGTTATAAACATCATCAGTTTTATCATTTTTGTTTTATCACAAAAAAAAGTTGGTTAATATGGGTGTTAAGATACAAGTTTTGGAAAAACTTATTAAAACAGATCATAGAGATATTCAGACCCAGACAGAAGAATTTAAAGCACAGCCAATCTCAGCAGTACCTTATAAGGTTAGAGAGGGATGGCCTAAGGTTTTCAATCAACCAACTTTAATTTATCCAATAACCTTACAGGAATTACCAAATGATATATATCCTCAAGACTGTATAGGAACTGAATGGACTCCTGTGGAAATGTTAGATTTAAGGAAGCTATAGTCTCATATGGCATGCATTCACCTTCTGTGAAGCAGATGTTAAACTCATGGTCAACTTGTAATAGAATTATCCCTCAAGACTAGAGATGTCTTGGAGCCTGGTCCTCAATAACAGTGGAGGACCTGATGGAAGGATGAGGTTAAAACCATTAAACAATGAAGCAGGGCTAGAAGTGTGGAAATCTTCCAAGACTAACTTCTTAGAAAGGGAGATATGCTAATGTACAAAGGCAATCCATATGATGACCACACCCTGACTTTATGTTATGCAGCAGCTTTGAATGCTTGGGACAGAATTGAAGAAGTAGAAAAGAAAATAGAGGTTTACTAAAGTAATGCAGGGCCCAAAAGAAACCTTCACTGATTTCTTACAAAGATTGACTTCAGCAGTAAATAGAATTATACAAAATTCAGTAGCTAGACAAATAATAATTGAATCTATGGCTTTTGAAAATGCCAATTTGCTAATTTACAATGCAAAAGAATAATTAGACCGTTAAAGGCAAGATCAGCATTCTTAGAGGAATGGATCAGAGATACAGTCAATATTGGATTTCATAATCATGAAGATGCTTGGATAAGGAGAGGTGATTTCCAGAGGTTTGAAGAAAAGTAAAAATGTCAGGTGTTTCAATTGCAGTAAATAAGGTCATCTAAAAAGGGATTGTAAACAGGGATTCCTGGCGACAATTTTTTTTCTAAGAATAATCAGAAACAGAATGCCCCTCCCTTCGGGATTATGCAGACAGTGTGGCAAAGGCAGACATTGAACTAATGAATGTAGATCAACAAGGGACAGTCAAGATCACCCTTTGCCCTTGGGAAATGCCTTGAGGGGTCTCTTGCAGGACCCTATGTCAAATTTGGTTCAGGCATTCCCTGTGACTGTGGGGGAAACTCCTTCCCAGAGAAATTAAAGGGCTTAATGCCTATTGTAAAAAATCATACTGCTCTGGATGGTAGAGCAGCTTTAGGAGATGAAACAAAAATTTCAGGAGAAACCAGAACAAGAGAGACCTTTTAATTAGAAGAGACGATAGTTCATCAACCAACATGACCATCTAATTTAAACTAACTTATACCACTAACAAATGCTTTTTATTTCATCAGATATAACTTGCCATAAGGGAACATCCCCAAAATTAGGGTTGGGGAAGGGTTTTGTTTTTGCCTTTTCAGGAGAATGAAGGCATCCAGCTAAGGAATCTGAAGACCACTGGACAAATGAGACATGTGAAGAAAAAGGACAAATCATCCAGAAAAAAAATGTCCCAAGAAGAAGAGTAACTTGGCCTATTAATATATCACATTTCCAACAGGATAAAATTTCATAAATCTTCCCAAATGTTTGTTTCTGCTGTTCTCTATAGACACATAACACAAATGGTCTTTTTTGTAGTCCAGTTCAATTGAAAACTAAAGCTGGCTTTGGAGTTGGAGTGTGGCTTTCTCCTTCTCTAAACTTAAGCATGCTTGTTAAAGTACAATCCAAAATCTCTGTCTCATGTCAGAAGAGCCACCTGATATGAGACAGAGGAAAAACCAAAATCAAAGGACTATTTTATTGCCACTAATTGAATAAGCTTTTGGGGTTTTTTGTTTGTTTTTTTTGTTTTTCGAGACAGGGTTTCTCTGTGTAGCTTTGTGCCCTTTCCCGGAACTCACTTGGTAGCCTAGGCTGGCCTCGAATACTCACAGAGATCCGCCTGGCTCTGCCTCCCAAGTGCTGGGATTAAAGGCGTGCGCCACCACCACCCGGCAATCTTTTGGCTTTATTTTGACTCTTTAAAACTTTTTTTTCTTTTCTTTCTTTCTTTCTTTTTTTCTTTTTCTTTTTTCTTTTTTTCCCCCCAAGACAGGGATTCCCTGTGTAGCTTTGCGCCTTTTCCTGGAGCTAGCTCACTTGGTAGCCCAGGCTGGCCTCGAACTCACAGAAATCCACCTGACTCTGCCTCCTGAGTGCTGGGATTATAGGCATTCACCATCACCTGCCCGGCTAACAAATGAATCTTCTTTTTCTTTCTTTTCTTTTCTTTCTTTCTTTTTTTTTTTTTTTTGAGCTGAGTATCGAACCCAGGGCCTTGCTGAGCTAAATCCCCAACCCCATTTCTCACATTTTTTTAGAAGTTGCTTGCTTGTACTTCCTGCTTACTCAGGTAATGCTATTTCCTTCTTGGGTCTCTGATTGAGCTGAAGTCTTTACAGTTATAATTAGAGTTTTCCTTGTTATCAGATTCAAAACAGAAATTCACTAAAGAGGTGTAAAGTGTATAGGGCTGAGAGACAAAAGATAGTTTTGGTAATGCAAGTTAGAATAGAAAGTGAATTAGATACAACCTATTGGACTCACCAAGACAGGATAAATAATGGAGTATTTTCTCTGAACTTGTCAAATGTTATTAGACTAAGTATTTTTGATGTAGTTATTGCTTGTATATGTTTGTATATAGTTTTTCTTATATTAGTTATAACCTTTTTTATTTTAGACAAAGGGGAGGAACATGGTGATACTTTGTTTGTGTTCTAACAAATAAAGCTTGCCTGAAGATCAGAGTGTGGAGCTAGCCATTAGTTAACCGTAGAGGTCTGTAGGTCTGTATAGACAGGAGACAGGAAGAGATATGACTGGGCAGAAATTGGAATGTAAGGCTGGCAGAGACAGGAGCTCCACACTTTTTGGTCTGAGGAGTCATGGAGGTAAGAGGTGACTTTGGCGCTGGGTGGTGGTGGTGCACACCCTTAATCCCAGCACTCGGGAGGCAGAGCCAGGCGGATCTCTGTGAGTTTGAGGCCAGCTTGGTCTACAGAGCGAGATCCAGGACAGGCACCAAAACTACACAGAGAAACCCTGTCTCGAAAACCAAACAAACAACAAAGAGGTGACGTTGGCTGCTCCTTTGCTTCTCTGACCTTTCAGCATCTACTCTGATATCTAACTCTGGGTTTTTATTATTAAGACCAATTAGAATTTGCGCTAAGATTTATCATACTAGTGACCCTGATAGAGTCTTTGAGAGACTCTAAACTTCCATTTGAACCCTTACAAACCAGGTCTCCATCATCTGCTTTTCTTTCAACATTTGTTTCTTTCAAACTACCATAGAACAGCTCGTTCATCTCTAACTACTCAATGACTTTTGGGCCCACAGTTCCAAATGCTTCCACAACCCTCCGCCCAAAAACCAACGTGGTCAGGTCCATTACAGAAACACTCCACTTCTGGCACCAATTTTTATTCTGGTTTGCTTTTCTGTTGCTGTGCTAAATATCATGACAAAGAATGAAAACTACTTGGAGGAGGAAGAATTTCTTTCAGTTTATTGGTCTATCATCAAGGGAAACCAGGGTAGGAGCTCAAGGAAGGAACTTAAAGGCCGAAACAGAAACAAAGAGACCACAGAAGCCACCCTGGCTTGCTCCCAGGCTCGCATTCGGCTATCTTAGATAGCCCAAGTCTACCTTCCCAGGGTGACATCATCCACAGTGGACCAGGTCCTCTCACATCAGTCAACAATCAAGAACACACCCTGCAGACATTCCTACAAGCCAATCTGATGGAGACAATTGCTCAGCTGAGTTCTCTCTTTTCCATGTATGTCAAGTTAACAACCAAAATTAGCCACAAACTCACCCAGCCCCCATTCTGTTCCCTTCTTGATATAGCCCGTAGGTGGTGGCTGTCCAGTCTTTGAAGGGCATCCCAAGCTGGCTGCGTGGTACCATCGAGTGGAGGCAGCGGTGGGAAAGGACCTCTTCCGTGAGGCCCATGAGGTCATCCTGAAGGTTAAGGACTCTCCACCTGCCAACCCCATCATAAAGCAGAAGATGATGCCTGGAGTGCTGGCCATGATCCAGTGAGTCCAGCCCTGCACTGACTATAGCAGTTCACAAGCATTTTATTGCCCCAGTGATGCATCCTAGCCTCACAGCATAATGGTTTTTAGGCCAGGCTCCGTCTTCACCTTTTTTCTACCATAACCACACACGGCCACAACTGTAACCACTACCTTTCACTTTTGAGTTCAGATAATAAACCCAGGCTCCATCTGAGCCTTAGCTTCTCTGTGTGGTTTATTTGATCTTCCTCTATTCTGGCCCAGTTATCTTTCCCAAAGACAACTCCATTTCCCAGGCTTTGAGAGTCATTTCCCCCCTTCATGATTGCCAAGAATGAAATCACAGATAGGCGTGGTAACTCCTGCCTATAATCCAACCCTCCGAAGAATGACGCACAAGGATCTCCGAGAGTTCAAGGCCAGCCTGGGATACAGTGTGAGACTGTATCTCAACAACAAAGAAAACAAGAACAAAAACAAAGAGAGCAAGCTACATCACAAAGCCTTTCAGACTTCTGGTTCTTGGAGAATGGGGTCAACAGGTGCCTCAGCTGAAGGCATGGAAATCCATCACTTGGCCAGGCCAGCTCTTGGACATGGCCTGTTCATAGGATCATCAACTCTTCCTGACGTACAGAATTGGTCAAGAGGAGAAAATACCCCCACAGCACAGCTGCTCTCCCTGTCAGAGGTCACACTCAAACTCTTGGGTACAAACTGTAAGCAGGAATGAGGGGCTCAGAGTGCATTCTGGGATAATATTCTAGCTTTTGGGTGTGTGGGTGTGGACTAGAAGGCAGCCAGGAAGGAAGCGTGAGAGACTGGAGGTTGCTGTAGTTGGGTATGGGGGGAGGGGGAGAGACAAAGGTAACTTGTGGAGAACTGGGATGCACCCAAGGGAAGAGGTGGGAAAATGGGGACTGGGCACTCCCCTCTCAGTCTAGAGAGGTCAGCTTCCACTTTCCTGGGGGTGGGGGGTGGGGAACATTTGGAACCAGGAAGACAAAGCTATTCTCAACTATCCCAATGTCCTATTGTGCATTTTCTGGATTTGTCATTTGGGAAACTGGGAGTTTCTCTTGGGGAAATGATGTCATATAGGCCTTGGGTGCCCCTGAGGGCCATTGAAGGCTTTTTGCACTGGGTGGAGAAGTTTTATCCAATCCCAGGCACATCTGCAGTCCTCCCTCCCCCTAGCTTCTAGAAGAGGATTAGCTGGGGTCAAATAAGAATGGAGAGGGCCAGATCATTTCCTCACAGGGTGTTGGCCGAGCCTTTGCACGCTTGGCCAAAGACCATCCCCATCCTGGGCCCTGGGCCCCCGGGAACTGGGTGAGGAGGCGGTTCCACTCCCTTTTTCTTTTTCTGTGTTAAGGAACTTTGAAGCCACCCTCTCTCAGCCCTCTCCCTGAGTGGAGGGAGAGAAAGTGAACTACAGGCAGGCAGACAGCACAGCTCGTTTGCCCCTAAATTCACCCGATGGAAACGCCTTTCATGTCCCGAGGTACGGGGAGGAGTTTGGCCCAAAAGCAAGACCCAGGTACACAGTTCAGGTTGATTTGTGCAGGACTCAATCGGCAGCCCGCCTCTGATTGGCCCGAAGTTCTCATGAGCATCCAATGGGAGGAAAGGCTGTGATCGGGCTCTGGTACAGGATCAGAAGCCCTGAGGGTCTGGGTCCAGCCGTTCCTGCACACCGTTGCGGCTGCTCTCAACTCTGTCCCCAGGGGCAGTTCCCGCGCGGTTGGACTCCCGAGGTTTGCCAGCGGCCACTCCTACAGCCTCCGCCATGGGCCTGGAGCTCTACCTGGACCTGATGTCCCAGCCCTGCCGTGCAGTGTACATCTTCGCCAAGAAGAACAACATCCCCTTCCAGCTGCGTACCATAGAGTTGCTCAAAGGTGGGCCGGGTTAGAGGCCTGGGTAGTCTGCAGCCTTGTGTACGGTCAGGCCAGGTGTGCAAACGAGAGGAAACGCCAGTCGCTCCCCGGAGGAAGCGGTTGTATCAGTTATCAGCGGTGGACTTTTTTTTTTTTTTAAAGCTTTGTTGTTTATGTATGTATGTATGCGTGTGTGTACGGGTACCCCAGAAGGCCAGAAGAGGTCCTTTGGAGCTGGAGTTCTAGGTGATTGTGAGCCACCTGACGTGGGTGCTGGGATCCGATGCAGGTCCTCTGAAAGAGCAGCAGGTCTTAAACACGTTGCCTTCTCTCTAATCCCCTCAACTGTGAATTTTTAAAGAACTTTTGCCTGGTGACTAACATCCTTCCAAATACCAGATGCAAAGGTCCACTAGAAGCTCTTGGGAGGAGGTGGGGGAGGGGGCTTTGGGGGGTGAGGTGGGGTGAGGAGAGCCAGGGCATGAAAATCCCACCTCCTGGCATTGGAGGGAAAAAAAGTTGACCTAACTCGTTTTCTAAGTGGAGGATCTTGCATTTCTGCATTCTGGGGCAGAAAAGAGTTGTTTTACTTGGGTGTGTGATCTTCCACTTAGGGCTCTTGTGTATTTCCTACCCACTGGAGTCATGGAGTCAAGTCCCAGGCTTGCTTGCCATTCGTGTGTATGTGTGTGTGTGTGTGTGTGTGTGTGTGTGTGGTGTGTGTTTTTACTGGGGACAGGATATCCATCACACCACCATTGAACTATACTCCCAGCCCTCTTTCAGCTTATCATTTGAGACAGAGTTGCTGAGATGTCCAGGCACTGCACTAGCTCTTAGCCCAGTCCCAGAGTTTCGAGTTTCCCACAGAGCTGGCTTTACAGGCTTGCCAGGCTGACTTCACACCCCACCTCCTCTTCTAGAAGTTTGCTTTATGGGGATTTCCAGTCAGCTAGAGGGCTGTGTGAATGGACAGTGGGAGAGACCAGCACTGGCTCTCACTGAAGCTGGAATGTTGCTCTGGTTAGCCTGAAAAACAAAACAGACAAACAAACCCAAAAAGAAAAACCAGCCTCTGAAGCAGAACTCAGTGGAGGCAGGGCTACCGCTAGACACAGTCACAAGGGGACAGGCAGAGAGGCTCAAACTTCCTGTTCAGCTGAGCTGAGGCCTCCCGCTTTCCACGTGGGCTACAGGACAGGGGCTGCACAGGGGCAGTTTGTGGAAGGAGAGAGAGAGACCCACAGCTGGATCTAGAACCTGGCTTCACCAAATCCTCTCTGACTCTACTCACACTGACTGGGCAACCTTGCTTGTTATCATCAGATCTGGCTTGAGCAGGGTGGTTGGGAGAGAGGCAGTGAGTTTGGTCTGGGAACCTCCAGTGAGGAGAGAGCTGTGAGGGCTTGGCACAGAAAAGGAAGAAGTGAGCTTCTAGATGGGACTTGGTTCTGGCAAGAGCCGCATTGAGCTGAGAACTGAGATTAGAAGGGACTGGAGCTGTGGGGTGTGCACGGGTCACCCTGTCTGGTCAGAAGAACCCACTGAGTTCTTGCCTAGGATAGGGAGATGGATCGGAGCCCTGGAATGAGACTGTGTGTCTGCATATGGACGACGGTAGGCCATAACTGCACAGAATCACCTCTTTCCCAGACTCAAGTGGACACCCAGGCTTCAAAGAGGTGAAGGCAAATGGATTTGTAGGATCGGTATTTATGATGGGATCAATATCAGCGATCCACTGGCCATCATGGTAACTTCCTCTTCCCTGAGGCTTCTTGTGGGAGACTGGTGCCTGAATGTTGGGAAGGCTGCAGGCGGACCTTGAAGAGCCTCGGAGTCCTCTCCCCTGACCTCTCTGGTCTCTCTGCAGGCCAGCACTACACGGATGACTTTGCTCGGGTGAACCCCTTGAGGAAGGTACCAGCGTTGAAGGATGGGGACTTCATCCTGGCAGAGAGGTAATGGGCTCCTGGCTTGCAGCCGAGCTGTGTGAGGCCGGCCACCTGTCTGGGCCCACTGCCAACAACATGGACTGTGGTTTCTGTGTCAGCCCCAAGGGGTAGATGGTCAGATAAAACTTAAACAGGTATCTGGGGTTGAGATGGGGCTTTTGAGGACATGGCATGCCTCCCTCCCTCTCTGCATTTTATGGATGAGGAAACTGAGCCTGGGATATAGGGTAGGCTGCTTCCTAGCCCCTCCCTGTTAGCCCAGCCCTCAGGAGGAAAGACAGTGCCAAAGAGAGATTAGCTGTACCAGGCCCTGCAAATACCACATCTGCCACATATCCTGGGGGCATGCGCAGGGCATGCGCAGGGCGGGGGCGCTGCTTCCGTTGAAGCCAAAGGACCACCCATTGAACTTAGTTCTCTTCTGCTGAGCACTCAGCAGCACCAGGCCACTGTCCACCCTTGGAGCTTGAGCAGAATGAAGTCTGGGCCTGCAGGGAACTCATATTTTGGAGGGAGGAGTGACAGAAACATGGCAGGTGGAGAGTGCACTCGAGTAGAGACAAGTTGGGGGTGTGATTTCAGGCGAGAGGTTAAGAGGGAAGTCTTCTTCAGAGGTGGTAAGCAAGCAGGAACTTCCAGTACTGATGCGCCAGGGATGTGGGAAGTGAGTTCTTGCTGGAAGGACAAAGGCGAAGGCCAGGACGTTGGACCATGCAGGGGTACAGGCTGAGGGGCTGCGGTCAGCACTGCTGGGGTGGAGGGAGGTGGTGGAGAATAGGGAAAGGCTTCCTGTAGACAAGGAAGGGCCTCAGGAGAATCTGAGCGGAGGCGAGCTCCCATCCCCCTTGTGTTTGAAAGGGTCCCCAGGCTGGATAAGAAGGCATGTGGAGATTCAGGTACAAGACACTCTGGGCCTAGACCAAGGTGACTTAAGAAATGACCAGGGCATGTTCTCCTCCTCTGTGCATCCCTCCAGCGTGGCCATCTTGCTGTATCTGAGTAGAAAGTACAAGGCCCCTGACCACTGGTACCCTCAGGATCTTCAGGCTCGCGCTCGAGTGGATGAGTACCTGTCTTGGCAGCACACAGCCCTTCGAGATGGTTGCACCAGGGCCATGTGGCAAAAGGTGAGCCATAGGGGCAGAGGGCAGGCTTACCCCTTGGGACCTCCGGATGCACCGGAGACGGTGTCCCATGTCCCCCCCCCCCCCCCCCCCCCCCCCCCCATTAAACATGAAAGCTCCTGGTCCGGTGCTATGCCTTGGTGGGTGTAAAGGCCATTGTCACCAAGCCTGACATCCTGAGTTCAGTCCCTGTGATAGTAGAAGGAGAGGACCAGTTTCTGCAAGTTGCCTTCTGCCCTCCACAAGCATGCTGTGGGTGAGGGAGGCATGCGCATGCGTGTGTGAGAGCATGTGCGCAATCCCTCGAAATAAATAAGTATACAAATGAAATTAAATGTTCTGTTTCAACTTTTAAACTTGGGGAATCTTAGAATTCCAGCATGGAATGTCAGAGTTTCATGCTAGCGGTCCTACTAGGTACTGGCTTTAGCCCAGTAATTCCCTCAGCAGTGTATCAACTACCCTGTCTCTCTTGAGAGGTCCCTCTCGAAGTGAAGTGGGGACAGGAAGATGGCTGCTGCACCCGGGAGAGCTTTGTGTTGAGGTCTTGGTCCTGAGAGCCAGGAGTGACTTTATGCAGGAAAAGAGCAAGGAAAGGTCCTAGGAGCTGAGATGGATGGATAAGAGGGTGACATTGGGCAGAGCTAAATCTTTCTTTCTGCTGGTCCACCAGATGATGTTCCCTGTGTACCTGGGACAGCCGGTCCCCCCAGAGATGTTGGCGTCCACTTTGGCTGAGCTGGACAGGTGCCTGCAGTTGCTGGAGGACAAGTTCTTGCGGGACCAGGCCTTCCTTACAGGATCCCAGATCTCTGTGGCTGACTTGATGGCCATCACAGAGCTGATGCATGTGAGTGCTGTGGAGTGAGGCCACCTGCTGAATGTTGGTGGGTCCTGGGAGGGAGCCCGTGCTCATCCCAACTCTCTGGCGGTGGGGCCCCTGGATAAGTCACTTCTCCCTCGGAGCCTTAGCATCTTCATCTAGAAAGTGCATTTTAAAATGTTTTATTAGCATATATTAACTGCACATAACAATGGCGTTCGTGACGACACTTTCATACAGGTACATAATGTATTTGGATCATATTCACCCCTTGGCCATCTCTTGTCCTCCTCCTGCTGATCTGTCTCTGACTAGCTTCCATCATGGTGTGTGTGTGTGTGTGTGTGTGTGTGTGTGTGTGTGTGTGTGTGTTACAGTGAGTTTCAAGGTGGCTTACAGGTGGATGGGTGAGGATTTGTTTACAAAGCCTGGGCACCTTAACCAGTGGCCACTGAAGAAAATGTCTCCCTCTCCCAACAACCATCATCCTCAGAGAGGGGTGAGACCCCTAAGTGCCTTCATCCCTCCAGGACAGGACGCTAGTGGGCCCCATGTGCCAATGCTCTGCCTTTCCATTCCTGGAAGTCAGTGTTCTACATGATTACTTTCCCTTTTCTCCAATCTCTTGTCTTCTTTCCACTTCTTCCCCAGTATTTCCTAAGCCTTGGGAGGGCTGACATGAAATGCCTGATTTATGACTGAGCTTTTGACCATTACTGATCCTTAGCATTATCCAGTAAATCCTTAGAAAAATCTTTCTTGGAGGCATTGAGAGGTGCCTCACACATGGGGGTGGGGGTGGTGGGAAACAGCGAAACAGGCCTCGCTGCCCTGTCGATGGTGGAACTCAGCCCCTCCTCTCCTTGGCTTCTGCTCCCTACAGCCTGTCAGTGCTGGCTGCAAAATCTTCGAGAGCCGACCCAAGCTGGCGGCATGGCGGCAGCGTGTGGAAGCTGCGGTGGGGGAGAAACTCTTCCAGGAGGCCCATGAGATTGTCCTGAAGGCCAAGGATATGCCACCATTGATGGACCCCGCCTTGAAGGAGAGACTGAAGATCTCAGTGCAGTGCTTGTTTCACTGAGGGAGGAGCCCGGACCCGTGGCACCGTCAAGGGAAACAGGCTGGGTTATGGACTCGGAAGAGATGAGGCAGAATGTCTTTTTGGCTGTCACTAGGACACGAAGTCTCTGGTCCATAAGTTCCTTTAGACAGTGATGTGTTCCTTCTGTGTCCCCAACCTGCTCTGTGCTGTGACATTAGCTTTCACCTGACCCCTGGAGAGATCTACAGGGAAACACTGGGGAACTACTTACCAGGCCATGCTCCTCTTTTGAAACTGTACAAACCATTGAAACCTTGCCCCACCCTCCAGGCCACACCTTTCTGACTGTATTCATTTCAGGCCTTCTCCTGCTCTGACATGGACATCTCCCCCCCTCTCCTCTCTCCCACCCTGCCCTCCCTGTGCCCCTGTGTTCTTTGCCTAGTGCTCTTCCTGTATCTTTTGACATTTGGCACCGTGTGATGCCTCTGGGCTCCTCATTCCCTGTCCTTCCCTTCCTCAATGTTAGCAGGCAGGATCTCTGACCCCTGGGTTGAGCACATGTCACAGATGGAGAGTGTCTAGGGAAAGGCCTTTGTCCTCTGGGTCTTTCTCTTCCCTCTGGGGTGATGCTGTCTGCCATAGGTGGGGTGCAAGCCTGGTCCATGATGTTCCTTGCAGGGGTGGAAGTTTCTGGCAATGTCCCGACTTTCCACATGCTGCCAAGCAGTGTTGCTTGCTCCAAGTCTTCTAACCCTGTTTTCTGCATGTCTCCAGCTCCAAATTGTCAAGCTACTTAATCTTGTGCCGTAGGGCCTCTGGTGTGTGCATTACCTAATAAATAAATTGCTAACAGAACAGCAAGAGTGTTGATTGAGTCTCTCAGCCCACTTGTTTCTGTTTCCTTTAGTATGCATGCACACTTAGATAGCCTTTTTTGTTTTTTGGGTTTTGTTTTGTTTTTTTTTTCAAAACAGGGTTTCTCTGCATAGCCCTGGCTGTCCTGGAACTCCCTCCATAGGCCAGGCTGGCCTCGAACTCACAGAGATCCGCCTGCCTCTGCCTCTTAGGTGCTGGGATTAAAGGCGTGCACCATCACTGCCAGGGCAGATTGCCTTGTTTTAAATGGCTTTGCTACCCTCTGGTGGACAATGCTTCATCACTCACAGAAGAGGCTAGGAAGAGACCAGGGAGAGACGCCCCTGCCCTAGGGTCCTGCCCAGGCACACCTCATCCACAGGTGATATCTGGTTTCACGATTGTTCAAAAGAAGTGCGGTTCCCATACTGAATCTGAAATTATCACCATCACTCAAGTAACTTCAAGCCAGCCTGGCAGTGTGAAGTGCCCTGCAGAAATGTAAGCGTGAAGGGTGTTTGGCTGGGACGCCGAGATGGAAACAGCGCCCCCTGCTGACTGGGAGGGCCAGAGGCCCTGAAGCTAGGACTTCGGTAATTTGGAGCCAGGGCGCATGATTGCAGAAGAGGAGTATCCCTGGTAGCCAATCCAGGAGCGCCGTCGCTGCCTGGCCAATGAGAGGCTTCGCTGTGGCCCTCCCCTCCCCAATGCTCCGCCCCGCGCCCCTTTCTGCAACCCCCGCGGCTCTGCGTGCAGTTGCTGTGTTGGGATCTCTCTCGCCGCCCAACATGCCATTCATTGAGTTGGAAACGAACTTGCCCGCTAGCCGCGTACCCGCAGGGCTCGAGAAGCGGCTGTGTGCGGCCACCGCCACCATCCTGGACAAACCTGAAGACGTGAGCTAGGGTCGGGGAGCCCTGGGTGCGCGGAAGTTGTGGGCTGGGAGGGTCAGACCTCCCCATGACCTTTACTATTATCCTCAGAGACCCCACCCGCCTGCTGACTTCTGACCTTCCGTGTCCCATCCGCCCTCCCCACGTCCCTTCCTGGTCACCCTTTCCAGGGGTGACCCTGACGTGACTGACTTCCAAGGTTCCTAGCCAGTGCCCCAAACCCTCATCCCTCAGACCCCCACGTTAAGACTTTGGCGCGCCCGCTGCCGGAGGCCAGGCTGGCCTGCCCAAGATTCAGAATTTAACTTTTGTGTTTCCTGCAGCGCGTGAGTGTTACGTTAAAGCCTGGCATGACCTTATTGATGAACGGATCCACAGAGCCTTGCGTCCAGCTTCTGGTCTCTTCCATCGGTGTTGTGGGCACTGCAGAGCAGAACCGCAACCACAGCTCCCGCTTCTTCGAGTTCCTCACCAAGGAGCTGGCCCTGGACCAGGACAGGTGTGTAGGGCTAGTCAGGGAACTTATTTGGGACGGCTGAGATCCTGACTCCGGGCCCGCTGTTTGAGGTTGGGAGTAAACTACATCATTTGCTGATTTTAGAAAGCACCCCGGGACCTAGAGCAAGGAGATGCATCTGCTCACTTAGGCACTGGAACGGTGGGTCTGTTTTCAGAATGGTGGCAAGAGCTTGATTCTTTTGGAAACCCGCAGTGTTTCCGTGTGTGTGTGTGTGTGTGTGTGTGTGCTGAGAATGTGCTTATCTCAGAACCACTGAGATGATTGCTCTGTCTCTGAATTAGGATGTTCTCGGGGAGAACTTTTCCAGAGGGAATCTGGTCATGTCCTGAGGCAAAGACCTTTGGACTAGATAAGGCTCCGGGAGAGTCATGGGGTAGCCAAAAGACCATTGGCCGGAATAGCTAACTAAACACCTTGATTTGAGGGCTACCACAGCTGAAAGATCCCAGGTCAACCTGGACCCAAACTATTTCCAAAATGTAACCTTCTTTTCCATAAAAGCAGTGGGTCAGGCTAAATGACCTCCCTCCCTCACAAGAAGGTGCCCCCCCCCAAAAAAAAACCCCTTACACTCTGAGGCAGGGTTAGAGTCTCATATTCCCAGGCCTACTCCATGCCTATGAGGAACTAAGGGGATACTTTTTACAGAACCTTCCAGAATGGAATCCTTTTTGGCTCAGGAAAGTTGGTAATGGCCGCCTGTGAAGGCTGCTCCAAGTCCGCCCTTAAGTGGAGGAGACAGGCCACTTTTTAACTGTGCCATTCTCCTGCTCAGCATGGGTCAGGATCTCTACACCCATTATCCCATTTGATCCTTACAAGTGCTTTCCCGGGTCTTTGCGTGTGCAGATTTGGTATCTTCTCTAGGTCGACAACTGTTTTAGGCCAACTTTACAGACGGGATCCTAAGGATTCAGCTCTGCCCACAGCGCCCCCTGGTGCCAGACTGTCACTAGGCACTTCTTTTTATCTCTGTGATGGAGGAGTCCTTTATTCCATAGACAGATTTGAATCAGGGTTGACCTTTGTCTGGCTTTGAGCTGGGCTTTGATTAAAAACTCAATGGCCTGAGCACTGGGCATGCCCACAGGAGCCTGCAGTTAGAAATAGGGAGTCTGGGGGCTGGAGAGATGGCTCAGAGGTTAAGAGCACTGGCTGCTCTTCCAGAGGTCCTGAGTTCAATTCCCAGCATCCACATGGTGGCTCGCAACCATCTGTAATGAGATCTGGTGCCCTCTTCTGGCCTGCAGGCATATGTGCAGACAGAACACTGTACATAAATAAATAAAAAAATCTAAAAAAAAAGAAAGAAAGAAAAAAATAGGAGGACCATATCCAGCCTGACATATGCAAGTGTGCACAGAATATACTTAATGCATGCTTACCACTGTGTTATGTCGTTATGTCTGTCCTGGGCCAATGCATAGCCATCATCTTGCATCTGACTGTGTTGGCGCGAGGATCTTTAACTGGAGTGGGTAGGCTGGTAAAATACCCTGTGGGCTGAGATGGGCTGGCCTGACATCTTACCTGGGCATGTCTAGGGACCTTGGTAGATGAGGAGTTTGCCAAGGAGCTGACATCTCTTTTTCTGCTCCCTAAAGGATAATTATCCGCTTCTTCCCATTGGAACCCTGGCAGATTGGAAAGAAAGGCACTGTCATGACGTTTCTGTGATTGAAACCAAGAATCCAGGGCATCTGCTGAGCCTGTCCAGAGCCCTTCTAGAGAGACCTCCGGACAGAGTTGTGGCCCGGTAGTTACCACTGCCAACTACTTCTTGTGCATATATGGCTCCACTGTCTGTGGTTTCCCCGCAAACTTTTGTTTCCCTTCCCCAGCCTCATGAATAAATATGAAATTAAATATATGAAGAGAACATAATCCCGGCATAACTTCCTTGCTTCTGTATTCCCCTCTTTGGCATCCTGGACACTCAGGAGAATGTGATTTTTTTCATGAGGGCAGGGTGGGGTGTTTTCTGTTCATGGGGCTGCTGTTTGAATTTCGCTGTATCTGGGGTGGAGGGTTTGGCCTGGAAGGCCTGCTTTCTACACCCCTGTGCAGACCATTGGGGACATGAGAACATCTGGTTTGGCCTGATGAAAAGAGGATCTTTATCTTGGCCTGGACTATCACTGTTGACTGCTGAGCTGGGCCTAGAGAATAAGGCTGGTTGCAATCCAGGGACCATCCCTGGGGCTTCACTGTGTACCCTGACTCTTGTTGATAACTCACTGGAACTCACTTTGCAGAAACCATGCCCCATGTGGGACATGTCATATCTGCTGGCATGCCAAGTATGGAGATGTGATTCCTTCCACTAGAAACGGAGCAGCTGCTCTTTCCCGTCCTCTTCTACGTGGCTTTGTATTTCAGACTCTCAGGTGGGATGAGGAGCCCACAGGATGTCTCCATCTCTTCCTTTCCCTATGTTCTCTGCAGAGCTTACAGCTTATAACCCACAGACACCTCTGCATAGTTAGATGGTGGGTCATCCTCATCTTTAGACACCGATAAAACATCTCATCAAGTTTTTTATTCTGTAAGCTAATAAACTTAGTTTCCAGTGGTATTTGCTTAGGCCTCCTGTTGGTCAGTGACCCTGCAGGGGGCCGCTCATTCAAAACTCTGCCTTGGAGACCCTTTGATCTCCCTTGTATTTTAGCATGTTTCCCAGGCTGGGGTGCAGAAGCTACTAATGTGTAGTGCAAAGTGACAGTAGCTGGCTGAGTGATGTTGAATATGGTACTAGCTATAGGTTTTGTAGAAGTATTGACTATAAATGTGGGAGATAATGGGAGACAAAAATCAGCCTCCAGGTTTGTGGTTGATGATGACAGTATCGTTTACTGAGACCATACAATACCTCCAGAACAGAGTCCAATTTATAGAGCATATTCTAACAACTATGTGAATGAGATGCTGTGCTCAGACTGCATTGACCAGATGTGAGGTGTGAGCCTCTTGAAGAGGAATGAGAGCTTCTAGGAACTCCCAGAGTATAGGGAGCAGTGCCTTTAGACACCCCAGGAAGGTGAGGGGGTCAGTGGCCTTGCTGTTAGCTCTCTATCCTAGAGGAGATGGTGGGAATGGACCCAAGTTACTCTTGTTCTTGGAAGCCTTCTCTGAGCTTCTGCCCCCTGAAATTCACCCTGAGATCAGATGAAGGGATGGCCCAGTCACCTAATCTTTCAACCCCATTCCTCCTCTTCATCATAAAGAGGGTGAAAATGCCCCCCTAAATGGCTGGAGAATGACCAGGTATCAGTACCTTCTCTTGCCATTACATTTCCCCCAGTATTGACATCTTATCATATCTAAGCCACAGGAACAAGGAAGGCCCCTGTTCACTAATTCCCCCAGACCTGTAGTCCTAAGCCTTTTGGATGTCTGCAGAGTTGCTGTACCAGGCCTGCATGGCACAGGGGGAGCCATGGTGATGGTGGGCACAGGCACACCTCCCAGGGAATACTGCTTTCTGTTTAAAAAAAAGAAAAATCTAGGGCTTTAGAACACTAGGTCCCGAAAAGCCAGAGACTGTCAAATCTAACCACCTTGTGTCACAGAACCAAAAACCAAGATACAGAGCCTTGGCAGAGTCTCCCAGTGTGCCTTGACCCCTGCACTCCCAGGAGTTATTCCTATCCCTTATTATTATTGTTGTTGTTGTTGTTGTTATTTTACATACTCCAGGCTATGTGGAAATACTTTTGAGGGAGTGAATAAAAAATAGAAATCACATTTGGCTATAGACATTATTCCTCAAACAGTTTATTAGGTGAAAAAAAAAATTCACATTAGGAATAAGCAAAGAGACATTTCAGTAATGTATGGCTGTGGCAGAATTTACAGAGGACAGACCGCCAATGTAGAGTGCTTTAGTTGTGTCTTGGAAGAGTATTGTTCCCTTGTCTGGCTACTATAGGTCCTCATTGGCCAGTCTTCAGAGAAATGGCTTAAGATTCTGGGTGAAATGGCCAGGAGATCCTAGTTCTACCCATTCCTTGGCAAACAGCTGGCTGTGAAAGCTGGCAGGGCGAGCTTTCTCTGTATCACTTCAGGGATCGGCACTCATTTCCCAGAGTGTAACGTTGTCTGACTTTGAGGTGGAGGTAACTTTTTCAAAACCCTGTGGCATGGCTACTATGGGAGAATTGGGGTCATGCCCCATAAGGGGTTTGTGGTATGAACCTTTATCTAATCAGGACTTAGGAACTGTGACCCGTTTGCAAAGGCACATGAAAGATGGAGGAGAGCCAGCCCAGATGCAGTAGGTGGTAGAGTTCTTGACGCTGCCAACGTGTTTTAGCATCATGGATAGCAGGTCTTCCTGAAGCCAGCCAGTGCACCTGTGGGTGGGTGTCTGTCTGCTCAGGTGGAGACCGAGCTTCAGTACGTTGGCAGCTAAGCCAGGCACAGAGAGTGTCTGACTCTGAGAATGAGATGGTTAACTTTCTTCTTTCCTTTCTTTTATGTATGGGTGTTTTACTCCATGTATGTCTACATACCATTTGCTTGCCTGGTACCCTCAGAGCTCAGAAGGTGTTGGATTCTCTGGGATAGGACTTACAGAAGGCTCTGATCTGCTGTGTGAGTGCTGGGAATTGGACCCCAGTCTTCTGGAAAGAATCACTGAGCTGTGGTGCTATTTTATTTGTATGTTAATAAAGTTTGCAGGCTGGCAAGTTGGCTCAGAGGTTAAGAGTACTGGCTGCTCTTCCAGAGGTCCTGAGTTCAATTCCCAGCAACCACATGGTGGCTCACAACCGTCTGTAATGAGATCTGGTGCCCTCTTCTGGTGTTCTGCATGTATGCAGGATGAACACTGTATATATAATAAACAAACGAACAAACTAACAAATGAATAAATAAGCAAGTAAAGTTTGCCAGGATCAGAGGACATAGCAAGCCATTAACACAAGCCAGGCTGTGGGTAGCTAGCACACACCCTTAATCCAATCACTTGGCAGGCAGGGTCTCTGTGTGTGTGTGTGTTCAAGGACACACTAGGGAACAGCCAAGGTGTGGTGACACATGCCTTTAATCCCAGTACCAACCATAGAGACCTGGAGGTCTGTACAGACAGGCAGTGACAAGGAAGTGAGGTAGCTGAGCTAAGAGTCAATGAGAGGGCAGAACAGCAAGGCAATAAAGGCCTGGGTAGACAGGAAGTACCTCACTTTTGGCAGAGCTGGGAGAGGTAAGGTTGGCGGCTATCATTATTTCCCTGATCTCTAAGGCTTTCACCCCTATATTTGGCTCCGTGTTTTTTATTTAATAAGACAGTTTAGAAATTCGTCTACACGGAGCCACCTGTCTGTTAACTTTATTATAACTGGAACAAAGGGTTAAGAGCATCTATGAGCTGGATGTTCCTCCCAGTGACACTTCCCAGCAGTCATAGACCGGTAGATAGCAGTTTCAGGAACCTTTCCATGCAGAAATGCTGGTGGTCTCACAGTAGTTTTCCCTCATTCCTGTGTCAAACAAAGAGAACTCATTTAAAAATTAGTTCTTCACCTCATCACTTCCTTCCTTGGCATATTAAGCCATCATGGGCAGTGAATCTGGCTTATGAAAATTGGACTTATTTGATAATGGAAGTGATATGTCATCTCTTTTCATGGCTTTGACTCAACTTGGAGATGAAAGGCAGCCTGGAGAGTCATGCTTTCTGTAGCCACGTCTAGGCTAGTGCAGTTAGTTTTGCTTAGAACTTTCTGAACACTCTGGCTCCTGTACTCTGGTTTGGATGACCTGGGGCAGTCAGTCTTCATTGAGTGTTGTGACGGGCAGGGGATAGGGCTGGCTGGGCTTTTAGGACCTCCTGAGACCCCTCCAAGAACTGAACTTCTTCTTTTTCTTCTGCTGAGAATTCTCAGCTATGTGCCTTGCAAAATCACATCCCAGCATGTCTATCATGGGAATGTAGTGCCTGCTACTGGAAACTGAAAGAATGCCATTTTTAAAAGTGTATTTATTTATTCTTCTCTCATATATTACATCCAGACCACAGTTTACCCTCCTGCCTCTTCCCCCCAGCTTCCTTCTCCTCTGATCCACTTCCCTTCAGAAAAGGGCAGGCCTCCCAGGGATATCAACCAAGTATGGCATATTGAGTTGCAATAAGATTAGGTGCCTCCCCTCATATTAAGGCTGGATGAGGCAACCCAGTAGGAGGAAAAGGGTCCCAAAGTAGGCAAACGTCAGACAGCCCCCACTCCCACAAGAAGACCAAAGTACACAACCGTAACATATATGCAGAGGGCCTAACATGCATGAAGGCTCCCTGATTGTCAGTTCAATCTCTGTAGAAATGCCATTCTTGACTCATTTACGGGCCCTACCTTGCCTTTGTATTTCAGTGTTTAGAGGCCCAGTGGGAAGGGCTTCTGGGGATGCCTCCATCTCGGTGGCTTTTCCAGATGCTGCATGGCAGTTGTAAGCCATGACCTCTGGACTCTGCTCAGTACTGTTTTCCTGAACAGACATTTAATGATCTGTATTATTAGTGTGTGCCAATGAAACATCAAGTTGAGACTCTTGCTCCATGGAGTATATAAACATCGTTGCTAAGGTCAGTTACCAGTGACATCTTCCTGTACCTGCTGCGTTTTTATCTGAACACTGCTGAAGCGCTTCACAAAATGTAGGCTCGGCGTTCGTTCCCCCTGTCCAGTTGTTTCTGCACTCAGTCCTTCCGCCAAACTATCCTGATTGCTACAGTAGCTCAAGGGATGCTTGCAGGTTGAATGTTCTTATTTCCAGAGCCGATGGCATGTGACTTTTCCTGGGAAGACATTAACAGATGTCTCTTCACCCTGCACTAATGACAGCCCAAAGGATGTTACTTACATGAGTGTGGGTGGCGGTTTACTTACGGAACATGAGCGACTCAAATGCCGATGCATCACTGGAAAAGCCTATCCAGTGGGGGTGACCACTCAAAAAGCTGCATATGCAGAGCTCCTTGAACAACATGCAGGCAGCTTGGCTGACATGAAAGTCCCCTCTTCCTAGCCATTGTTACTGCTCATGTAACTTTGAGAGGGTGTGCGTGTTTGCTTTTCTACTGCTGTGTTAAAAAAATCACGACAGAAAGCAACTTGGAGAGGAAAGGGTTTGTTTCACCTTAAACAATACAGCCGTAGTCCATCGTGAAATGAAGTCCGGGCAGAAACTAAAGGCACAAACCTGGAGGCAAGAATTGAAGCATGGCTGAATGCTTACCGGCTTGCTCCTCATGGCTTCCTCAGCCTGCTTTCTTATACAACCCAGGATCATCTGCCTAGTTGTGGCACTGCCCACAGTGGGCTGGGCTCTCCCACACCAATCATTAACCAAGAAAATAACCTACAGACTTGCCTATATGCCAATCGGATGGAGGCATCCTCTCAATTGAAGTTCCTCTTCCCAGATGAACTCTGGCTGTGTCAAGCTAGCAAGTAAAACACTATGCAGGCCAAGCTAATAAAACAATATGCAGCTAACCAGGACAGGAGGAGGGCTGTGAGCCGTCTAAGTTTCAGAAGCTGACCAAGCCTCATGTAGTTTCTGAGACTTGTGAGCCAACCCCTCCCCCTAGGAGGTGATGTTTCAATTCTGAGTATAGTTAGACACCACTCGAGAATGGCACTGACATCGAACTTTCAGCCAAACTAAAAGGCAACGGTCTACCATAATAAACCTATCAACTCGACCACACTGAACAAAATTATATGTTGGCTTGTGCGGATTGGCCCTCACTGCTTCTCCAATATTCTCCTCACCCCAAGGAGGCCCCCGAGCTTTGCTTTCTGCTAATTTTGTTCTGTTTGAGGCTCTGGCATGATCAGTATTGTTTTCCACCTTTGAACCCTTGCCATGAAGATCCCTGCATGGGGTCTTTAGCCAAGTTTTCACTCAAATCTAGTTTTTAAGAACTGAGTGATGGAATTGGATCCAATAAGCATTTAATTCATGCTCTATTTATTTCTATTTTTGAAAAGGGGTCTTTCTGTGTGGCCCAGATTGGCCTGGATTTGCTATGTAAACCAGGCTGGTCAGGAACTGGCAGTGATCCTCCTGCCCTAGCCTCCTAGAGTGCACAAGCTGAGGTCTGCACCACCATGACCCACTATTTACATAATTTTAATATTTTTTGTTCTGTACATTCCTCCTTCCCCTCTCACAGTCCATACTTTTCTGAAGTAAAAGTTGATAATATATTTTTAACTTCCTGTCATATGAAAAAGCTTTCTTTTTTCTTTGTTCTGGACTGATTGAATTATTCAGCATGATTCTCACTGCCTTTAGGGTTTTTTGTTTGTTTGTTTTGCTTTTCAAGACAAGGTTTCTCTGTGTAACAGCCGTAGCTGAATTGGATCTCGCTCTGTATCCCAGGCTGGCCTCGAACTCAGAGATCCGCCTGCCTCTGCCTCCTGAGTGCTGGGATTAAAGGCGTGCGCCCTAATGTGTTTTTATTAACTCTCAAGAGAATAACCTCTCCTAGAGAGGGCCCTTATCAGGAGCTTTTGGATTCGAGCTTTTTCAACTCAAAACCCGAAATACTTCTCTATACCCCTTTCTTAACTGGGTCGGCTCCCCGCCCTTCTGCATTAAACCATTGGGTTTCGAAGTCTTTCAGCCCGGCCTCGGTGCACGCCTCTAATCTCTGCCTTGGGAGACAGAGGCAGGCGGATCTCTGTGAGTTTGAGGGAGAAGATGCCTCTCCAGGGAGGCTGTTCAGAGGAATGGTTTGCAGCCGGTGTAAGCCGCTTCCAGGAATTTTACAACCATTTAAAACAAACAAACAAACAAACAAACAAAAAACCCTCCCCTCGGCCTCCGTTTCCACCCCCTGTAAATGGCACTATTACCACACTCACCTCGCTGGGCTGCCGTGAAGGTGAGTGAAAGGACGCACAGAAAGGGATGGTTTCGCGCGGCAGTCCCAGTGGCCCACCCAGGGCACCTCGGGGCGGCGGCGGGAGTCGCCGGCATGGGCAGAAGGCCTGGTCCGGTGCCGGCGGGTCTCCGGCCTGGCTTGGGCCCCGCGGCCGTGAGGATGCCGAGAGCCGCGGCCTTCTCTCGTGGTTCCACCTCCTCCGGCTCACCGCAGCGGTGCGAACACTCGGGGGGCCGCGGGCAGACCTTACTCCCCGGAACTCGCCCGGCGTCTCCACGGCAACGGCCGGAGCACCCAGACTCCTGCGCGCCGCACGCGCAACAAGGAACGCTCTCATTGGCCGGAGTGCCGGCTGTGTCAGCCAATCGGCGTGGGCGCTCGCGCCACTGGCTGCCTGAGCGGACGCGCAGGCGCCCTGTAGGCTGTGTCTCGGTGATTCCCGCGGGTGTTTGCCTGGCCTGCTGCTCCTGCAGGACTTAGTTTTGTTCTTTTTAAGACAGTGTCTCGGGGTTGGGGATTTAGCTCAGTGGTAGAGCGCCTGCCTAGCAAGCGCGAGGCCCTGGGTTCAGTCCTCAGCTCCGGGAAAAAATAAAAATTAAAAGTGTCTCACACGTCAGGCCTAGCTATCCTCGAACCTGTGGCAACAACCCTCCTGCTAAGGTCTCCGGGCTACTAGGTTCCTGGCCGACCCCACCACATACTACTACCAGTGGCAGCGTTTATGAAGTGCAAGTTTGTAGACCGGGGCCCCCGCAGTCACTAAAAGAAGGGCAGGAATGCCAAAGACCCGGGGCAGGTGTCCTGAAGGTAATGGGAACCTGAACCTGAGCAAGACGCAGGCAGGAGTAGATAGAGAGCTGGAACTCAACTCTTCCTGAAGGAAATTGTTGGATGTTTCCGTGTTTCATGGTTGGGTTTTGTGTTCTGTTTTGTTTGTGTGTGTGTGTGTGTGTGTGTGTGTGTGTGTGTGTGTTCGTTCTTGTTCGAGACAGGGTCTCACTAAGTACCCCTGCCTGGTCTGGAGCTTGATACTTAATACCAGGCAA